>NC_068418.1:15322549-15692549 GCF_023724105.1 Carassius gibelio
GTGCGAGAGCTTCTTAACTCCAGGCGTCGAGGACGCATCCTGCAGTATCTGGTCGACTGGGAGGGGTACGGTCCGGAGGAACAATCTTGGGTCAACGCTGACAACATACTAGACCCCAACCTCATCACGGAGTTCCATCGGTTACATCCGGAGAAACCGGCCCCACGACCACGCGGTAGACCTCGACGTCGGCTACCATCTCGCGCCAGGAGTCGCTCGCAGGGAGGGGGCTCTGTCACGGAGACGAACCCCGTGATTCCCTCTACTGGCCAGCAGAGGGCTCCATCTCCGGAATACTGACTCTCACACTCACCTATACTGATTCGCACTACACTACCCATCATCCCCGCACCCCCACTCTGATCACCTACAGGTGCAGCTCATTGGCACGGATATATAAGCTGCACAACTCCATTAGCCAAACGCGAAGTCTTGTTTTGCTCCGGCTGACATTTCCAAGCGTTATTTCCCGTGTTTGATTTCCTGTTACCAGTACTGTTTTGCTTACCGTCTCTTGAACCTTTGCTGCCTGCCTCTTGACCTTGGATTGTTTATTGGACTCTGATTCTTGCCTGTTTCCCCTGAACCTCTGCTTGTGTTTGACGACGATTCTGGTTATCTCTACTGTTGTGTTTGCTGGTCCTGATCCCCGCCTGTACGACCTCGAGTCTTTCAATAAAGCCTGCTAAATGGATTCCCTGTCTGATGAGTCGTTACAATTAAGCCATTTTTAATATTAAGCAGTACATTTTAACATGCCCATCAAATATTGAATCAAACACAAAAAATATTTGACATATAAAATGAATTGAATATAGAAATGATTTTTAAATCATTTCACTAATAGTGATTAGTTTGAATATTGACATTTTAACTATATGCATTTCTAACTAACTAACTAACAAGAATAACTGCCAATTTATTGGGAAATTCTTTAATCAAAATGTTTTTACCAAAACATGCTTTCTTTGGAATATTGTTCAGATTGGTAATAACGTTTGTTCCCAATCTCACTTTCAATCCTTATGCAATATTCCTTTAACTAGTTTCTTAATGACATCATCATCATCATTCAAGAGCTCGTATGATTTTGTTGTGAAAATAACAGCACAATCCTCAATACTGACATTGGATTTGATGAATTCTGCAAGGTTTTGTTGTAATAATTGGTTTGTGTCTTCTTAAACATTTAATGAAATGTGTATGATATTATTAAAATGTCTAACTTTTGATTAAATAAAATGATTAAATGACTCAATCACATGCTTGGCAATGTCTAAGCTGACTTTAGCACTTTATTTCTACCAATTATTGCCCCTGTACATGAGTTAGTGAGTACACAGTTCATTAAGAGCCCTGAGTGATTTTCATCAGACCTTATGTGACCTTGTGCTTTTATCAGCACACAGTATTGTATTGTAATCACTACCTCACTATCTTCACATACAGTAAAGCACTACCTGAACAAGAGCAAACTCACTGAACAAACTATTTCTTTGATCTGTCCAAATGAAACACATTAGCGAGAGACGAACAAGAAAAATCTTGTCTGAGATGATCAAATATTAGAACAAGAATTAGTTTGTTAGATCAGAGAATAATTTTGAGTAAAAGAAACACCAGCATGCGTTACACTTCACCAATAAGCTTGAGCAAGCATTTAATGGATGCATATGTTGCTGTACAGTGGAGTCTGAAAGTCTGATTCAGAATCTAATTTAAATCTGAAAATATGAAGATTTAGGAGTTTGAAAAATATATGAAAAAGAAATGTTTTGGCATACATTAATTAAGTAACATTTAAGATACAGGCCTATTTCTAAACCATTAATCAAATTTGAGACATGAATTTAATGTGCGGATGGGCAGATGTTCTTCTACTGAAGCTCAAGATCAAATAGCATCATTCTCAAATCATGCTTGAGAACATGACGTCCACAAGTGTGTGGGGTTCATGCAGCTCAAGTAGACAAACTAAAAGCAAAAGCATTTTTTTAATGGCTTTTGGGTTGCACGGTATATGTCTATGAGGTGTGTGCCCACCTGCTGCACTGCAGCCAGGCTCAGGTGCTGTTGCTGTAGTGCTGCGGTCTGTAGCATGAGGTGTTGTTGTTGAGCTGCATACATCTGCTGTAGATAGTGAGCTGCCGCTGTGCTGGGCTGCCTGTTCAAGGCCTGCTGGATGACCTGAGTAAGATGAGATGAACATGTCAATATTGTTCTGCCCCTAGTCCTTTAGGGGATATATTATTCATGGTGTGTTTCATTCCACAGAAGCATAAAGAAAAACATTTTGTGTTGTATAATGTGTAAGCAGCACATCATTTCTCTGTGATTTCTTTGTAAACACAGAGGGTCGTGGGGGCACTGATAGGTCATCTGGGGTCACTGCCATCCATCACAGCAGCCTGACAGCATGACTACATTCCCTTTACAGATAAAGTATCCCACCTAACATGATCTGTACACACTGTCCCCAGGGCAATCACTGGAATGTCAACCACTGGATATCTTTTTTTGTGTGTTATGAAAATGAAAACTACTGCTTTTATTTCTCTCTCTCTCTCTCTCTCTCTCTCTTAGTCATTTGGATAAAGTGTTTAATAAACAAATAATCGAAACTTGGTAACAGGTAATTGTATTTGCGCTGCAACAGATCATTTTCTAAATCAGTAGTTTGTCTTGTTTTCCTCTTGTATATGTGTTCATATCTCATCCTTAATATTATTTTAATATTTATTATGGTAATATGCTACAATGAGACCTCATTTGTTAACTAACAATGAACTGTACTTCTACAGTATTTATTAATCCTAGTTCATCTTAATTTCAACATTTTCTAAAAAAGAAATATCTATTGTAAAATCAAAAGTTGTATCTGTTACCATTAGTTAATGCACTGTGAACCGACATGAACTATTTTTGCATTAACTAACATTAATAAAAGATTAAGAAATACTGTAACAATTATTATAAAATTATATTTCTCATTGTTAGTTCGTGTTAGCTAATGAATTTTCAAATGTTAAAAAGGGAAAACTTACCATAATGTTACCATAATAATTTTATAACAGTAATATATTTTTATTATATAATAAAAAATATTACTATTACATTATATATATATATATATATATATATATATATATATATATATATATATATATATATATATATATATATATTTCTGCAATGTATTTAAAGGTATGAGTGTAATTTGACTGAGGAAAAAAGGAAATAAACACTAAAATGCATAACAAAAATGATTGTTCCTGAAGTCAGATAAGGGTAGATATCCTTAAACTGGAAAATGTTCAACTGAAAACATTCACATTCTTATTAAGAAGCAAGATTATGGGTCTCGCAGTCTCTTATATAATATCAGCATGTTTAACAATGTACATATACTGCCAAAAGAAAACCGATTTTACCCTGTGAACGGCCAAATGTTGAGCTCTCTTGAATAAATCCAGCTGGATCCTTACAGACCATGTGCTCAGTGTTAATGCATACTACCATTCAAATTCAGAGATCGGGTTCTGTGCAGCCAATCACTGCTGGTCAGCTGGTGACTCACTCTGAATTATAGAGGAGTTCTCGACTATCATTCAGGATAGTTAAGGATCTATTATATGGTAATAAAATGTATATTTATTTTAAAAGAATGTATTACTAAATAAAACAACAAACCTAATTACACATGACTAACAAAGAACACCACATTAATGATGAATGAGACCCTCATGCTAATTTTAGAAGTACTTGATGCACATGGCCTGTAGATGGAGCCAGAGGATAATGCAATTTTATGGGCACAGTGAAGGACTGACTGTTAATGGGTTTTTTTTCTACCTGAACAGTCTGTCTGTCTGTGATTCCTCCATATACTGATATCTGAGGCACAGCCTGCTGTCTGCTGGAGGAGTTTGTTGTAGTGATGTTGCCGGTGGAGGCTGAGGTGGTGCTGGGGATGGTGACATAGGCACTAGAGGCCACACTTCCCTGCTCCTTCTCCTTCTCCATGGGGGGCCTCCGCCTGCCTGTGCCCGATCCACGGTTACTGTCAATCCTTCACACTCCCCTCCAGCTGAGAAAGACAGAACAGCAACATGCACATCACTGGGAGGCTTTTTTTTTTACACTGCTGACACTGAGTGGTAGATGTCATTGTGAAAGGTTTCGGAACTTGTCAGCATCTTATATTTTAGGGTTGTAAAACTTACTACTGTACACAGATCACTCTTTTGGTGGAAGGAGTTTCACTGTGGTCTCTGTTCAGTGATTCGTATTCAATAGCTGTTGTGATCATACGGGTAGGACGGATGGGACCTGTTCCCACCAAGTCAATTTTGTAGCTAATGCTCATGAAAGCACTTGAATACTGTATATGGAGTTACAATAATTAATAATTTTAGGTTTTATCATGAATATTTAAAGCAGATGTTCTAATAAGAAGTACCCCATAATGTCACCACCATCTTTGAGACAAAATTACACCAGTGGGTGTGACTCTCAAACTGTCCTGTTCATACAATTTATATTCCAGCCACTACTGTATGAGCGAACTGGTGTGACTCCTATATTGATTGCACAATGTTTTTAAACAGAAACGGTGATGCGTTGAACACACTGTTCTGATGGCGCAAGAGTTGCAACTATGGCAGCTGAGAAGGCCATTCTTTGTGTTCTTTGTGAAGAATTTTCGGAGCCATCTATTTAGCCTCACAAACTGACTTTATTTGTAGTTCATATGGTTTTAATACCCTGTATTTTCTTTCAGATTTTTAGGAAAAGCACTTAATTACCATTGTTTATTTCTATACCAAATGTCATACACTTGCAATGAAGCTAAAAATATAAACAACTACATCATTATGTTGATATCCTATATTTTTACAATAAAACTTATGACAAACATGTCTTCTAATATCCTCAGTTGTTGCTTATACCGAGCTGCAACGAACACATTTGTACTTTATTTTCCTTGAAGCCATTGTGCGAGTTCACTTTAATACCGCGTGCTTTATATACATGTTGCTGCTGATTGGACTGCAGTTCTGACACACCCACCAAACACGAGAAAACGCATCTCAAACCCCGTTGCACACCGGTGCACGTCGTTTCCAGGAAACATGACGTTCAACCCGGAAACCGTAGCAAAATGTTGCGCACCGTTTTGAACTTGAACATGCCCCTGATGTAGTGATGCTACTCCCCTGTATCTCTAGCTCCATATTTAAAGGGTTAGTTCACCCAAAAATGAAAATTAGCCTATAAATTAGTCACCCTCAAATCATCCTAGGTGTATATGACTTTCTTCTTTCAGATGAATCAATTCGGAGTTATAAAAGCACCCATCCATGATAAAAAGTGTCTTACATGGCCCCCTGAACCGAAAATATGCATTTTTGTAAGAAAAGTAAAATGTAATAATCACTTTAATCTAGCTTGCATTCACTGTTGTACATGAAATCAGCTCCGGACAGATGACATTTGAGGTCAGCTCTGCACATGTGCCGCTCAGAAGTGACGAATGCGTTAGCGAAGGGGAAAGATCAAAACAATAGAGATTCTACTGAACCAGGCCCAAGAGGAGGCCATTCCTGTGGTGGAATGGGTGCTCACACCTATAGGGCATTGCAAGCCAGCTGAGGCATAAGCCAGTGCTATAGCATCTACTATCCAGTGAGATTTGTGACCGGCAGCCCTTTAAAGTGGCCTCCAGAGCACACAAAAAGTTATTTCGTTTTTCTAAAAGAGTGCTCAATGTATTCTCGTAGTGCCCAGCACTATGAGCTACACTTGCGAAGTGACATTTGCAACAACGTGTTTGAAATTTGCTCAGAAATTAGCCCTTTATTCAGTACTGGATGGCCACAGGGGAATGAATCGCCCACTGCTGGTGGCTCATTTCAGTGGTGGGAGCTCATATAGGATATTATATAATCAGGTTACAGTAACAGAGTAAACAGGAGTTCCCCCATACAGTGGTCAGTGACAACGCAACAGAATATTCACTATCATTCAGTTAGTGGTTTTACAGACATCTTTAAGTGAGCAGACAGCAAAGGTCATTTAAATTTAAACATAGGGAAAATGAGCATGATAATTACACAAGCTACTTCCAAAGCTGCAAAAAATGCATTCAGCTAACCTGGAAATAACCAAACTCTCTGCTACCCTGAGGGGAGATCATCATTGAACCAATCACAGACCTTTCACCTGATTCCAATATACTTATACAGTGGTTTGCTGTGCATTAAAATCCATGTCACTCTCACACCGAGTCCCATCTGACAGGATCATGATTTAATCCGTGCAGACAGGTCCTTTTCACCACTAAATCCTCTTATTTTTAATTCTCACTGAAAGTGACAGCTACACTGTTTGTTGGATGTTTGGTGTTTCTTGACTGCTTAACTGTAACACTTCTCACAATTGCAGGCCTCAGTTCATTTATGATCAACATGCCCATGCCAGCTCCAGTATCTCTGAACAAATGTGAAGACTGATCGGCTGGAACAACATAACGCAGTCATGACAAAAGCACCAAAGGCAGCCCCAGGCTTTGATCCATCTTGGGATCTCATAGACCATAAGAGATATAACAACAGGCTCTATAAAATGCCAAAAGCTTGATTAATGCTTTGATTTCAACTCAGGTAAAACTGCTTTTGTGTCTTTGGAATGCATTAGATAACGTCACACTTGCAATGCTGATTTTTGTTATTTAGAGGCAGTCAAACACATAGTATGCCAAGCAGTATGTGCAACAGGAATGACAGCAAGATTTTTCTAAGGTAAAAAAAAATGTACAAAAGCTGTCACTGGGGCAGGACCCCTTCAAAAGATATATTCCATTTAGGTACTTACATATAAACTTTTGGTACTAAACCCTTTAGGGATAAATAAGGTACCAAAGTGTAGCTTTTTAAAAAGTACCGTCCCATTGGCAGCTTTTGGACCTTTTTGTCTGAGACATTCTTTCAATAATAACAGGCTTTAAAAAAAATCTATTTATCTATATTTATATATCTATATAGAAAAAAATGAGACAGACTAAATCCAGAAGAACTGGCAACATCTCTAAGATGCTTCTTAAAAAACCTACCTGTAAAGCTACCTGAAAAACTATGCGCAAGTGCACCAAGGGCAAAAGCTGCTTTAAACGCAAAGGATGGTCACACCAAATGTTCATGTGATTTATTTAATAGAAGTTAATTGTTAAAGAAAATCTATCCGACGAGGTTTAAGGTTTACAGGTAGGTTTTTTAGAAGCATCTTGGAGATGATGCCAGTTCTTCTGGATTTAGTCTGTCCCAGTTTGTTCTGTTTCTTCATGTTATTCCAGACAGACTTGATGATGGTGAGATCAGATCTCTGTGTGCAGCACTGGCTGTTGACAGACTCCTTGTGCAAACAAAAATCTCACTGGATTATTTCAAATAATGGCAAAATTAATGCTTGGAAATGTAAACTCATATTTCCTACTGACACACTACAGCAAAACATAGAAATAACTGACGAAAACCATTTTTAGCTGCCGAAGATACTACTGTTCTAATAATTTTGGCCACCACTGTATACACACATTTATGCAGTTTTGAAAAGCATGTTTAAACAGATGTTAAAATCATGAAAGCCTCAAATTTACTGCTACTATCATCTACTAATAACCTGTAAAATATGTCTGAGAAAATTAATACCATGGTGGTTAAACATTAAGGGTCACCATGAAATCACACCACTTTCATAATGCAAAATGCAAAGTTAGAATATTATTAGAAATAATGTAAGGTGGAACTTTTGAAAAACAGAACAAAATTATTAGTTCATATATTTTTTTATAACATTCATGTCGTCAGAAAAGAAAGGTACATTCAGAGGCAGAGAAACTGGATAATGTCTAATTTTTACTTAAATGCTATGTTTTTAGAATGCTGTGTCATGTGCAAAACACTGCAAAAGATGGGAAACACAAGCGCATAAGGTTGAGAACATTCCACTACTGCTTTAACTGCAGCTGATTCATCACTAACTCATGTAGCCCATAAAATTACTAGAACTCTCTAAAGTTCAAAATTGTGTAAAAACAGTTCACAAGCCAAAACCAAATGAGTTGCACTGTACTCACTCAGACAGTCTGACAGCTTCCAGCACAGCTTGTGACAGGATACAACTAGCAGCTAGGAGAATCCAAACTCTGACTGTTCTCTGGACCAGAACTCCTCCCATCACAGATGACTGGGACCCAATAATGTCATTAAACAAACACACATCAAAGGCTGCTGCTGCTGGGGGAAATGACCTGGGATTTTCTTCTTGGGGGCTGGGAGGACACTTGTTGATCAAAACAGACCTGGCCTGGGGCCCTACCTCCTTTACTCAGCCGAGGAACAGCTAGACCAACAGACAGGCCACAGAACCAAATGGGAGAGATCTTCTTCTAAAGTGCGGTACACCTGCTGTAATGTGTCTAACACATTCAGACTGAGTAATTTGTGTTTGTTTGGGTGCACATTAAGAGAAAAAGAGAGAAAGAGACTTCATACAGTGAGATTTTCTATTATAGTTCTAGATATTGAAGTCATCAGAATACATTTGTGGAATTTGTTTGATCCCACTTAACCTTCCATTAGACGTGGAATCTTTCAAGGACATATAAAAGCTTAATACAGTCCATTCTCCATTACCCTGGAAAGGGAGACTCGTCCCCTCTTTGTCGTTCTCCCTCTCTCTCTCTCTCTCTCTCTCTCCTCTCTCCTCTCATTATTTCACCAGCTAACACAACACACTACACATTATTCCACTCGATTTGCTTTCTAGACTACATTAGATACCTCCTCACCACACAGCTCTGTATAGCTAACTGAACATCCAGTGCCATCATCATCTGGGTATGCTGCCCGCAAAACCCTCTCAAAGTCAGACTCCAAATTGAGTTACACTCTTTGAAGGCAAAAAGTGCTTTTGGTGTAGCAACCAGGATGCAATGTCTGCACTGAGCAAAACAAATAGGATTAGCAATGAGCGAGCCGGAGCTGTAAAAGATGAGGTAAGGTTGAGGCTTTCAGGTAGAGATGGGTTATCAGCACAATGCAGAGGCCACATCAAACAAGCAGGGCTAAACCCTCAGGGTGAATGACTACAGATGGATGAGACACCCAATCTGTGCCTGTCTGGACAAAACCGGTCCGCTAGGATCACAGCAACGTGACCATCAAAAGATGTTGAGTAACTGCTAAAACCAGTTGTGTGTCTTGTCCTGCATTTGTCATGTCATAAACGGACAGCTTGACTGAAGAGAGCTGATTAATGGTCAGCCACTGTTCTGAGTACTGCACATATGTGTATTCACATGTCCTCCAGCGTTCCATACTAAAGTTGTTTTGTGAACCACATTTTGCTGTACAGTATACTGTATTATGCATGCAGCTTTTATGGCTATTATTAACTGAGAGACTTTGACTGTGTGTGTATAGATACATAGATTAATAGATAAATTAACATGTTCAATTAACAAACATTTATTAATAAGTTGAATAAATAATAATAATTTTGTTTTTTAATTGTTTATTAAGAAATGTTCATTTTATTATTGCTGATGCCTCTAGTAATACTGTATGTGTCTGATTTTTAATTTACAACCTATTTTGGGTTCATTTTCATATTAAACTGTTTGGATTAAACAGTTATTTAACCCAGCACTGGGTTGTACTTAACCCAAAAGTTTTTAGAGTGAGAGATTCTAATATAAGTAAATATAAATTAACTATTAGTTAATGTAAAATGTCAAATTATAAAATGTAATATCGCTTTTTAACATAAGTTCATAAAAAATGAACTTCATAAAATATTACATAATTATATTGAACATATATTATATATATTTTGTAACATTTAACATTATTATAAAATAACTATTAGTTCATGTAAATTAAAAATGATTATAAAATATAAAATCCAACATTTGTTCTTGTATTATCAATGCACATGAATCAACAATGAACAAACGTATATTTATAAATAAACATTACCTATATTAATAAATGCTGTAAAGTTATTAAATGTTAGTACTTTATAATCACTGTGTTAATGTTGTTATTGTATAATGTATTTTTATTGTGTATAATATTGCTTTGGTAGATTGTTTATAACATTATGAATTGATAAACCACAGTGGTAAGATTTATTATTATAATGGTCTATTAAGCTGACTCACATGTTTTGTAATCGTGACATTTAAGACCTGAAATGATCGTGCTCACCACTCTGCTATTTAAACTAACAGTCTCTCTGGATATTAACTTCATCACAGGATGCTTGCTGTCAGCTTTGACACTTTTGGCCAAGTGTGAGTAAACAGTGAAGCAATTAGAAGCTTCTACAGTTAATGGACACATCAGACGTGGTGTCACCTCGAGATCTGACACTCGGGAAACTCATTCTGTCATATTCGGTGGTGCTCTGTAGCACAAGAGCATTTATCACTCAGAAAGATCTCACTGCAGGGAAGGACCTTGCCAAAACATGCTGCTTAACAATGTGCCTGTTGAGCATTCACCAATGCTTGTCATAAATCAGAGATGTGGAGAGCACACATATAGAACCTCATGCATGAGTCAGTACCATACTCTTCTATCTCAAACACATGCAATCACGCAATAGAGCAAGATGAAGTTCTTCTCGAGTTGCTCTCCAGACTAGACACCACAAAATAGTTCAAAGTGAGAAATGTATCTTAAATTTGACAAGCCATTGTTCTGTCCTGCCAGAGCTCTCTCTTCTCTGGTATCCATCATTCTCCATGTTAGAACATTCCTTCTATGTGGCAACCGGGCAGACGAGATTTGTGGCCCTCATTTCCTTAAGATCCACCATAAAACTGCCGCTTTGTCTGCAAGGGCCACATCGTTGCTGAACTGAAAAAGCATGAAATATGACCCCAGTCGTCATGGTATCGGTGTGAAGAGCCTGACAGAGGGGGGTTTCTCTGTCTGGCAGCTATCAAGTGTTTTTAGAGGTACTGTAGTTTGCATGACCCAGCTTGACAAAATAAAGCTTCTTTATTGGCACTGATGGTTCCATGAAGAACCTTTAACATCTACAGAACATTGCACTAAAGGTTATATATAGTGGAAAAGGGTTCGTTAGATTGGTAAAATGTTCTTTATACTAAGAAAAATGGTTCATCACTTCAGAAAAACACTGAATGTATATGACAGAGGGGATTTGAACATAGAAGCCAGAATTTTGCACATGCAAATATCCAGGCAGCTGAAAAAATCTGGGTGCCCACACTGAATGTAAATGGAAAGGGAAATGAATACACAGCCCATGTGTTTGAATATTTAAATAGTCCAGTTTAAATATAGAGCTGCCTTATCATCAGCAACTGAACGGGAATGCCAAGCATGTGGAACAATTTCACAATGATTTGGGATTCTGTCATTCAAAGCTATCATTTAAGATGGAGCCATTTACATATAAATTAGGTGCTCACAGAGCCAGACAAATTGGAACAGTATAGCACGGTTTTGGCTACTTTGCTGTTGTTTTATTCAGCCGAGTGCTCACAAACTGGATGCGTATCATTTCTGATTATCGTGTGGAGTCCAAGCGTGAAATAACCTGAATTTGTACATCAGTAACACATTTCCTCGCTATAACAACACAGGCCTCCCAGATCGCAGAACCATCTCATTATTATGTCTCAATCAAAAAATAATGTCTTTAGTTGCACAAAACCAGTTAAAAACAGTCAAACAGCACTCTTGGGAGGCCTGAGTTGTTCCTAAGGCATACCTAAATCTGATAGCTGACTGTAGCCCATTAAATTCTTCCTTCCAGGATTATGAGGTGACACAGAGCAAAAATAGAAAAATATTAATGCTTCTGATATGGAAATAATCAAATGTTTTATCTTTGAAAAGGATAGTTCACATAGAAATGAAAATGCTGTCATTATTTGGTCCGAATGTTTTTTTTTTAACATGTATGGTTTGCACAAAAGGAGATGAAAATTGATAGGGAGATTTGTCAATCTTTAAAAAGTAGCACTGTTCACTTTAACTGTATGGAAAAATACATTTGAATACATTTTGCCATTCATATCTATTTTTGTATTCCACAGAAAAAAAAAGTCATATGGTATCCAAATGACATACGGGTGAGTAAATTGAGAGCACTGGGGTGAAATATTCTTTTAATTGAAAGATGAAATGATGGTCTGTTTCAAACAAGTCATTAGTCTAGCTCAGAGATGCTCTCACACTGGGACTATAAATTACCGTCATACTGCCAAAAGTGTGAGAGCTTTTCAGGCTGTATTCTTCCCCTTTGTCTGAGCGTGAAAAGACAGCAGCCAGCAGCACACGTGGCCCTCTCTGTGCAAACTCCCAGAGCCGTAAAACTACATTACCACAGGGAAGGAATCAGATACACAGATGCCCCGGAGACCACTCAGTTTACAAAGCACCTCAAAGCCTTCCACCCTATAAGTTATTACTGACAGAACCTGAAGAACACAGGTGAAAATCAGCTTGCACTTTCTCTATGAGTAACAAAATTTTAAGCTCAATTGTGTCATTTTTAGGTTACAGCCTTCACAAACACTACCCTCCTCTGCTATACAATTCAGAAGTTAGTTAATTTTTTAACAATAAACCATTGAAGACTGTGTGATGTGAGATTTTTATATGCTTTATATATATATATATAATAAAGTCTTTATATATAATCAACATCTTTCAATCGATTGTTTTAAATTTGATTTTTTTATTATATCATGCTCAATGCTTCATGGGAATGAAGGTCTTTCCCTTAATAAAGCCATTCATCTGCTGTACGATTTTCAATGACTTTTTTTGCTTCAAATCAAAGTTTGTAATAATGTGATTGACCTCATAGCTGGCTTGCTTGGTTCATGGCTTATATCTCTTCCAGATTAAAAAAATTACAAAACTTCAAGAACCAAGACCACTAAAAGAGTGGAGTGAATGGGGACTGTTGTACTCTGTTGGCTGGTCACTGATTAAAATGTTGTTTTTCAACTTTAAATTTGCAACTTTGTAACTTTTTCCCATTATGAAACAGTTCCTAAAGTACTTTAAGTGGACGTTATGTTTCATAGCAAATGGTGACTGGTAGTTTTTCAGTTGCACGCATGGTTAAAACACCTGAGCAAACCTTGTTCTTGTGAAACACAACCACCTGTCATAGCCACATTCTTTGAGTGTGAAGCTGTCAGACAGTACTTAGCAAATGGGAAAGAAAGAGATGACAGATCCTGTATGTAATTTAAGCCCTCAGAGTCAAACTGCCTCTCTGATCTTTGATTTACTTCAGTCCTTAGGTGGAAAGCCTAGAAAGTAACACAAGAAATGAAAAGTGACTGTAAATATTGAAAACCTCATAACTATGAGACTTTCATGTGTCTTAAAAAGCTATGTCACTCTAATTTCTAACCTTGAGATGCAACACTCAAAAAACCCATTAGCCAGAGTGGTAAAACCTTCAAATCTGATAAAATGGTTTTAATTAAAAAAAATCTGTATATATATATTTATAGTTAATTTATGTTTTTATTTGGTAGCTTTCTAATAGGTGGAATAATGACTGATCATAGTGATGAGTATTTTGCAATACTGACCTACTGAATGATCATTATATCTTATTTTAGATACGCAGAGGAGGAAATGTGACTGAATTTCAGCATTTTGGGGAAATCCCAAAGTCATGACATCCACAGAAACTGAATATTTAAATGTGGATGTTTTTACATATATAACCCTAATAATATGAGCCAGTCAAGTTATATGGGGCAAAACTCAGTGGTTGCTGCCCTTCCTGGTGAGGAACCAAATCATTAATGCCTTAAGCTTTGCTTCTCTCTAAAAAAAAAAAAGGAAAGAAAAAGGAGATTTATGTCAAGCAGCTGTGTAGCTGTCGGCTGCTGAGCCGGAGAGTTAAGTGAGAGGGAGAGGAGGACAGAGAACACCTGGGCATGGAGCTCAGAGGCAGGCAAGAATCACTTTCATCTGCCCAGGCAGCAGTGGAGGGAGAAAGAGTTGTCTGCACTCACTTCATACACTCTCAAGCAGTTACTACAGGCTGTCAGCAGCTCTCACACATTCTCATTCAGATCCTGTTCAGCTTTCCCTTCTGCCAGGAAAGTGAGACCTGTGCACATCGAGAAAACTGTTTTACTGATTATACAACAGTTCCGCCTCTCAAATTTAATTGGTCAAGATGCGATACAGGAGTGCTGGTCACTGTGACTTTTTGCTGTTTGTCTCCCTGCAGTTGTCCATGTTAGTGCACTCTGGACAGATGAACAGTCTGTGTATTAGTGCTGGGGATTTTTGGTGACTCTTTTTGGATTTTTCATTCCGTCAATTTGTTCAAGCACATAGATTCATTTAGGAAATGAACAAAGTCAGGAACTGATTGTTGTTCTGGGCAAGTCACTAAATCATCCACTCAACCCATTCTTTTAAACGCACTGATTTATTCAGTATGGAAAACAACTGACTGCTGTTGTGAGTCATTGTATAATTCACTCAACCAATTCGTTCAAACACACTGTGTTCAAAACCTGAATATGTTAAAAGCATCCATGCCATGTAATACTTAAAATTTAAGTCACTCAATATTAATTTCTTGTTTATTTAACTGTTTGTAATTAATATCACACTCATAAATATGCTGTTGCTGTACAGCACTTTTTATGGCATCTCTTTTTCAATATGAAATAGCAAGTGTTTTCAAACAAAATCTATTCAGTTGAAAATAACTTTTAAGATAACAAGGCATGATCAAAACCTTGTTGTTGCAAATATCGCCCGATTTAGAAGTACTGACCTTCTGAACTCTGGGACTGAGAATTATCGGAGAGTTATGCTGATGCAGCACTCAATTTGATTAATCACTTTCGGCGGTTTTAGCCTCTCGAACCAAGGCATCACAAGCATACACACATTCTGCAAGTATTTCTCTGAGGACAAAACTTGTCATTCTCAGGAAAGACGGGAGAGAAGAGCTGTGTACATATCTACAAGTCAGATAAGTATCAGAAACTGTCAGAAAAGAAAAAGAGAGCCCTGACATGCGGTCTGTTTTGGGTTTGTGTTAATGGTTGAGTCACGCGGGAGCATCATCAGGCATGACAGAAGAATGTCATGGTGAGCGCTGAGGTGAACGCGTTCATTCGCTGGGTCTGCATCTCATCTTCATGAGGGCTTGGACAGCACTGTACGAAAAACATCTCGGCTCATCTGTTACTGTTTCTCACCGCTTTCTTTGCTGGAGATGGATCTCACCATTCAGTGCCACATAACACATATTGCTGAGTCCTGTATAGCTCATTAAAGATCAAGGGGTCATTGCATGTGCTCAAACACAGACTCTTCGCTCAAAAGAACCATCATCAGCATGTGATATATACACTGGACTGCTGTCTGTTAAAAGTGAAAGCAATTGTGTTTAGTGTGAAGGGATTTGGTCAGCTGAAGAAGCAAGATGGAAAAGTTAATAGTCAACTGGATTTAATCAACTGAATTAAAAAACAAGCCTACAAGTTGCAATGAAATGGAAGTATCGACAGATCTTTTCTTCTGTGTAGTGAGATACTTCTGCTAATTTCATTCTATCTCTTTTCTCTTGATTACAGGAGCTTCCTTCTTGCGCTACTCAACAAGCCCCTCATTTCCTGGTGCTTTAAGAGGGACCGGAGTTGTGTCCCTCCTGTTTGACTGATTATTAGAGTGACCTGAGGGTGAGGGTGAACTACTCAAGCTCATTGTGAGGCCCATGACACAGGAAAGGCAAGTGTAAAACATGAGGGTCTTACCCCAATTACCATACAGAAGTGACCTGCCGTTTGAGAGCAACAAGCTTTGCTGGATTCATCTGCAGTAACCTGGAAGTACCTTAACAGTATAATGAACGACACTCTATTGCTTCCTTCACTCTATAGCACGATTGCACAAGTACATATAAAACGCACATCACATATAAAGCTAACACACAAAAACAGTTGACCAGATGCTCAGTGTCAAATTCATAAGATGACACTGGCGAGATTACACACAAGCGTTGCTCGGCTTGGCTTTGTTTACAGAGCGTTGGGTCAAACTAGCATGTACCGAAAGAGTGCAGATGGTCTTGTTATTTGAGAGGCGATAGGTTAAATGATTTGTATCAGCACTAGCTGTCAGTCAGTCAGTCTACTAGCGCAACACCCCCCTGTCCGGGAAAGCATCGTCTCCATTTAGTTTTATGACAGGTCTAAAAGCTTCTTGTGTACATGTGTGCTGAAAAAACTCATCGATAATCCTTAAAACATCACAAATGATGTGACGCATGTCCACGTAAATGACTCACCTTCAGCTTTGGTGGTAATACTTCAGATATAGTACCTGTCTTATTGATAATATTGAGTCATCAGGTTGACATAGAGAAGGGATAATTTACCCAAAAATGTATTCACACTTAAGACATTTAGATGCTTTTTATCCATACAATGAAAGGCAGTGGGGTCCAAAACAACACTGGACACCTCTGACTTTGACTGTATGGACAAAACAACCTGATTATGAAAGAAAATCACACAGGAGGGTGAGTAAATAATGACAGAATGGGTGAAGTGTAATTTGTAATTTGTCTCAAGTTCCTCGAGCCCACCTACCGTAGATAATAACTGTCAATCTGTGTCGCTCTCTCTGATGTTAGTAACCGTACTGAAAGCCGTGGAGACATGTGGTGGAATTCTCCAAAGTAAACAGCTTTCATTGTGCCGAGACGGACATGCACAGGCATATGCGCATTTATGCACTCTATTTAACATACAGACCACACATACTGTTGATATAAGACACTAAGCCAGAAAATACATTTTTAAATATAAGTAGGGCTTCCTGAACAAGTGACATTTAGTCACATGTGAAGCCAAAGACAACAGCACGTCTTAATAAAGCTCTACATACCCTCAACACAGGCCTCGTCTCAACTTCAATCGCTTGTTCCTTTCCTGATATCCTACACCATGTCTGAGGTCTGCTCTATCCGACAGGCACAGACTACACCAAGCAGAGAGGAGGAGAAAAAAATACAGCATGAATTAGCATTCCTAAAGCAATCATGTGACTTCAAAGCACCAATAGGCCGCTCTGGATTCGGTATGATCCACCTCTAGCTCCTCCCTTCTCTTCTCTCTTGTTTCGCTCTCTTACAGAACCCCTTTGACAGGGTTGTTGTGATACATGTGGTCTGTCGATGCACCTATTTTTGCTATTAAATGTCTAATATTGAAAATCATACCCTCAGTATGTTAAGTCAAAGTAAATATGTGTAATATGTAGAAGAGTGTAGGATAATAATAAAAAACATATTTAGGTTTGTAAATACTGTACTATGTAAATGAAAATGCAAAAATGATGTCACAAAGAGGGTTTAAATGCAAGAAGTGTGAAACAGCACAGCTTTTGTCTTTTTGCTGTCAGAATTCTAATATTCAAAATCAGGCCCCCATTTTGCATATTGAAAGTAAATATTTACAATATATAGAAGAGTACAGTATAATAGCATGTCAAAAATGGTGCCACAAAGAGGGTGTTAATGCAAAAAGGGTGAAGCAGCAATGATTTTGCAATCAAATTTCTAATTTTGAAATCAATTTGCATATTCAAAGCAAATATTTACATATATAGAAGAGTATGATGGTATAATAAAAATCCTATATTTAGGGTTGCAAATACTGTTCTATGTGAACAGAATAATGCAACAATTGTGCCACAAAGAGGGTATATGCAAAAAATGCAAAAAGTGTGAAACAGCAATGCATGTCTCCTGTCGTAGATGCTGTGAGAAAGCGGTTCAGTCCCAGTGCTGAGCAGACGGAGGAATTGTAGTCTAACAACAGTGTGCTAATGTCCTGTCTGCATGTGTGCACTATCCTCCATCTTATTAAGCCTCTGTGTCTCATTAGAGCCGGTGGGGGGTGGAAGCCTACAAAACACCTCTGTTGCTTGACCCTGACTTTTACGAGCCCACCTCAACAAAGAGCATTAAACAGCAATCATGGCTGAATGCTGAGCACCTCAAGTACACAACTGCACCGGTCTCGCTCAAGGGTGATTCAAACAGTAGGGTTTTTTTTTCTTTTTTTCGGTTGTGGCGTGAGGCAATAAAGTGGTTACTAAAAGCGATTTTAGTTTTAGGGATACTAAAAGCCGTTAAGTGATGGGAGGTGTAATAGTCTGGGACACACAGGTGCATAAGCAGCATTGGCATAATTAAACAGGTCAGAGGACAGCCAGGAGAATGAACGGAGTGATTGTGCCATGTTCTGCTCTGATAATAAGTTCCTTATGCTTCTGTAATGTCTATGTGTGTGTGTGTGTGTGTGTGTGTGTTTAAGAGAGAAAGAGAAGATCGTTATCCTGTAATGAGCCTGTACAGTGTTTTATGTTTTAGAAGACATGAGAGCTATTTAAACTAGGGAAGTATATCAGTGTTTTTAATTCAGATAACATGAAGACAACATGTACTGTAGCAGATTTAAATGATCGGTTTCATTTGTGATTGTAACCATCAGTTTATGCACTACAAGACTTTTTTGTGATTCTTGGTATGAGGTATAGCCTTTGTTCTTGATTTTTATTAACACCTATCTAATAATTAGTACCGTTATGTGAGCAGCATCCACACTGGTAGGAAAACATCCACTTAGAACATAAAAACTTGAAATCCAAGACATTTTGTGTACTAAGTGTATTGACTAAGGGGAAGTCAGTCTGGATATTTTAGCTCCTACCCTACATGCAAAGCAGGCCTGTGTTATATAGTGGTTTGACATGGCAATACATTATTTGAGGTTTTCTGACACGTTTTATTTAAATATCATTTGAACATGTTTGCATATCATCCAGATGGGAGTTTGTTAGGTGTGGTCACAACTGTGTATTATGTCTGTTTTATTAATGTTATGTGATAGTTTTATTTATTGAACTTTTATTTTGATCATAGGCCATTCAGTGAAACTCTTTGGAAACTTCTTTTCATCTGGGTCAACTATGCTTTAAATGTGAAAATAAAGTATACAATAACCATTATTTTGGATGTGATTAATTGCTGCTAATCGCATCCAAAATAAAAGTTTTTGTTTATGTAATATATATATACATGTACTGTGTACATTTATTATGTATATATAAATAAACACACACACACACACACATGCATGCATATATATATATTTAAGATAAATATGTTATGTTTATTTACTAAATATATTTATATATAACGTAAATTAAATGAATATAAATACATACATGTAAATACTTTTTTCCCCAAAATATATAGTGACAGTGAAATACAGCCAAGTATGGTGACCCATACTCAGAATTCGTGCTCTGCTTTTAACCCATCCAAAGTGCACACACACAGTGAACACACACACTGAGCAGTGGGCAGCCATTTATGCTGCAGCACCCGAGGAGCATTTGTGTGTCTGGTGCCTTGCTCAAGGGACCCAATTGTGGTATTGCCGGCCCGAGACTCGAACCCACAACCTCAGGGTTGGGAGTCAAACTCTTGCATATATTACGTAAACAAAAACATTATTTGGGATGTGATTAATTGACAGCACTAATATATAAATAGTAAGTAAAATGAAAGTTCTTTAGTTCTTGATAGGTTATTATAGATGATAATTAAATGCTTAGTTTTATGATCAAAATTCTGTAGTTTTTACTGTGGGTGACAAAACATAAAATACAATGCAAGGATGATAGAGAAATAAATGTTCCTTAAAAGCCTGAGGTATCATCTATCTGAAATATTGAAAACCCACACAGATGCAGCGGTCCACTTCATATGGCTGATATGAACCAACATGAATGGCACTGACATCATTGCTACCACCACACAGGCACAGTCCTTCTCAAAATTAACAACAAGGCATGACAGATGGTTGGTAATTTTCACAGGAATTCACCTGATCAGCCAAGACAGTGAAGTTTCACAATGACATGAAATCCCCTAAAGAAAACAGTGAAGGGAGAAATGATTGCATCACACATCTGTGTATTCGGTTTATGTGAACATCTCATTTCAATTTCCACAAAAGTAAGACTGACACTGGATTTGCAGGATCCATCAAACTTTACAAAGCTCTTGTCAGGGGCGAAAAAGAGCTCACTCCCACTCCCATTCCTTATCAGCCATAAATGCCCCAGCGTAACTGTAATTGCACCCATACTGTATACCAGATGCCATCCATCTCTCCTGTGTTGAGCTGTAAATCACTCACCTCCTGCTGCCTGTCCATCCACACACACGCCATCAACAGCCTACTGCTCATTTCTCATCCCTGGAGACAGACATGCACATCTCTAAAGGCAAAAATTATTCATTATTATTTTAACTAATATATTTAATGTTTTCATACAGAGACGTGTTTTTTCCAGGTTATCTGTGGTGGTTAATGCTGCCTTGCACTGGAAAGAAATATTTCCATCTCCTGCAGTGAACTCTCCGCAGCGGTTCAGAGGTCATCATCAATGTTTACATGACATCACGTAGAATTACCCTCAATATGATCCATTATGCAAGACTTTCCCTCAGAAACATTAATGATAAGTACAAGAATATCCCACAGGTATTTGCTCTAGTTCTTTATAATAACTTTTGAATCCAAATATATACTGTATGAAAAGTAATAAGTGAGTAGAATTTACCTTTTGAAAGCCGTTTCAAATGTGCAACAGAGATAAAAAAGGGTAAAGGGACATTTGAATCTTAGTGTTTTACTGCTGCCATCTACTGGCAAGTCACTAAAGGTTCACGTCAAAATACAGCATTGTATGTCTGCTCATAAAGTCTTTAGCCTTTGTGGATATTTACAAATGTACGTAAAGTGGAAGACTGTTTCACAGATAATCAGCACATACCCATTTTAAAAAATGAAAAGTTTTTTTCAGGGAACGCTTGTCGTGATATTTTGTTTGTTTACACTAAGCCAAAGCAAATTGCTATATTAATGTCAATAGTTATTTTTTTTTAGGTTATAAGATTTTAAAAATGTATTACTTTTATTGAAACGTGTTTGTTTATTTGCCATTCAAAAGTTAATGGGCTGTAAAATAAAATGTTTAAACAAATGAATACTATTCTTCAGCAAGGATGCATTCAATTGATCCAAAGTGTCAGTAAAGACATTTATAATGTTAAAACTTTACATTTCAAATAAATGTATCACAGTTTTCAAAAAATATTAAGCAGCACAATCATTTCCAACATTTATAATAATGAGAAATATTTCTTGAGCATCAAATCAGCTTATCAGAATGATTTCTGATGGATCATGTGACACTGAAAACACAAGTAAGGGCTGCTAAAAATTCAACGTTGCTTTCACATGAATAAATCACATTTTAAAATGCATTTAACCTCTGTATTATTATTATGTTCATCGTATCCAAACTGTTGAATGGTCTTGTATTTTGAATTATGCACTGCATTATGTGTTTTAGGGTTGAGAGAAAAGAAAGGATAGGCAAGGTGCAGAAACGTCCAGTAGCTAGATTAAATTAGACAGTACTTTATGTGTACAGCAATAATCTGTAATGTAAGTCTGAACAGTGAGTGAGCTTTTCCAGTGTGATTTGTTGGTGGTCAAAAGCCGACGTCATGGATGTTTGCTCAGTTGCTGAATGAGGCGTCAGATGATGATAAAGCATGTAATGGGGTGTTTTCATATATGTGATGAATGAGATGTGGGTTGTGGCTTGTGTATTCCTTTATTCTGGAGGAGCAGACAGCTGCTTCTCATTCTGCGCTCTGGTCTCTCTTTTTCTTTCATCAGCATGACCACCACAAACAAGACCAATCCTAACGAGACCACCAGCCTGGTTAGGCCGAGTGATAACAGCAAACAGGTGAGTTTCATTTTTAGCATCTTAGTATTTTGATTAAAAGGTCATTTAATTATGAAAAATTGTGATTGTGATAATGCTATTTATGTGCTAATAGTTAGTCAGTACACATACATATTTTTACTTTGTGCGTATCTGGCTATATTTTTGTATACAGGATTATACAGAGGCCTCAAAAAGTAAAGACACACATATAAAAATAAACAAATCATTCACTGCATTATAACACGAAGTAATTTTAAATTATATTTATTTTTAACAAATTTATTTTGTGAAACATTTTTAATTTTTTCAGATAAATACATTTATTAAGTGTCCATATACTTTTTTAGGCAAAAACTGATTATGTATTTATGTATATATATATATATATATATATATATATATATATATATATATATATATATATATATATATATATATATATATATATATATATATATATATATAAATGTATATACAGAGTGCAACTTTGTGAATCCCTTGCAGAATCTGTGAAAATGTGGGAAATTTTAACAAAGTAAGAGAGATCATACAAAATGTATGTTATTTTTTATTTAGTAATGACCTGAGTAAAATATTTTAAAATAAAAGATGTTTACATTTAGTCCATCAACATTTACATTTAGTTATTAAAATAACCCCATTCAAAATGTGTGAACCTTCTGTTCTTACACTGTGTGTGGACACCTGATGATCCACGACTGTTTTCTGTTTTGTGATTGTTGTTCACGAGTCCCTTGTTTGTTCTGAACAAGTGATCTGAGCACTGTTTTTCAGAAAAAAACATCTTTTCACACCGAGAATTATTGAGGGACTCAAACACAATTATTAAAAAAGGTTCAAACATTCACTGATGCTCCAGAAGGAAATGCATTTTGTATGATCTCTAACATCATATAACATCGTTGTCTGTTTGATTACTTCTTTAATTGATTTTTCTGTACAATTCTGTCATATGTACAGTGTACATGTGTAAACGGAGTCACCACTGATATGCTCCTACTAAATATTAATAACATTCATTTACATAAATATTAAATACATTAAAACAGTAACATTAATTTTCTGTGGAATTGCTTTGCAACAATTTGTATCTTAAAAAGCGCTATACAATACAATTTAATAGAATTTTGTTAAAATTACTAAAATTTTATTTGATTCACAAACTTTCAAGTGGCACTATATATATATATATATATATTCCCACAGACGCTACTGAACATTTGTAGTTTTTTTTAACAAAGCAGAGAAGTTGATTTGGGCAGGGTTTCCCTTTCCATCTGTTTTGAGTATGCTGAAGTGGTCTGGACGGAAGTGGTGCTTGAGGTTTAATCAGATTATTAGATGGGACTGCATGTGCTTTGTAGCTCTAAAATGATACTCCCTGGCCAGCCTGTTATCATAATATTTCCATGCAGTTTTCAATTCTCTGGCTATAGTCTGAATGGTCTTGGGTTGAAACATAATCAGTGCTTTGCATCACACATCAGTTGATCTTTACATTTCTATCCCAGATGATATTAAATCACATGATCCAAACCCTTTCATGCATATTATCTAATGTGCAAAAGCAGTGACACTGCAGTTAATGGAACAAACTAATTTGATATGCTTTATGTAATCCAGTCAGGCGCAAAAGATACTTTAATAGAGCATAAATTAGATTAAATCTTAATTTTAATTTTAACAACATCATAACCTAATCTTCATTTATTGGATAATGTGTGTCAAAACATAAAATTAAGTTCAACATGAACAATCTTCATGTATCTAAATATGTATTTCAATGATTAACATGTAAATTCTAATAAGATCTATATTTCTTTTTAACATACATATATCAAAATCAAAGTAGTCTTAGATAACATAAAACAACAATAATAAGTGCAAAACTATATAGATTATAATTTTTAATTTTTAAATATAATGTTTATCATATAAATATCACATTTATTTATAGGATTTAAGGATGACAGTCTAAGATTATATTACACACACACACACACACACATATATATGACTGATGAAAAAACGTCTCTGGACATTGGTTTTATTGCAATACTTATCGCAATATTTACACTAACAGTAGTTTGTGTTTGGAAATATATATATATATATATATATATATATATATATATATATATATATATATATATATATATATATATATATATATATATATATATATATATATATATTTCCAAACACAAACTACTATTAGTGTAAATATTGCGATAAGTATTGCAATAAAACCAATGTCCAGAGACGTTTTTTCATCAGTCATACTTGAGGAAGCATCTGTTCATGAGGGATAGCAATAGAAAGATCAAGTAAGTTGTGTCAGAAGTTGCACACTTATTTTATATTAAATATATATATATTTTTTTTTTTATCAAAAGAATGTTTGTGATCTATTCTTACCCTTTTGTAAGGACCATCGCTTTTTGAAGACTGCTATGTATTATTTGACAGGAGTAGTTGTGTGTAGTGTCAGATAACAAAATTTGGTATATTTGGTCATGCCCAAAGCCTGTTGATATCCTGTCTTGCTGTCCATTAACTATCCACTCCACAGTGATATCTTTAGGGTAAAGATAAGAGTTAAGAGCTCCAGCACAGCTGATCACAGCTTCAGGGTGAACTGTAAATGCAGATGAAAAAAACACAATCAACAAGATTACAAAAATGCATTAAGATGAGTACATGCACTTGCACTTTCTGGTCAAGTATTATTCTACTGTGTTCATAGAACTTCTTGAAACGAAGAAACACAATCAGGCTGAATGTATATGAGATTATTGTGATTCCAGAGATCAAACCTGTCTAGAATATTTTTAAAGTCTAGATCTTGTGGCAAGTATGAGTACCATTGAGGGCTGTCTATGTCCATAGAAAGACTATACTCTCTATTGACTGAAAAATGATACAGTCCACTTGACGTTCCATTATCGCTCGGCTGACAGCCATACATTAACTGCGGGAGTGGACCTGAAAATACTTTTAGTATTAAATCTTTTAATTAGATCTGGAACCATTTTTAGGAATCTTTTTCATTTCTATTATTGCAGTGTAGTATTATATAGTACAATGGAGAACTAATTCGCTGCAGCATTGTAGAATATTGACACCAGGTCTTTATTAAAAAGCAATACAAAAGCTATTGTGATTCTGAGTGTAGTGTCTATTACACAGTCCCAGTTTAATGTAATATTTGTCGTTATTAAATCTCTGTGTGCAGAAGCTGATAAATTAGATGACACTGGTTTCCAGCTTTTCTTGTATGATAACCAAAATATGAAAATTTATTTTATTTCTGCAAACAAACCCAACTAAAAGTTACGGTTTACTGTTACTGTTGAATATTATATGTTTATGTGAATATATTTTTAAAACACTCTTCCCTTTGTTTTTATAGATAAACAAGTGACTTTGACTTAGTACTATCATAGTGTGAAAACCTTTCTTCAACATATATTTCTGTGCTCATTTCCCTTACATAATCAAATTATTATGTAATATTATTAATATTGTGTTAAAAAAATTGTTTAATCCCAAAAGCTGTCAAATCAGGGGTGCATTTCCCAAAACCATAGTTGCTAACCTGTTAGGAACTTTGTTGGTTGGCAATAGGAAATTGCATTGCAATCAACAAAATTGCTAACTTAGCAATTATAGTTTTGGGAAACGCACCCCTGATTGGTGCTGTCTCACATGGCCACTACGCTCCCTACTGTTTAAATCATTAGCTTTAATATAACACATTTCTTGATACAGAGATTTTGTAAAACATAATTGTTTATTTTATTGGCAATAACCTGTACCTACAGCATATATATGATTTATTAAAACATCCTCATATAATGCACAATTTTAGAAAACAAAATCATGTCAGTCAAAATGTGTATAATATTATACTTATATTATTTAGTAAAATAATAGTATAGTATAATGAAGTAATAATTTATATATTTTCTTCTGGTTTATAGTTTTAGATTAATTGTAGAACCAGAAAGAGATTTCCAAACCTACCTTTCAACCCCAAGGTTAAATTTGCATCTTGAAAACAGGTTGAAATAGCCTGTTTTAAAACATCTCTCCAGACAGTGGACAGAGGGATTTGAAAATACATCAGATGTGCTGTCATAATGAGTAAATACTCTGTAATCATCAAGCATGCCATATGACGTATTTAAGTATTTAAGTAAATATTGATTGATGATCAAACCGTGTGATCCACGCAATTAGTGAAAAGGAAAGAAAATTTGCCTATACCACCAGAGTATTCTGGGTACAAAGCCACCATGGAGGACGGCAACAAGAAATGTAATAATTCAGGAAAATATGTAAACAGAATGTAAAAATTGATCTGGATCTGGAAATGGAGCATTTTAGTTCTTACTACCAATTAGCCATTAGAAAATTATATTAAAAAATTAATATAGTACTGTTACAGTGTTGGTCTTGTTGGTAGGCTGATTGTTCTGTACATTGTGTAATAAAATAAAATAAAATAAAAATAATTCTTAGACAATGCAAATATTATACAGCTAACATTAAAACTGGATATATTTAAGCTAAAATCAAGGTCATTATGTCCATGTATTTATCTCTTTGGTAGGTAGCCAGAGAAAAACAAACAATAAAGACTGAACATTTAAGAATAAACTTAAAATGAGATTGAAATGCTATAAAAGTGGAAACAAAGGTGAAAAGAAAAACAATTTTGGTGCAAAAAAGGAAAAGAAAAAACAACAGGAAAAACTATTTCCTAGTGCAAAAAAATACTCTTTTGTGTGTGCAATAATTTTAAATTATTCTTTTATGTGTGTATATATTTATATCTTCTTGTGTGTACTGTATGTGTATATATATTTATATACATATATTTATATATAAATATAAATTACAACAACAAATTATTAGCTGTTACACATTCCACTTCACTAGAGGGCAGAATGACACAGTCTTAAGTAACTAAGTACAGACACCTATCATTACACACACACACACACACACACACACACAAATAAAAATAATAATAGTTCGATAACTACAGTCTTTTTTTCTTTTTTTGAGTGAGTTAGTCATAGTAAGACTTCTTTAGTCTATTACAATGTGAACGACAGAGTTTATTTTTGCATTTGTGCTTACCAAGAGGAAGAACAACATTGCTCTGTCACCTCCAGGCTCGTGGGGAGTCCTGACATCTCCAAGTCCGGTTTTTGTTGTCGCTTTGTGCTCTATTCCCTCCACTCAGCAGGGTTCTTATACAAAATATTATTCATTATGAATAAGACACTAAAGCTCAGTGGCCACCACGGAGAGACTCTCACTGTAACAATAGATGGGGAGACGGGATCTGTCCGCTGTTGCGTACTTGCTCCGTTAAACAGTCCCACCCAGAAGAAGAAAAACAAAACAATAGGGGGAACATTTACTTAACATGCTTTAATTATGCTCTTATTCCTTTACTGCATCATTTGTGTTTAAATGCTTTTATGTAACCTGACCCTTACTCTGATACATTTTATAAACTGAATTTATACATTTACTGTAAGTGCAAAAATGCTGGGTTAAATACAACCCAGCGCTGAGTAAAATATGGACAAACCCAGCGACTGGGTTGTTTTCGCCTAACAGTAGGGTTAAATGTTTAACCCAATCTTCAGGGCAGTAACCCAGCCGCTGGGTCAAAACAACATTTTACCACATTTTACCCAGCCCTGGGTTTTATTTAACTCAGCATTTTTTTGAGTGTGTAAGATGTAAATTTCACTCTTACTGTAAATACAGTATATTTTCATTCTAGATGTGGCAGACAGTTATACTCTTTCAAATTGAAATAATCACTTTTGTATGTATTTTGTAGGCTATTTGTCACTTTTCCAGTCTTCCCAGTGGATTTTTAGTTTGTAAAATAAAAATAATGGTGACCAAAACGTCAAAACTGTGTATCTGAAACCTTTTTTCTTTTTTTCTTTTTTTACATTATTTAATTGTTTGATTTTGTAACCCATCTACTAGTTTATTTTACTCAGAAAGACAGAAAGCACTGCATTCAAGGTACATTTTATCAGTTGATGCATTCCTTGGGACCTGATCTTGGGTTTATACAGTGTACTGACATATACATACTGTGAGTTCTAGTTTGTTATAGTTAGTTAGATAGTTTGGCAGATCTGCACTTTGGGTGCATGCGGTGCAGTACATTTTTAACTCTTCTGATATGATATTTACTGTAATCCTATTTTCAAAAGACTTAATGATTTTGACCCTAATCCAAATCCTTTAGTTTAAAGTCCCAACACAAGAAGCACTTTTATTTAGACTTACTACTGGGCCATTGCAGCTGATCCAGGCCACCAAGATAGATATTCACAGTTTTTGTAGAAATGGGACTTCTGCCCATTGCACAGGGGCTTTCGATGCTTTGTTGCCCCTTGGCTCCAAATGAATGCTTTGTAAAGAGCTCATTATCTGTTTGACAGATTTCAAAGGGCAGACAGGACATGTCTCTAATTGGACCACATGAAAAAGAGGGTCCAGCACTACTCATGGAGGAACACAAGGCTCCTCATCAATACAGTTGGAATGTGCCTCTCCATTAGTCTGAGTCACATTGTTCCATCATTGTTAGTGTAAAAGTTTCCATTTAATCCACAAGAAGGTGCTCTTTCATTCAGTGCCATGAGCTTCAATGACAGTGTCACAGCAGATAATGAAAATGACCGAGATGAGGATATGGTGATGTGGATGCTCGCTTGATCAGATTGGTCAAGCTTTGCTCAGACAATGGCTGTCTTCGTTTGAACTTTGTGAACTGGCTGACCCAAAACCAGCGCTTGTGTCTGTCCGTGTCAGTTTCACAATGATTCAAAGGGTTCTTTGAAACTGAAATATCATCTGTATTTCCATAAACACTTATCATAAGAAAATAAACACAGTGCTTCCAGATCATTCTTAACCCTGGGTTAACAGAATGCTATGTTATCATTTTCAATGTTTCACACTTATTTTCTTTCAGTTCGAAATTAAGTTTTGAGGTTTCACGCTGTACATTAAAAAGCTGCAATGTTTATGCTCTTATTTGCATATTTGCTGTTTCAGCATCGAGTGGATGAATTTAGCATGTGACCTGATTAAAGAATGGCTTGCATTGCTATACAGTATATTCATTTATGGTATCACAGTTTTACAAATCAGACTTTTTGGACCATAACCGTTTCTTTGACTACTTTGTCATTCCAAATAACAGGTATTCTGTCAGGCATTGACAATTCCCTCAAATGCTGAAATGAATATATTGCATGAAAGTTTCTAAAAATGCGCCTGAAAACCCATACGCAAAAGTTACAAAACCCAGACCAAGTCTAACCCACTTTCAAAATCACAAGTATAGAATCCAGGGTTTAAAAATGCTTAAGCATTGCTTGTAAAGTCCCTTAAATCCAATGCAGCCTGCTGTTTTCTAGTGATTTAAAGCCACTCAAACATGAAACAGCCATCTGATCGGACAACGCTATGGTGATTGTTGTGCTCAGGTGAAGATGAAGATGCTCAAATGAACACTTACAAAGCTGAGACGCAATTGAATTTCTAGTCATTCAGAGAGAGTGACGCATCCATGTTTAAGCTCAAGAGGTCACATGACCTGAGGATTACAGTATCATGACCTTAAACTCATCCTTCACAGCAAAATGTCTTGGCAACCATTAACACTACACTAAATGTAACTGTAATTGTTACCTTAAGACATTAATTCTACCTTACCTGACCTTCTAAAAAGGACTTTTTTGGTCTAATCTTGTCATAATAGTTTATCAGGTTAGTCAGGTTGATTTAGTCATAATAATATTACGGTTTTGACTTAATCCAGATATAAATGTTGATGATTATATACACCAGTTACTTTAAATGTTACCACATGACTATAAGTTTTAGGTTAAATTACAACATTGTGCTTTTAATTATAAAATTATAGTGTATAACTTTTCAAATCAAACAACATTTAATATGATACCTAATAAGCGCAGTCCTATTTTGGTGCTGTTTTTAAGATTTTAATATTTAATAGGTGCACTTTGCATTTATGTAGAATGAATGTCCTTTTATATTATCATGCTCAGTTTCACTCCTGTCAAGTAAGAGGTGCTGGCAATCATAGCCATGCAAACAATAATGCTTTCATTGATAAGTCTCCCATTCAGAAATAGCCTAGAGATAAGTTTGTAGTGCCCTGTAGCACGAACTTTCACCGACTCAGTCATGCTTCTGCCACTTTCACCACTTAAGCCTATTACAATCTGGACAAATTGCTTAAAAATTAAAAAAAGAAAATGACAATTCAAGACAATAAATAAGCAATGGCATAGACATATCTTTGATTTACTGAACAATGCAAACCTACAGACATCTACCAAACCCACCCTGTCTTTGATCCAGCGTTTGTCTGTTATTGTTTATTTTTTATTATTATTTTTGCCTATCAAAGAAGATTAATTTAGTCCTGAGGAACCATGAAAATGAAAGACAATGAAAGAGAAGTGCTTTTTTCTTTTGCATACAATTTTACCGGACTCTTTCCTACTGTGAGGAACAAAGGCTAAGGATATGGTGTCAGGATGAAACAATAATGACAAAGCTACCAGCGTTACTAGATTACCAAACCTGTTCCTGTATTTACTTATATTATTATTTTTATTACTAGCTACATTTTATTATAGACGGTGGAATCTTCAGATTAACATCATTTTTTGACAACAGTGGTTATTTTAATAGGTTTATGTTCATTTCAGTTGTGAAGTATTCATTTATTTGTCAGTTATGCTAGTTGAATTTATAAAAATACGATTATTTATTTTAGTCTTTAAGATTTAAATAGTTTACACAATTTATTCATCGTAGTCTCTAAGTTAAAAAATACATAACATTTGCATGCATATTAATTATTAACGGTAATACGGTAATAATTAAAACTTTTTTTTTTTTTTTTTTTACATATGCATAATATATGGATATCTAGAAACGCTCTCAGGACTGTCCAGATTACAACGACTAAAAGTCGACGCATTTACGTCACCCCATTAAATACGTGCAGCCAATCGGGGAGTCCATTTCCGAAGCACGCATGTGTACAAATCAACACTCGGACAGAGGTAACCGAGCAACAGCCAATCAGAGCCGGGTTTAGAGAGTTTATATCAAGCGCTTTACTCCACTGATGGCAGTTCTCTGAACGCACCTGACAGACTCAGAGACGGTATAAGATCTACTAACACAAGACATGAGGGCTTCTTGGATGATACATTGTGGATTTTAAATCATTTTCGTGCTTTTTTGTTTAGTGGATTTTAGGACTGCAATTTTACATCTCAACGAAGAGAAGAAAATAGTTATTCTGTATTATTTATTTATTTATTTTTAAAGCATTTTTAACCTGCCACTATGGAGTCTAATAAAAAGGTAATGTCATATTGCTTGCCTTGTAATTAGTGATCTTTAGCCAGTAATACCTGAGGAATATAACTAGTGAGGAGAGAGTTTTAAGTTAAAAAACTCAAGAAAGCAAAATTTGATTTTATATTTAACTCACATTTATATTTTTGAGCTGATGTTTGTATGCATCTGTATCTAGACAAATAGTGAAAATTAATCTTTCTCTTTATCTATCTAACTACCCATCAAACAAAACCTATTTTTGTCTCCAGCAACTAAGGTCTTCTGTCAGTGGTTTAAATCCTTAAGTCATGGAAATAATGTGGTAAAACCTTCTAATAAGACCTCTCAAGCCACAGCCTTATTCAGGGGTTTAGAGGAGAAACAGATTCATTACATCAACCCTTTGTGTCATGGACATAAGTCTCATTTATCTTGTTTGCCAGGAAAGTAAAGTGATGAAAGAGATAGTGGCAGAACAAAAAAGCGATCACAGCCTCTTCTGAATGGGAGAACCTGACAGCTGCAGGGTTAGTTAAGGTCACAAAGGAAGTATAGATTACTATTTACAGAATATTTACAGAGTAAAAGAAAACCTGTTTTGAGACACTTATCAGTTTTGAAATATTTGTCTGTTTCAAAATTGTCAAATTAATTTGTAACGTTTAGCGTTTACATTTAATTATCTTATTTAAAATGATTAATTGTGATTAATCGCATCCAAAATAAAAGTTTTTGTTTGCATAATATATGTGTGTGTGTACTGTGTGTATATGTATTATGTATAAATTAATACACACGCATGCATGCATGTATATATTTAAGAAACATTTTGTATATATATTAAATATATTTATATATAATATAAATTATATGGATATAAAAATATACATGTAAATATTTTCAAAATATATACTGTATGTGTGTGTATTTATACATACATAATAAATATACACAGTATATCCACTTATAAATTGTAGACTAAACAAAAACTTTAATTTGGATGCAATTAAACGCAAATAAACGTTCGACAGCGCTGTCCAAAATACTTTGTTGTTGTTGTTGTTGTTTTGTTGTGGGATCCATCAGTGCTTTGTACTTGATTAATGTATATGCATATGCATTATAATTAACTTTTTGTAGTTTTGTCGAACAATAACATTTGGTTTATTATAATGTGTGCTTTTAATAAACTCTAAAAATGCTGGGTTGTTTGAACCCAACTTTGGGTCAAATAGGGACTAACCCAACGTTTGGATTAAAAATGTATTTACAAAATTTAACCCAACAGCTGGGTTAGTCCATATTTGACCCAAAGTTGGGTTGAAATAACCCAGCATTTTTAGAGTGTAAGTGCACTAGAAGAGCAGTGCTCTAAAATTGAGATTATTTAGAAAAAGTGCTTCTGTAAACCCTTTGAAGTTTAAACCCCTTTGATTCGGTGGCTCAGTGGACCTTGCATTACTTATTAATCTTCTATATGTTCATTTCAACAGGAATGTTAAGCTTCTAATGACTTGAGGCCAGTGTTACTCGGTGAACATTGCTAAATGCACATCAATTCATGTTTTTATTCTTACAACTGCAGTTGACTGCATGTGCTGACCTGTGGTTACATAATATTTAACCAGGTTTAAGTGTTACATGTAAGCACACGTGTTGTGGTCAAGCTGCACAGAGCATGACCGCCAGGAGGCGCCATTGTCCCACAGCAAACCTGCCATAACAGTTATTTTCTATCACAGGGAGTGTTTGTTAAAACACACTCAGTTTACTACAAGTAGGCAGGGTGGGAGATTAAAACACTATTAAAAGGTTACTGATGTAACCTTCTTAAATTTGAGACTAACTAGTGTGTGCTACCTAGTGTATGACAAGGATAGGTTTCCCAGAATAACATTCTCTGCACTATATTCTCAGAACATTTAGTTTGTGGGATTTGCCTTTTTAGCACACAGTTGAAGAGTTTTACTCCAGTCGAGATTAAACTCAGCTCTAAATATATACTTAAGTGTTATTTAGCGTAAGAATGTTTAGGAGCACGTATGAAATCACATGCCGGAGTTAGCAGTATTGTAGTTAATCTGGCCCTACGTGCTAGCTCTCACGATGAAGTCGTTGTCTTTGAAGGCCTGTTGAGCTTGTTATGTAAAAGCCTGTGGTTGTTGGAATGGATTGGAGTGGATTGGAATAAGAGGCTGGAGTAGTCGTGGTACATGTGCGTGAGTTGGCTCAGATGCTGCCAGATATGTAATAGGATCAAATTGATAATCAACAGGGTTTCCCTCATTCAGCATCTTACATGTTGCCTGCATAGTGGGTTCACAGTTCTGTGTAATGAACTGAACCATTGTTCACATGGTGGTTAGAAAAAAAAAGATCAAAATAATTTGAACAGTTTAAGCTATTTAATGTCTTTTTGGATTTAGCAAAGCTGTATAAGGAATGCAAAGGCAATATAGAACTGACTATTGTATTATGCATAATATTGTTATTATGCAGAGTGGAATTGCACATTCAGTACACACCTTTTTAACTCCTTTGAATGTGTAAACAAATCATCACGCTTACAAAATCTATTAGTATGTAAGCACGATATATATACATTATATTTATAGAAAACATTTTTTCTTGTAATTCTGACTTTTTTCTTAGAATTGCAAAATGTAAACTTTAAGTTCTGACTTTTTCTCTCACAATTCTGAACACATATTTCAATTTTACATTTATATCTCACAATTACTTTGTTTTTTAAAGACATTCCGATTTTGCTTCTCACAATTCTGTCTTGTTTTCTCAGAATTCGGAGTTTACACATCACATTTCAGATTTTTTTTTCCTCTGATTTCTGAGTTTACATCTCAAAATTCAGAATTTCAGTTATTTTGTTTCTGCCACAATTTTGAGTTTATAGCTCACAATTCAGACGTTTCTTCTCAGAATAGAAAGTTTACATATATTACATTTATACCTTTTAATTCTTTAAATTCAGTGGCTGAAATGGGATTTCTGTATTTTAGTATTGTTCCACATCATATTATAAAATTCATGAAGTAATTATCAGCAAAATGCTCCCGAATTCCAGTTCTTGCTATAAACATCAATATTATCTAATCGTGAACCATATTATAATATATTTGAAAAAATATAAAAATATATAATAATGTTGTTCTTCTACCTTTACAGGAGCTGACGCTTCAGCTGATGTTGGCTGTTGGGACTGCTGTGATCGGCTCCTTGCAGTTTGGCTACAACACAGGAGTCATCAATGCCCCTCAGAAGGTGAACAATTTTAGACAAGTAACAGACATGACATGCTTTGTCATATGAGCACTTAAGTATCAGCATATTGCTAATTGACAAATTGATAAAAAGGTATTGTTGATGTTTGTATGTTAGTGTTATTATATAATGCATCTCATTTTAGGTTAGCTGTGTAAACTATGCTGTATCAATCCTCTTTCTTGCGTAGCCTTTTAAGACATGCTGATTCACACATGCAAAGCATTCTAATAATAGACCAGCACTACTGAAACTTTTCAGAAGAGATTCTTATAACAGCCTTTCTTACTGTGCATAAAAGGGCAAGTAGAACGTTTTTTTTTTAAAGATTTCTATTTCAAGGCTACTGTTATATGTGCATCAAGTAATAAAAAAAGGTATTGAGCTGAAATGTTGCTTGCAACAAATGTTTTTTCACAGTAAATGATGAATGAATAAATTGCCTTGACCTCTTAATACCTCACATCAGCTAAGGGTTCCGGTTAAATCTCAAATATACTTGAGAGAACTATATATAGAGTGCAAATCATGTGCCATAGTTTAGTGATAGTCTTTTAATAGGATAAAGAGAAAATGTCAAAAGTCAAGGACGCATAGGGACATCATTACTGTGAAATAATACTGTGATATTAAGATTATTAGTCAAATGTTGGTGAGCATTTTTTAAATACATATAAATTTTTTTTTAAATTCTTTATTGTCACTTTTGACCAGTTTAATGCATCTTTGATAAATAAAAATATTATTTATTAATATGTCTCCAAACATTTGAATGGTAATTCACGTTCAGTGTAAAAGCATGCAGGAAATGTTTATGAGAGTTTTGAATATTCTTTTAACATTATTTCTTTCTGGTTTCATATTTATTGAGGAAGAAACTGTTAAATCACAACAATAAGCCGAGGCCTAATCTAGATAATACGCCTGTGTTTGCAGTTTTGTATTTTGATGATTAACTTAATCAAGCTTAATTAAGCAGCTTCTTATGCAATCTGTTCTGATGCTGTAGTCAGCATGGAGTACTGCTCCCTCTGCTGACGTAATGTAGAACTGCTGCAGCAAATGACTTGACAATATCATAAAATCATAATGTTAATAATTATTTTTTTAAAGAAAATGTTTAATTGAAATAAAATATCAAACACATATCCTCACTAATGATTTTCATAGAGTATGTTCTTTTCTCTCTTAGACCATCGAGTCTTTCTACAATGAGACGTGGAATAAGAGGTACTCGGAGTACATACCTTCGACCACTCTAACTACACTCTGGTCCATATCAGTGGCCATTTTCTCTGTGGGTGGCATTGTTGGCTCGTTCTCAGTTGGGCTCTTTGTAAACCGCTTTGGCAGGTAACTTAACCAACTAATTCAGAACTTTACAAATCCTCGAAATTTTTATCCTGAATCCATGTGTCTTTAAGCATTCTCTTTCTGATATTTTAACAGGAGGAACTCAATGCTCATTGTTAATATTCTGGCCTTCATCGCTGCCGCTTTAATGGGCTTTTCCAAGCTGGCTGAATCCTGGGAGATGCTTATTATCGGACGCTTCATTGTAGGCCTTTACTCTGGCCTGTCCACAGGCTTTGTACCAATGTATGTTGGAGAAATCGCCCCAACTTCATTACGTGGGGCACTGGGCACACTTCATCAGCTTGGCATTGTCATTGGCATCCTCATAGCACAGGTAAATCAATATGATATCTTCATTATGAGACCACTTTTAGTAATTATTAAGAATTTTACATTGCATAGATAGATGGGACCTTTGTGTTTTTTTTGTGTGTGTGTATTTCATTAGAAACACTCCTGCTTTGTTCTGTAGATCTTTGGTATGAAAGAAATCATGGGGACTCCTACAATGTGGCCCTTCCTACTTGGCTTTACTTTCATCCCAGCCATACTCCAGTGTGCCCTGCTGCCCTTCTGCCCCGAGAGCCCGCGCTACCTCCTCATCAACCAGAACGAGGAGGCCAAAGCTAAGAGTGGTGAGTTTTTAGTACCCAGTTTAAGATGTTGCCTAGGGTTTCTCCAGTCAGCCTAACTAACTGATTTCCACAGTGCTGAAGAAGCTCCGTGGCACTGAAGATGTGGATGAAGCCATGCAGGAGATGAGAGAAGAGAGCAGGCAGATGATGAGGGAGAAGAAGGTCACCATCCCTGAGCTCTTCCGCTCATCGCTCTACCGCCAGCCCATCTTCATTGCCATCATGCTGCAGCTCTCCCAGCAGTTCTCCGGTATAAATGCTGTATGTTTTCTTTATTACTTTATCTAGCATTTATCAGCCGATCCATCAGTATACTTTTCCATCAAAATATATTGCTTGTTGTGTTAGAAATACCATCTATAAAGATGATACATTTAAGTATACCGATACGCCATGCTAAAAAATAGGTAGTTATAATATGAATAAAAAGAATTGTGTATATTATTTTTTTTGGTAACTTATTTCAAGTGAAACTTTTATATGTTCTAAATTCGTTACAAATAAAGTAAAACATTTCAAATGTTTTAAAATGTTTTTATTTTGTTGATTAGTGTTTACAGCTCATCAAAGTCAAAAATCTAGTATCTCAAAATGTTAGAATATTTATATTTGAGTTTCATTAAATGACAATCCCCACAGTATACATTCTGGGTATAGTGGGGAAGACTACTGACTTAGCAATAGTCCAGAAGACAATCATTGACACCCTCCACAAAGAGGTCATTACTGAAAGGGCTGGCTGTTCAGAGAGTGCTGTATCAAAGCATATTAAATGTTAAGTTGACTATAAGGAAGAAATTGGGTAGGAAAAGGTGCACAAGCAACAGGGATGACCACTGTCAAGCAAAGACAGATTTAAACACTTCACAAGCAGTGGACTGAAGCTGGAGAGTATCAGAGTCAACACACTCAGACGGTTAAGGAAAAGGGCAACCAAGAAACAACATCAGAAGAATCTTAACTGGGCTAAAGAGAAAAAGATCTGGACTGTTGCTCAGTGGTACAAAGTCCTCTTTCCTGTTTAAAGTAAATTTAGCATTTCATTTAGAAATAAAGGTCTGAAGTGTGGAGGAAGACTGAAGAGGCACAGAATCCAAGCAGCTTGATGTCCAGTGTCAAGTTTCCGAAGTCACCCTGATTTGTGGTGTAATAACGTCTGCTGGTGTTGGTCCATTGTGTTTTATTGATGACAAAGTGAGCACTTTATGCTTCTATCTGCTGACAAGCTTTGTGGAGATGATGATTTCCTTTTCCCGCAGGACTTTAGCACCTGCCCATAGTGCCAAAACCACTTCCAAGTGGTTTGCTGACCATGATATTACTCTTAATTGGCCAGCCAACATGCCTGACCTGAACCCCAAATGGAAAATTCCATATGGAATATGGAATGGGATTTTTCAAGAGAAAGATGAGAAACCGAGTTGAAGGCTCAATAGTGCCTCAGCAATCCACAGGCTGATCGCTTCCATGCCACACATCACTGATGATGGAGTTTGTGCTAAAGGAGCCCCAACCAAGTATATGCATAAATGAACATACTTTAAAGAACTTGATTTTGATCTGATTTTTATTGATCTTAGGAAATATTCCAATATTTTGAGATAGTGGATCTTTGACTTTCATTGGTTGTAAACTCAAATCATCAAAATTAAAACAAAACTTTTGAAATGTTTTACTTCAGTTTCTAGCAAGAGTAAATTGATGGAAAATGTCATAAACTTTTTAATGATATGTTTATTTGTTTATCTACAGCTTAAAATAAAATAAATGAATTACAAAGCTAGTAAGCTGGTCATTGGTGCACCTATTAATGTTCAGCTATAACTGTCATGTATACATTGACAGTGATTTGCCTGTTAAGTGCATGTAATTGTGTTTTTCAGGTTTTTTATTACTCCACTCGTATATTTGAGAAAGCAGGAGTGTCTGAGCCGGTCTATGCCACCATTGGTGCTGGAGTTGTGAACACAGCATTCACAGTTGTGTCGGTAAGTTAGAACAAATCTTTTTTTGTGTGTGTGATTTTGTCCTTTGTTGAGGTGCATGTTTTGGATGAAAATGCTTGTATCTCTCTCTCTAATTAAGCTGTTCATAGTGGAGCGAGCTGGCCGAAGATCACTACATCTTATCGGGCTGATGGGAATGGCTGCGTCTTCTGTTCTCATGACCATAGCTATGGCATTACTAGTATGTATCTGCTTACACTGATGTACTACAGTTCTGTTAATGTTCATGTGTAAACTGGTGTTTACTGGTGTTTATTCACTTATTATCCTTTGCAGGATCAAGTGAAATGGATGTCATATATCAGCATCGTAGCCATCTTCAGTTTTGTGGCATTTTTCGAGATCGGACCAGGCCCAATCCCGTGGTTCATTGTGGCAGAACTCTTCAGTCAAGGTCCCCGGCCTTCTGCCATTGCTGTTGCTGGTTTCTCCAACTGGTTTGCCAACTTTTTGGTGGGAATGAGCTTCCAGTATGTTGAGGTATGGAAACATTACATAACGCAGACATAAAACAGTTACAGACTTTATTTTCTTGTTGTTCTCATATTTCTTTAAGTACTCACAGTTTTTTCTGTTGATAGGAACTGACAGGGCCATACGTTTTCATCATCTTTACTGTCCTCCTGCTGCTATTCTTTGTCTTTACCTACTTCAAAGTTCCTGAGACCAAAGGGCGGACATTTGAAGAGATCTCTGCGAGCTTCCGCTCAGGATCTGAGAAATATACCCGAGATGATCTGAATGCATTGGGGGCAGATTCCCAGCTCTGAGCTCTTTGCTACATTTATAAAGTAATGCTGTAGACTAACCCAAGTGAGCATCCTCCACTGTAGCACAGTGGGTATGCTCACAATGGCAAACTATTATATTACTCCTACTAGGAATACTGTAGGTTATGCACTGTTTACTATGCACTAGTGTTGTCACGATACTGGAATGTCTAACTTTGATACGATATTCATTACCATTTTCAATGCCAGAGGGATAAACTGGAACAACATTAAGGGCATTACATTGTTGATTTCTATTAAATGATAAATATGACAAGGCTAGAACTTGACAATGAGGAATATTTTTACAATAATGAAAACTTCTTGAGGTGGTAAAACACTGGAGAAAAAATTTACACTGGAGAAAAAGCTTACGTATTTGCATGTTTACTTCAAATGGTTTTTAAAGAGAAGTATTATTTTTGCTATTTTATTACCCAGAATAGGGTGGTGTGACCATTATGGAGCATAATGAGCACCGTAAACACAAGTAATGCAACATGGAATTTAATACAATATAGAATACTGTAAAATAATATATTTTCTGCCTAGTTCTGTAATAAGAAGCCAAATCAGATCACTAAAGAATGTTATTTCAAACACTCAGCTGATGTTACGAAGCAAGTTTAGAGTTGCTATAGGTGTTTCAGTACTATGGAGAAAGAGATTTGAAAGCATCTATGCTCAAAGCTGTTTCAGATATTTCAGTATCGATATGTATAAAATATATATATATTTTTGACAACACTAGTATGCAGATTTTCTGATTGCATTGAATGCTCTTATGACTTACTAGACTTGCCAAACTGTGCAATATTTGACCAGTACGTACATTGCTTCTCAATAATTACTCATTATTTCACTGGACTGACAAAAACGTGAATATTCGTATACAAAATTGTATTAAACATTGCAAAATTGCTATATTTATTTCTGGAATCATAACCAGACACCTCTCTCTAATGTAATATTTGTGACACTGTTATAACAGTGCACAATATTATAGTTTAAACCTTTTTTTTGCATACTGCAGACTATTTTTAGATAAATTACATATGACATACTGTGCTATTATTTTTTACATGCTATATTGAAACAATAACATGTAGTATACAGTATGTTGTAGCATGCAGTATGCAGTATTTTAGTATTCTATTCTGAACGTTTCCACTTTCTTACTTCAGCAAATGAACAGTAGTAAAGACAATTCAGCTTTTTTCTCACACCAACACACTCACACTTTTTTTTATTGTTTGTTTACTCATTCTGAAATAGAGAATAGTATCTAAAAAAATAATAATCATAATTTCTGCATGTTTAAATGCATATGAATAAGATTATTTCACACTTGTGTACTATTTTGAACGATTCAGTTCGTACAATTCAACTGAAATATATTGTTTTTTAGACTTTAGACTAACAGTTTTAACAGTTTTTGCTAGTGTCTAGTTAACACATGAAGAGTTCTGATATAATATGTCTCCTGGTGTTATATCAAGTATAATGATGTCAGAAATTATTATGGTTTCAGATTATGATATATGTTTATCAATACTTTAACTGTAGCTTTACCAAGAAGTGGCAAGATTAATTCAAAAAAAGTATACAAACTCAAATCAATCATTTACAATAATACAGCAGTCCTTCTGTTTTCAGAAGTGTTAATTAGGGTCTCCAATACGATGAAGTTTAATATCTTTCCAAACTGGACCAATCTTATTTTGACATCCAGCAAATTAACTCAACTAATATATTTGTTATACTATAATATAAAATATATATATTTTAGATTTGTGCATAATGTTTGTGTGATGATGAATTTAGTATATTGTTTATTTAGCAAAAGTACAATAATTGTTCACATGCTGTTTATTTATTCCACATATTGCTAGGCATTATGAATGAAACAGGCTTCTAATATTTCTTATGTAATATATATATTACATGTGATTAGTGTTTTGAATTTTTTTTAACTTCCTAAAACACGACATATGGTTTTGTTCAGTATACAACAGAAATTGTGTTAGTATTCCAAGAAAAAATGTGCCAATACATGTTCATGCTGGGTATCCTACTTTTTCTAAATAATCAATTTATAGCTGCAAATAAAGCAAATAAACAAAACTGCAACACGTGAATGTGTCGGGGGGGTTTTTTTGTTTCTGTTTCTGGATCACTGTGCTTAGCAGAAAAGTCACATGAAGGTATTTAAAATACTGAAATACATAAAGCCACAATTAATCTCAACAACAACAGATGGCAGTATTTCTCTCTACAGTAGTACTGGCTGTCCACTGTCGGATGTATAAGATGCATTTTTGGTTACTGCTGACTTCCATATTATTGACAAAAATTTAAATATTCTCAAAGGTATATGTTCAGTTGAAAAATGAAAGTCATACACCCTTACGAAAATGTATTATGGCGTATTGATCGCCATTTGCAGATCCCCAGTTTTACTCCAAATGCTGTACAATGGTTAAAGTTTAGCTAGTGTAGAAAAACCACGGTTAATTTATGGCTACCGCGGTTTAACCATGTTTTCGTGGATTTTTTAAACCATAGTTCATTTTCATAGTTTTTTAATGGCATGGGGTGAGTAGCCTGAAGGATTACATAACGATTTTTGGGGTGAAATAAAACAAAGTTTTGGGGGTTATTAAAAGTATATTTACTCTCTTACTCTCTTACTGTGTTACGTTACTTAAATCAGCATTTTCAAACGTTTCATTAATTACCACAAGTTATTAGTCCAAGTTCGCTAAACGTATTCTAAGATATAAACTAAATTTGTATCGCTGTCTGGTATCAGACGCTACACATTGACACAAAAAATATTGTTATTGTTTTTAATAATTTTCTAGGTTTTTTCTTCACAAATAAAAACCACATTGTGATACACCTGTAATAAGTAGACCTACCACAAAAGTGGCACTAATGGGATTTACAGTACATCAGCTAACAGCCTAATATACTACAGCTAGTTGTGCTAAAGAAAAATTCGCCCAAATAAATACATTTTGTTGGAAATTACTCACCCACGGGACATCCAAGATGTACAATAGATGAGTTTGTTTCTTCACTGGAACTAATTTGGAGAAATTGAACATTAGCTACTGCCTGCACCAATGGATCTTCTGCAGTCAATGGGTGCCGAAAGAATGAGAGTTTAAACAGCTGATAAAAACATCACAATATACATTTGTAAGCACATTTTCTGCTAATTAAAATTTTGGGGTGAACTGTTCTTTTAATGTACAATGCATAAAGCAGGAAAGCATTGATCCTACATCTTTTCATGGCAGAAAATGTGTATTTGGACCTAGTTCCAGTTTAGTGGGCAGTCTGTCAATTGCCAGCAAAATCCTCTTAACTTAATGGACATAGCCAGAGACATAATGACTGTCATTATAAGTCTTGTGATTTTGTCATAAAGCAACAGATTGCAGCATTTTGCCAGAATAAATGATGGGTTTTCATATGTGTTTATGGGATATCAACAATTTTAGAGGCAACAAAAATACTGTAGCACTCAACTCCGGCTTTATACTACAAAATCCAACAGTTGAATTACCTCAGGGATAAAAATCAATGAGAAACAGAAAAACCACTGTCCATTCTGTCATATTAAAGACAAAACAAAGCATAAAATGCAGCCTCTGCAGCTAGAATGCTGACAGTGTGCATAACCTGAATTGATCAAAATTTAAAAAAAGGTAAGAAGAAATCCATTAGTTTGCATGTGCAATCATGCAGTCACAGTCTCCTAGATTTTTAACTGCTTTCTCTCTCCAGCTTCTGTTCTCATTTTCAGCTCCCCTCCATTTCGAATCTGAGTGTCGTAACCAAACTCCCACCACATTACAGTTTCATAGTACCGGAAAATATTTTCCGAAAACCCTTTTTAAGATTGAAGAGGAACAAACAAAATCCACTAATTTACCTTAAGTAAAGGCTATGCCTTGAGGCAGAACTAGGACACAGAATGCATTGCGTTGTGTATAATGAATCTAGTGAGAGAGTTGCGGTATGACTTCACAGTCCACTAATTAAATTTGCTCCTTAGTTGGATGTACAGCTAGAGACATCGTCCTAGTTTTAATGAGAGCCTGATCTTTTCATGCTCTATAGGCCTCTTCACATTGATCTATGCTATGATGCACAGACCATAAAACCTAAGAGAGAACATGGAGCCTGAATCGTGAATTGCATTGTGGTTTATATTGCAGCATTTTCTGAGTTTTTTTGCTTCAATGTGTAGTTTTATGTATTATTTATTTTTTTGAATGTATGATTTTTTTTGTGGATTAATTATTCATAGCTCTTTGGTATCATCCAGTGTATTATGTCTTAACAGTTACATAAACAGATTGTGGAAAAACAAGCCATGACAAACATTTTTTTTTCTCATAATATTAGTATGTTGCTATGTTTGTTAGAGATTTAATGCTGGATTTAAGTGCTAGGCCGCTGACTAGTGATCTGAATGTGGACATTAAAGGGCTTTTGTGTGTGTGTGTAAGTGCTTTTCTACAAAATATCCTTCAGTCATGTGAAATTCCCAGAAACCAATTCAGACATTCAGCACTCATATGCCATCTACTAATCTTCATATGACATTTGTATCAAGATGATCATTTGGATTATCAAACTAATCATCATTTGGAATTATGAAAAAACAAATCATAAAGGTTTTTAATTAATATTTTTGACTGAAGATTTGAGTGTTTTGATATATTGGTGGTACCATTAAAATTTTAATACAAAACTGAAATACAAATACAAAATTGTTTAAAAAGTCAAATAAGATTAAAAATAGCTTGTTTAAAGGCACAGTGACTGACTTGAAACAGATCAGTGGAGTATTGTGGTTGCTCTATACAATCTCTCAGAAAGTGTCATTTATTCTGAAATAGCACCAAGTTGTTAAAATCAAACTGGAGCCATGACAAGCAGCTATCTTTGCTGTAGATAACTTTGATCATTTTACTCTGAGAGCTTTATTTGCATATGAAGAGACGTTGCATCTTCACAGAGCTGGTGGGGCACACTTTCTCTCGACTGGATGCCTTTTCAGTTATTCTTTATATGGAAACCAATGTCAGATTCCAGATATTTATTTTTTGTGTGTGTGAGTGCACGTATGTGGTTGCTCATTTAAATATTTCATGGCGTTTTCAATATTTATGAAACAGCAAGAACAGAGTGTGCTTCCCGCTCTGAATTTCAGCTCAAGGAGTTCATGCTCATTTGCTTTTTTTTATGTAATCATTGTCTATCCAGCTGTTCATCTCATTCACTGTGTGAATTTATTCTCTATGATTTCACCCTGTAACAACAAAAGCTCTGCAGAACAGCATATTGAGCATTGCAGGAATCCAGAAATGTCAAATGTGCATAAATAACTGAAATGACACAAAGAGACAGTGGAGAAACACAGAAGAAGCAAAGGAGATAGATATATGTGCTAATGTTGCTCATTATATATATATAATTGTATTTATAAAATTATAAAATGGATGGAAATAATGTAAAAGGACAAACAGAGTAAGGAAAAGAAACAAAACAGGATAATATACTAAATCCCAAATATATTATACATCAGCTACTGTACATGAGCTATTTAATCACTAATGATCTTGTTAGCACTTTTTGCACCAGTTGTGGTGAAAATGAACTCACTAGTTCACTTCTAGCATCAACAATTCATAGTGAAAGTGCTTTTCCCATCAAATATATATTAAAATAGGCCAGTCTGTCTTGGACTGCTTCCATCCAGAGAGATCTGAGTTGAGGATGAATGATGTCTAAAGTTTAGAGAGTAGGAATGTTTGCTGCAGTAAATGCAGAAAAACTCCTCAGTTCTTTATTCATGCATACAGAGCCAAATAAAGTCAGATTTGTTGCCCTCGCACAGTTGTAATTGTTCAGGAACACAGCGTTGACACTGATGGCCCTGTTATTATTTCCAGATAATTACAGGGTACGGTTAAAAAAAAAAGAAAAACAAGGTGACTTTCCAACTCTCTGGATAGTAACAATTATGAGAGCAATTTGTATCACGTCCTCCAGTCCCTGCCATGCAACAAAGAGCTTTGACATTATTGTCCAATACTCCTCTGCTTCTCTGCGGCTCTAACGAGGAAAGAAGCTCTGAATTTCATTAAGGCAAAGATAATGACTATGTATAAGACTGGTTCAGGGCATGAAAGGTGTGATTAACTTTCTCTCTTCAAATACTGAGCCGTAGGACCGGGGTGAAGAAACTGGAAGAGGGCCCATGTTTTAGAAGGTTTGGTTGTTCTCTGTTGTGGGCTGAAAAGCGCTTAGGGGCCGTCTTTGATGTGTGTTGTGGACGTCAGAGAGTCAGCCAGGGCTGATGTGGAGGGATTAGCATTGAGATAAACACATGAAAAAAATCAATGACTTTCAGTGTACAAGCCCGTCTACTGCTGTGGGGGGAGTGGAACTGTTGTATTGGTTGAATGCAGAAGCGTGTCTCCCACATGGCCCCCCAGATTTCAGAGCCAAATGGATTTTAGTTCAGTGATGCATCTTATGATTACAAAGTAAAAGAAAAAAATCTTCTTTTTTTTCACCCTCATGTTTTTTCACAACCTTATGGCTTTATTTCTTCTGTGCAACACAAAAGAAAAATATTGTCTCAGTTTCTTTTGTCCATATAATGTTGCTTTAAACCTCTTTGACTTTGATAAAAACATTGTTCAAAATATCTGTTCTGCAGAAGAAGGCTTACAGGTATGGAATATACTGTTTCTCAGTCGTAATGTATTGTGTTAGCAATGCAAAAGGTTGTGAGTTTGATTGCTTTGGATAAAAGTGTCTGCTAAATAAAAAAATTAAATAAAAAAAAATTTTATTTGAAGAAATGCAAAATGCATGCTTTGTTGAAGGCATACGTTAGTATCAGTTTATGCATGTTTTTTTTTCTGGAGATCAAACCTATGATACTAATGTTGCATGCTTTTTGAGCTTCAGGAGAACACAAAACACAGACACAAAACAATGAAAAGGGGAAACATATTTAAAATACTGTCATGAATATTTAAATAGAAAAACATGTTTTCATTGTAATGTGTGAGAAACATTCATGTTAAAGGTTTTTTAAACTTCAATAGTGTGATTTTTGGAGAATTGTATTATGGTCAATTTAATCTGTAACATAATGATAATACCCAGAATTTTAATATAACACAGAAAACCATGCAAGCTCCCACTCTCACCTCGATTCAGCACTGCACTGTAACCAGCATGATCACATGCCTCAGGACAAGGTCTGTGCAATGTATTTGACAGGAGCCTGTGTGTCTATGGATACAGTTGTACATTTCAAAAGGACAACCATCCTATTATTTTAATTTGTGATATGCTGTACATGCATGGACAGTTGAGAGTGCCGCAGGGGAAAAATGCACTGCTTACAGGCTCAAATGACAGTAAAGAAATCAGAAAAAATTATGATATAGAATGCATGTGTAGTCATATCATACATGTGATCTACAGCTGGCGGAAGGAGAGTGAATACATCATGCTAGTGAGCAACTAAAAGGCATTAGAGTCTATTAGCAGATGGGAGATACCATGAAAATGTAGTAAAGAACAATTATGGAAGCACAAACTTAAGGTAATATTTTGATCAACTAATAATAATAAAAAATTCTTATAAGCACAGTCCTTTTTACCATTAAGATACTTACTAAAAAACAGGGACTTTACTCAATCTCATGTTGTTCCAAACCCATAAGACCTTCGTTCATCTTCGGAACATAACTTCATATATTTTTTAAATCTGTGAGCTTTCGAACCATGCAAGGCCCAGAAAGTTAGTAAGGACGTTGTTAAAATAGTCCATGTGACATCAGTTATTTAACCGTAATGGTATTATAAGATCATTTTTAAGTGCAAAAAATCTTCAGATTCTGAATATTGCTGGAAATAGTAAATCATCTGGGGACTTTTTGCCTTCTGGTTTATGAATACTGTGAATTTGGACATTCTGCTTTGTTCACATTCTTAGTCCTACGAACTAAGGGCACATCCAACATTTTTCTTTAACATATAGTATGTGAAAAACAGTAGGCCTGCACCAAAAAAGTGGTATGTCTGAAGTTACAGTATTCAAAAAGTATAGTATAGAGTATAAGATGTAACATGTTCATACTATCCATATTCGTACTATTTAATGTGGAACATACTTGTTTAACAGTTGTGAAGTAGGTTTCAATCCAAATTTACTGTAGTATCTACTAGAAAATGTGCAATTTCAGGCCGATAGCTTTCTTTTTCAGGTCAACTACTGCCATGGAACAGCAATAGTTTTAAGAGAACCTTGCAATGCAAATTAGCAACTTACAGGCTCAAAACAACAGTGATCATTCAATGGGTGCTGTATGATTCAGCTCTGGGACAATTATGTGATAAACCAAACCATCCACAACTTTGATTGCAAAATATGTGGGCATGACTGTGTGGAAGAATGAAGACATGATTTAGCAAATATGGCAAGACAAAATTACAAGGCTGTGAAAGGAAAACAAATCTTTCTGCAAAAATATGAAGTAACTGCTCCCCTACTTTTGATTATGCAGTGTGCACATTAATTTTTCCTTGGAGAAATGTATGTATCTTTTAAACTTTACCTAACTTCTTCTCAATCCCTTGTCAAGACTATTGACAGCCATGAAACTTATAAATAAATTAGTTGCTCATTTTTACAGTTACAGGATACTGTGGAGAAAGTTGCTGTCAAATCACAGAATGCTGCCATTTTCCTGGAAAGGGAAATCATATCTAGGAAATGTTTAATGTCTCAATCCTTACCTTAAGTCTTATAGCATTCAGAATTAAGTCTTCACCTTTTTTTTGTACCACTGATCATTAAACAAAATGTCAGAGTTAATTAGGGGTTTAGTGGGTCATTTCTCCAGCTCAGCAATTGCCTCAAAACTGCAAAAGATGCATCCCCTTGACATTTGAAATGTCAGCGGCACTGGTGATGTCATGTGGTTGCAGCTTGGTTCTGGAAATTTTATAATAACATACGTGAGGATTTTAAAATGAAAAGAGCAATCAAGGATGCAGTTTTATATTCATGGATAAAAATGGAGACAGGCTTGAAAAAAATAAAAAAAATAAATCTGGTCTCCCCCCCCCCCAAAAAGCCCCTCTGGTCCCACTTTGTCAAAAAAAAAAATTGTGGATACTAGCTCGTGGCCTCAAGATACTAAATCGTGGCCTCAAGATACTATCTCATGGCCTCAAGATACTAAATCGTGGCCTCAAGATACTATCTCGTGGCCTCAAGATACTAAATCGTGGCCTCAAGATACTATCTCATGGCCTCAAGATACTAAATCGTGGCCTCAAGATACTATCTCGTGGCCTCAAGATACTAACTTGTGGCCTCAAGATACTATCTCGTGGCCTCAAGATACTAACTCGTGGCCTCAAGATACTAACTCGTGGCCTCAAGATACTATCTCGTGGCCTCAAGATACTAACTCGTGGCCTCAAGATACTAACTCGTGGCTTCAAGATACTAACTCGTGGCCTCAAGATACTATCTCGTGGCCTCAAGATACTAACTCGTGGCCTCAAGATACTAACTCGTGGCTTCAAGATACTAACTTGTGGCCTCAAGATACTATCTCGTGGCCTCAAGATACTAACTCGTGGCCTCAAGATACTATCTCGTGGCCTCAAGATACTATCTCGTGGCCTCAAGATACTAAATCGTGGCCTCAAGATACTATCTCGTGGCCTCAAGATACTAACTCGTGGCCTCAAGATACTAACTCGTGGCCTCAAGATACTATCTCTTGGCCTCAAGATACTAACTCGTGGCTTCAAGATACTAACTCGTGGCCTCAAGATACTATCTCGTGGCCTCAAGATACTAACTCGTGGCCTCAAGATACTATCTCGTGGCCTCAAGATACTATCTCGTGGCCTCAAGATACTATCTCGTGGCCTCAAGATACTAACTCGTGGCCTCAAGATACTATCTCGTGGCCTCAAGATACTAACTCGTGGCCTCAAGATACTATCTCGTGGCCTCAAGATACTAACTCGTGGCCTCAAGATACTATCTCGTGGCCTCAAGATACTATCTCGTGGCCTCAAGGTACTAACTCGTTGCCTCAAGATAGTGAAGTGTCTGACACATGGACCCTTTGTTATTAAACTGGACCCTGTACTGTAGTGCAATGTAATACTTCACATTCTGTGTAATATTCACTGTTTTAATATTCAGTGTAATATAGTTTGCTGCAGTTATGCTTCTATTTATTTACTATTACTGTTCATCACAATCAATTCAATTCTGTTAATACAGTAATGTAAATCTTGTAGGCTGCATATGCATAGTCCTTTATAATTCTTCTTCATATTTTCGGGCCAATGACGTCACTTCCAGGGAGGCATGTTGTACACAGCCCTGTCCATTGACTCCACAAAGAGAGACGTGCAGAAAAGTGAAGTGCAAGCTCAAACTAGACTGACACGCAAAATTAAAGCAGCGTTGCAAATAAATTAAAGGGGGGGTAAAATGCTCGTTTTCACTCAATATCCTGTTAATCTTGAGTACATATAGAGTAGTACTGCATCCTTCATAAATCCAAAAAGTCTTTAGTTTTATTATATTCATAAGAGAAAGATAGTCTGTACCGATTTTTCCCGGAAAAACACGACCAGCTGGAGGCGTGACGTGTGGGCGGAGCTAAAGAATCACGAGCGCGAATAGGCTTTTGCGTTGAGAGAATGTGGAAGCTGTGACATTACCATGAGGGAAAACCCATTATCCCAAACAAACCATGGCTTACAGTCAGATTCAGCCGTTTATTTATGATCCAGAATCAGATCCAGAGGCTGAAACTGAACGAAAGCAGCAGCAGCAACGACTCGCTCCGAGCGGTGCTCGAACCCTGGTCTCCGGCATGGGAGGGGACGCACTAACAAGGAGGCAGAGATATTTGAAGCAGTTTTACTCACCGCCTGCGGTTCCAACACACGATCGTGACCCTTTTTCCTTGGGATTGCATCATCCTTAAGAAATAAACGATACGCAAATCCGTCGTCAAACTGGGCCTTGTGAACAAGCATCTTCGAAATGCAGGGAACAAACAAAAACACTTGCACAACTCCGTTGATGCTCTGTAAAAATAAACTCCATCCACTGGTCCCTTAATGCTGTTTTTTTTTTTGGTAATCTGTGCAGGGTTGTCTTGCCCTGGCAACCAAAAACACACTTCTTCTGTGACTTTTCGCGACGCTCTCGCTCTGATCAGTGAATCGCTCTGATCAGTGAATGTCAGTGCTCTACTCTATGGGAGCACGTGCTCTTCCGGCAGAAGTGTCATTAGGACCCATATAAGGAAATTCCGCTCCATCTAACGTCACACAGACCCATACTCGGAAAAAACTTTACAAAACTTGAGACAAACCGGAAGGAGTATTTTGGGAACAAAAATACTCCTTCAAACGTACAACTTAATTTTTGAAACTTTGTCCATGTTTAGCATGGGAATCCAACTCTTTTAACAGTGTAAAAAACTCAGTATGCATGAAATAGCATTTCACCCCCCCCTTTAATAGATATGACCATGGAAAATATGTATTGTAAAATCATTGCTTTCATGCTGTTTCATTTATGTTTTGCAAATTCTTAATTTTTGTTTGCAAAAAGCTAATAAATTTTCCTCAATACTTTAATTTTCGTTTGCAAAACTTTATTTTCTTTTGCAAAACGTAAATTATTTGCCTATATATAAGCCGTTCAATTGACTCCATAATCGTACTTTTTTCTTTTAACCCACAGTGACGGAGACGCCGTTGATACGGAAATCATTTATTGTTTACAGATCCACTAATACCAAGCATTGCATTTTCGCACTTCTTGAAATTCACCCTAAAACAAAACCCTGTATGCATCCTGATGTTTACAACCAATGGCTTCATAAAAACACAGTTAGTAGATCGTCTCTAGGGTTGAATCCCAGTGTCCAAAATCTCAAGCACAGCGCTTACACATCACAGCAGTTCAGACATTTGATCTGTGAGTATAATTTGTTTTGAACGGGTTTCTGACCTTGTCCACTTTATGCTGTTTTGCAGAATGCAGGTCCTTCATGGAAAATTGTAAGAGGGTTATTAAAATGGATGTGGGCTGTCATAATGCAAAATAGTCAGATGGTGGACTGAAGCGAGTTAAATTACATGTAAAATTGATGCAATTGTCACCAGGAATCCAGACTATAGCCTTTCTTATATATATATATATATATATATATATATATATATATATATATATATATATATATATATATATATATATATATATATATAAACACACACACACACATAGATATACAATACACAAGTATATTAATAAAGTAAGTGAAATATATATATATATATATATATATATATATATATATATATATATATATATATATATATATATATATATATTTCACTTACTTTATTAATCATCGTCTGAATACAACTGCACATATTCCTTAGTAAGCAGTTACTATGTCACTGCAGTTACAGATGTCTCCATGCAGTGTTGCTCTCTCTTTAAGTATATTCAACAGTTTCAGTAGGATCAAGGCTGTCATGTGTAGATATCTCCGACTCCTCGGCGTCGATCTGAGGAGGAGTAGCCTGCAGTTGTACTGAGAGGAAAAGGAGAGCTCTGTTTTATTCAGTTCATCGCTGTGTGGCATACCTTGCTTGTGTTCTTACAGTTTAAACGCACATTGTAACGTTAGTTAACTGAGTGCGCCCACATCACCGGACTTCACATTGGTGACAACGAGAAGTAAACCAAAGTAAACAGAACAAGGTAAGCCGACATGCTTTTTATGCTTTACTGTAATGTGACGTGAGATATGGAAAAAAATAAGGCAGAGGACTACAGCTTACGCAAGAGCACTGGATTCGTTTTGCGCTTATCTGTAAGATGAAATACATAATAACGAATTCCTCCGTTTCGTATAGCCTATTCGCGCTATAGTTTGGTTCGTATGATACTGTTTAAAATAGTAAGCTGCTAACATAGACTGTGTATATTTTAAATGATTTCCGATGCGTTTACTGATTTGAAAACGCGCCCAAAATGCTGTTTTAGTTTTGAGAGAGTCTAAATTCGAGTGCGCAGACAGTTTTATAGGAATATTGCGGATGTATGAAAGGGTATGGCAGATGAATTTGGGTTAGGAGGGTTGACTATACCTAAGGCTACAGTAGGTTTAATGTGATTATTGTCTCATTTTGAACGCATGACATAAACACTGAATTTCAGATGCTTGTGCCGTTTGTTGACTCGTGCAGTGTTTCTCAAACAACCTACACTATTTCTGAGTGGTTTATATTAAGTGTGGTATTTAGGCTAGTAATACTTAAATAAGTTGATAAAATTCACTTTTTGTGTGCATGTATGTTTTTACGTTTTACTTATTTTAAAACTATAGCCTACGTTCATGTTATTATGTCTAATTAATAATTACACTGTAGACCCTACACCTTAACCCTCCCACAAAACTAACCTTAACTTTAATTCCACCTCAGTATTAGCTAAGGTGTTTTCTCCAATACAGCATGAACTCAGTAATTCAACAACTTCTCAGTTATGTATGAAACCCTCGTCCCCTGAAGGAGGGAACGAAGACGTCACGTCAGTAATGGCCGACGAATTGGGATCTTGGTTAGATCCACTTTGAGTGTAAACTAAACGAGCCAGTGCACATTGGCATGTGATGATAAAGTTGTCACATTATTGTTCGTGCCTGTTCTGAATGTTTTTTTTTTTTTTTTTTTTTTGCCTAATGTTGTGGGATATGCATAGTGGCACTTCATAGGTGATGTTCTACTCTCAAAGAGTGAGCTGAACTTGTTCAGCGCACTTGCATTGGCTGGTTTAGTTTAAACTCAAAGTGGATTGCTGTCTCTAAGTGATATCCAAATTCGTCGGTCATTACCAACATGACATTGAGTGTGACCGACTGAAAGGGAGCAATGAATTTCAGTGGTGGACGAAGTACACAAATCAAGTACTTGAGTAAAAGTACAGATACGTATAGTAAAATATTACTCCAGTAAAAGTAAAAGTACTCCCTTTTCAATTTTACTCAAGTGAAAGTACAAAAGTACTCAATTTTTTATGTACTTAAGTAAAAAAGTACTGAAAGATAGATGTTTGAAATTTTATATAGGCTACTTAAGTTTTATACTAGCACATATTTTTTTTAAATAATCCTACTGCTCAAAATACCTGTGCCCGTATTCATAAAGATTCTAAGAATCCTCTCAGAAAACTCTTAATTTAGCTTAAAAACTTTTACGTAGGAGTCTTAGCTTAAAAGCGATTCGGGACCGATCTGAGAGCAACTCTGAGTAAGGAAAAGACAAAAACTTTCATCTTAGTGAGGAGGCGGGGTTGACCCCGTTGCTATGTATGACACAATCTTTTGAAGACTGTGATTGGTTGGTTGTCCAAGAAGGAAAAAAAGAGTGATTTTAAGTATAGGCTCTATTCTAATTCTCACTTTGAATTTACATGCATAATTTTTCCTATTTGACTGTTCTCTCACATACACACACACACACACACACACACACACACGCACACACACACACACAAACACACACACATTATAAGTGTGTATATAAATCCTTTTTTTATTTACCATGCTTGTAATTTCCTATAAGGTATTTGATTGGCTTAGAATGATAAAAATTGTTCCACTCTTTCTAATTACAGTGATTGCTGTCCTATTTAAGTAGCGGTTCGAATGTTGGTTTTAATGTATCAAACATGGAATCAAAACCAAGAATGGCGAGAAAGCCAAACTGGACAGAGGAACAGTCTTTACCGGTTCATTCTCCCTGCCTGTGTGCACCTATAAGCCTGCTATATTCATAAATGCAGTTATTTGAGCCTGCAAGGTGGGAATGTCCAGTGGAAACTAAATGAACTGCGACACAATAAGATGTTCTGAAAGTGCTGTAATTGTTTGTGTGATCACTCTGCTTACAGAAGGTTGTGACAGACCCAAATCATCACTATTGCATTGTTGCATTTTATTGTTGCATTTTAATATCGTAATGTAGTGATTACTTTAATTTATATATTAAATTATAAATTATTATATAATCTATACCGTCTTATTAACTTACTGTCATCCATTGTCTGCAACACATTTCTTCTTCTTCTCCTCTGCTAAAGAAACTCTTAAGCCTCTTAAAAGTCCTCGTCTGTGCTCCTAACAAGTTTGACCTTAAGACCTCTTTTAAGGGTTAAGATGCTTTCTGAATTACTTTTTTCTTTATTAGGATTTCTTTCTTTAATTTTAAGAGTAAACGCCCACATTTCTAAGAATTTTCTTAGAATTTTGTCACTAGGAGCTACTTTTTGCAGTAAGATTCTTCATGAATACGGGCCCAGGGATTTTTTCCAAAATAACCACTATATGGAGTCAAGATATATTTTTGTTGTTGATATGGACTTCATTGACGAGAGTAATATTCACTGTGAAGCTTACACTGTGATGTACCTGAGAGAAAACAGAGATGACCATCTGATTTTCACCAGTAAGAACAAAGTATTTTAAAGTTTGTTGTTTTACAGAACATCACAGTAATATATGACATGATAATAAGGCCTGAAGTTAGGAAGAACATTTTAAGGAAAATATAATTATATTTTCATAATGATTTTTTCCTTCTCAAATCTTGTCTGTGGTGTAAAAACACCCCTGGCCAAACGGGGTGCATCTCTTCCCCTCTTTGATAATTACTGTAGTTACCATGTTCTGAACATCACATCCTTTCTTTTGTCCCTAGATGTAAACTATATATAAATTTAAAATATAGGTGGTTGAATAAAAATATTTGGACATTATTCATAAAAAATTACCTTAAGTTAGCACCAGCAAGCTTGTTAGGTAGACAGTTAGCATCAGCAAACAATATTTACTTATTTTCAGTACGGTTATGAATAAACATTCATGTCTGTCTACTTGTCTAGTTAATCCAAAGAATATACATATGTATAATGTTACTGTTGATAAACAATATAAAAACAGACGTCACATAGGACATGGTAGCATTTTAATAAAACTGTTAATATTACGGCAGCGGGGAATTTGAACATGCACGAGTTATTTTATGTAATCTGTGTTAGTTTAATGTGTTTTTTTTTTTTTTACCTAAAACACAGAGACGCTGATTGATGTGTCTGCATCGTCTGCACTCGAGCATTTCAGTGGGCTTAAACAGATCACTCTTTACAGCGGGTTTAGTTCCCAAACAACTGACAATTTTGACCTAAATATGATTTTCAGTTACAATAATTAATCCTAAATTTCGACATTAATAACTTACTTTTAGCAACATCAGACGCACGCGCGCTCACAAGATCTCCCGGTTCTTACTGACTCGAACTAAACGGCTCATTTGAATCAGTGAGTGGTCGACTCCAGAACAGCTGCAATCGGATCATTCTAATTCGTAAACGAATCGTTTGGTGCGATTCGCGGTCCGATTTAAAAGTTTATTTTGAAAAGACTCAGTTCGTTCATGATGAATCAGACACCGCTTCTGCGTGTCGGAGCACGTGATAGGGAGTAACGATATGTTTTATGAAATGTAGTGAAGTAAAAAGTACGATTTTATGCTTTGGAATGTAGTTAAGTAAAAGTAAAAGTTAATCAAAATAAAACTACTCCAGTAAAGTACAGATACTTGAAAAATGTACTTAAGTACAGTAACGAAGTAAAGCTACTCCGTTACTGTCCACCACTGATGAATTTTAGATGCAAGTATCCTATAGTTTAGAGCTGCAACTAACGATTATTTTTTCTGTCGACTAATCTAACGATTATTTTTTCGATTAGTCGACTAATCTAACGATTATTTTTATTACAATAAATAATTAATTTAATGTTCTTTTTTTATTAGTTAATGAATCCTTTGGAGAACTTTACAAAAAAAAAATATAAGTAACTTACAACTTCTAATATAATATTTCAACCTTTATTCATTTTCAACCAATGTGGTTGAAGTTTTTACAGTATAAAATAATAAAGAGGCAAAGAAAATGATTTTACTATGGTAAATATGAGTTTATGATAGAGTTTATAATTAAACCACAGTAGCCATAAATTTACAGTTGTCTGAGACGTCATGAAATGTTCTTTAGCATCACAAACCATAAAATGTAGTCAGGGTTCTGCTATGGTTTAGCTTGGTTTCCAGAGATCTGGAGCTGATTCGGGGTAGCTTGGTGGTTTGTGACTGTTGTCTCACGGCGTGCTGTCTTTTAAGGGGCCGTTCACATATCACGTAAATTCCAATGTAGGCGCGCGATAAGCAAGCATGCTCATAATGGAAGCAGCGCGGTCGCGACGCACTCTTTTTTCCAGGCGCGTCCGCACCACATCGAGTTAAAAACTTCTCAACTTTTCAGAATGCCGCAAGCGCAAGAATACCAGATTTGAACCAGGAAGTTGGTCACCAGATCACACGGTAACCAGTTAAACTGTAACCGGAGAGCGCCAAGATGTTTTCCTCTGAGGTGCTCGCGCGTGCATCGCAGTTGTGCTGCCGTGGTCCACCATATCGGTTTTGTGACAGGAACAAAGTATGCCAATACGCGAGATGTAAACAAACAGTGTGACGCGTCTACGCATTTCACGCACGTCAATGTATTTTTGTAGTCGACGTAATCGATGACGTCGACGCGTTGTTGCAGCAATACTATAGTTCATAGGAAAATACACCTTGTATAAAGAGGGACCAATAAAATATTATTTAATATAGTCTATCATCATCCTACTATTGGGTTGCACCATTTTTTTTTTGTTTGTCATTATTACTCATCTTTGTCCTATGGAAAACTTATTTTTATGCGGAATACAAAAGGTTAATTTTCTGATAAATCTCCTGGTTGCTGAAACTGAGTGAGGACTGGGGCTGTCTTTCTCCAAAATAAAAAAGAATTGAAAAAGCAATGTACTGTGCTATATTTCAAGTCTCATAAATGATCAACAGACTTTCTATGAGGAACAGGCTGAAAAGTAAATTAGTTACTGTTAATCTTCTTCTCCAGTGAGCTGTTTACTTTAGAACCACTGTGGCTGGAGCATCTCCAGAACCTGATAAGTCACAATGGGGAATAAATAATTTATGTGAACTGGACCAACATTGAAAAGAGCATAACTCTTATGATCTTGACAGCAGCAAATGTCCATATTTTCAGTGGATAGTGATATAAACCTTCCCTGTTTCTTACATAAAACTTACAGGCGATACTTTTTTTGGCATCCTTTTTTAAACGTGGTAAGCTCCAGGGTTTGGAATGACATGAAGGTGAGTAAATGATGACAGAATATTTCTATTTTTGAATAAAATATTTATTTGAACTCAAATCAGGTAGCAGTGTAATAGCTAAAACACTTTCTTTTTTTTTTTTTTTTACACTTTTTGAGTATAAGTGCAAAGGAGATTATTGTAGCTGTCAGTCAACAAGCACACTACTTCTGTTGAACAAGTTTTTTGAAGTAATCTTTTTAAAGATTTCTGAATTTCTTTGCTTTCATGGAGATATTAAGCCCATGGTGAGTGCTTGGTCCTTTCTGAGCTATTCTGTTTGATGCTACACTATTCCTCTCATCTCTGTCACTACACACAGAGCAGAAGCTCCCTTTTGCTTGCAATGTCAGCGGTATTTCATAGGGAAGAAGGCACACACTTATATATGTCTTTTTCCATTCCCAAAACCATCTCAACTGAAAGAATGAAGGAAAATTGTAGTGTCTGTGGGTTGCTTTCCATTTGCCTGAATATTAAAAAGTAAAGTCTATATGGTGCATGTCAGTAGTTCTGTATTTGTTATTGTTGTCCCTTGAGGGATGTTGCTTTGTGGATACTGAATCTATAGTACATTATATCTACATACAAATACTCTTAAGACAAAGATACACACATCAAGCTGTTGTGTGGAGCAGAGTACTGTGAGACGGATTTGGAGACTGCATGTGGATCAAGGGCAGTGTATTGCTTTCTTTTGCTCTTATGCTCAAGCTTTAGACTTGAGGATTGCTACAAGTCACACGAAAAAAGGTTGAGTAGTCAAGACAAGTCACCTTTATTTATAAAATACAGAGTGTTTCAAAGTAGAGATAAACAGGACAAATGTGGTTCAGAGATCAGTGCTGCTGTAAAGCTAAAGAATTGATTTAGTTTAGTTCAATTACTGTGTAAAGATCATAAATTAAGTACTTTAATTTACTAAGAAAAGGGTTCAAATCAGCTTTAATTTGCATGAATGTCTGAATGTCTTCATTATCAAAAATACAGTTTTACATATAAAACATCTTATTTAAAAATTAACATGTTAAATAATAACATTAATACAATAACAAAATGTATAAATAAAATGTTGTTTATCAAATTTATAAAATATGTAATTATATGTTAATCATGATATATAATAATTAATTACTCTTAAATTATTTTTTTGCAAAGTAGGTTTATTGTCTGATACTTATGTGATAACTTAATTGTCAAATATATCATTTTACATATATAATGTCAAAAAATATTAAAAAAATCTAAAATGTCATGAAAATGTTGAATACTTCTACAAATATTTAAAATATATATATATTTTTTTTATATATATTTGAAGGAATAAGATTGCTGTGAAATTGCCATGGTCAATCATCTAAGGCATAATTTGACTTACTTAGCATGACTTCAATATACTCTTCTCTTTTCCCCCTTGGTATGATTCATCACAGTCCAGAAATTTATTTAGTTATAAGTAGTAATTCTTTTTATTCAGAGTTCAGCAGTGACAGAATTCAATTTCACTCAGGGTCCGTGTAGATTACATCCCTCTGCTCTTCTGTTTGCTTACCATTTAGAAATTAATCTCTGACATATTCCTCATAATGCTTGTCCCTCGGATATTCATAGGCTGAAGATTGAAGCAGAATCGATAGTTAGTTGTAAAGACCCTGTCTTTAGTGTGTTATAGTGTGTTACAATACCCTGTGTTGAAAAGATGGCTAAATTTGGACAACTAAATAAGTTGTAGCTTTATATGATTTAGTGAAAAAGACAGACACATATTTGAGATGTCCACACTCTTGGTACATAAGATAGAGGCTGCATCTTTAGTTACTAGTTTCTGTGGTGAAAGTGGATATCACATGGTGTAGCACATCTGCTTCTCCGCCTGTTGCGCTCAGCTGTGATTCTGATCCGGCCTCAACAGCAGCACAGCATCTTAAACAGTGTGGCTCATCAGCGGTAGTCTGATGTCATACCTCATGTGAACTGCAGTTCTTTCAAGTCTGAAGATGAGAATTTGAAGGAGTGAAATGCTGTGTATTGCATGTAGGTCATCATTTTCTTTTTTGAATGAAAATATTATTGCAGCAACATAAAATTCCTAGCAGTTTCGACCAGAATTTCTCAATTGTTTCATCCATAACTATGGAAACAAAGCAAAATATGCTCAACTGTTTAAAAGTGCATGTATTTGATCAAAAATACACAAACAACTGTTTTATTGTGAAATATTATTACAATTTAAAATAAAAAAATATATACACAGTACACAAACATTTATTTTGTAAACAAAACTTTTATTTTGGATGCAATTAATCGTGATTTATAATTTGACAGCACTATTTAAAAAACAATGTAGGCTATTCCTGTGGTGGGGAAAAAAAAGATTCGCAGCCGTTACACTGTCAGTGTATAATAAGGACACATAGGGCCCTATCTTGCACCCAGCGCAATTGACTTTGTACACCAACGCATGTGTCATTCCTATTTTGCACCCGCGCAAATCGCGCTTTTCCCTCCACAGAGGCACGTCGCTAAACTAGTGAATGAACTTGCGCTCCCTGGGCGGTTCAGCGCAAAAAAGGAGGTGTGTTCCGGCGCAAACAATCCCTGGTGCTATTTTGCTGTTCCGTTAAACAATTGCGCCACTGACCAGAAAAAACCTAGGGCCCTATTTTAACGATCTGAAACGCAAGTGTCAAAGCGCGAAGCGCAAGTAAGTTTGTGGGCGGGTCTCGGCGCTGTTGCTATTTTCCCGGCGGGATAAATGGGTCTTGCGCCCGGCGCAAATCTAAAATGGGTTGGTCTGAAGTAGCTTCATTATTCATAGGTGTGGTTTGGGCGTAACGTGAAATAAACCAATCAGAGCGTCATCCAACATTCCCTTTAAAAGCAGGTGCGCAAGTTCCATTATGGATTGCTATTATTATGGCGTATTTACCAGGCGCACGCCAGGAGCGGTTCACAGCCGAGAAGACTGATGTTCTTGTAAGAGCAGTGAAAGACAGAGAAGTTGTGTTGTATGGGGATGGGAGAATAATTAGCCTGAATAATTTGTAAGCTAGATTTATGCCTATTTTTTTCACATCTTCGTGGCACACCACAATGATTTCCGTCATCTCATGTGTTAATATTTTTTTTAGTGTAACAATTTATGATTTGCAAAAATAACTGTTGCATCTGTGTAGATTACATGAGCAAAGTGTATGCGCGTTGTGCACGCTATACATTATGGTCAAGCATGCGCCCTTAAAATAGCATAATGAACAACGCGCAACGCGCCACTGACTTTAGACTAGGTTTTTTCTGGTCAGTGGCGCAATTGTTTAATGGAACAGCAAAATAGCACCAGGGATTGTTTGCGCCGGAACACGCCTCCTTTTTTGCGCTGAACCGCCCAGGGAGCGCAAGTTCATTCACTAGTTTAGCGACGTGCTTCTGTGGAGGGAAAAGCGCGCTTTGCGCGGGTGCAAAATAGGAATGACACATGCGTCGGTGTACAAAGTCAATTGCGCTGGGTGCAAGATAGGGCCCATAGTCTAAAGTCAGTGGCGCGTTGCGCGTTGTTCATTATGCTATTTTAAGGGCGCATGCTTGACCATAATGTATAGCGTGCACAACGCGCATACACTTTGCTCATGTAATCTACACAGATGCAACAGTTATTTTTGCAAATCATAAATTGTTACACTAAAAAAATATTAACACATGAGATGACGGAAATCATTGTGGTGTGCCACGAAGATGTGAAAAAATAGGCATAAATCTAGCTTACAAATTATTCAGGCTAATTATTCTCCCATCCCCATACAACACAACTTCTCTGTCTTTCACTGCTCTTACAAGAACATCAGTCTCCTTGGCTGTGAACCGCTCCTGGCGTGTGCCTGGTAAATACGCCATAATAATAGCAATCCATAATGGAACTTGCGCACCTGCTTTTAAAGGGAATGTTGGATGACGCTCTGATTGGTTTATTTCACGTTACGCCCAAACCACACCTATGAATAATGAAGCTACTTCAGACCAACCCACTTTAGATTTGCGCCGGGCGCAAGACCCATTTATCCCGCCGGGAAAATAGCAACAGCGCCGAGACCCGCCCACAAAGTTACTTGCGCTTCGCGCTTTGACACTTGCGTTTCAGATCGTTAAAATAGGGCCCATAGTGTGATCTGTTGTGTTCTGATTGTATTTTACACCTTTTTTATCCCCATTTCATATGGCTCCAGAGGGGAAAGATAACACCGGGGGGCTGGTTGTGTTAGATCTGCTGGTTTGGAGCCTGGTGAACCTCAAAGTAAAGGATCAGTGCTGTTATTTTCAACAGCAGTGGGGTTTCTGATATGGATTATGGACTTAAAAGACATGTTGGTGATGGGTTTAATTGAATATTGGAAAACAGTTTTATGTACTCTTTTCTTCCCCAGTTTTCACACTGTGCTTGTATTCATGTTGAGGTTAATACAGTATGTTCGGTGGATCAAGGTGCAGACCAAGGCCGGCTCAGGCTCTGTTGGTGCCCTAGACAAATTTTTTTTTAAATATAACATAACATAAATACTGATAATTATTAGCATAGATAAGTAGTAAATAAATTGTTAATAAATAAATGGAGCTGTTAAAGTGAATTTGATGAGTGAATTTAGACATTTAGACCATTTTTGGTGACTTAAAAGCAAGCAGTGATGTAATTAAAAGGAAAACAAAATTACAGAAGCTTAAATTTATTGTAAAGAAAATAAAGTAAAATTAAGTTAGTTAACTCAAGCCAAAACTTCCTGCCTTGTGTGCCTGATAATTTTCTTTTTTCACTCATTTTCTTTTAGAAATGATAGTTCAAAGAGCAAATAAATGGCAAAACTATTTTAAGTGCATGAATAATTAATTCATTATGAAGCAGTGTTTAAATTAAATTAGTCATTAACATGGCAAGTTGTCAAATCATATATTGTATTTTGTATATTGTATATTGTATATCGTATATCGTATATTTAATCAGTTCGATGATCGATCAGTACTAAAATTATTTTCAGTTTCACTTCAGTTTCCTGTCAGAAATTATTTTGCTTGATATATGGGTGTAGGAGCGCATGATGGACCAAAAACCTTTCCTGCAACGCCCTCAGTCATTTTGCATCAACATTATTGTCCAAAAATATAGACTTAGCCCAATCCCTACCCCTAGAATAACCCTACCCATGATTTACGTATTCTTAAAATCAGTGGGAAATGATAGTTGATTAACAAGGGTGTAGCACGTAACCATGATTGTAAGCCTAAAAGTGATATTTTCTGATTCTGACTGGTTGATTAGGATGTTGCTCCAGGATCAAAAAGGATGTTGATGCAGGAACATGTTGTACTTGGTGATATCACGCTCACTGTCAGGTTGATAAGAATTGGTTGCTAAAAATGATTATAATGTTTATGACAGACAAAGTTATGTGACACCTTCAAGTGAAAGGCCAAAGGTTGGTTCACATATCTCTGTTGGGACTTTTTTGATTGAGCTATTATCCCAGAAAGCATAATTTAAAAATCACCTTTTAAGGTTAAAATACATGAACACAGAACTGTGACTGCCTTTGAGGGATTGAGATCTTTCACATTCTGTTGATCAATTGTAAATGTTCCCTAAACTTGTGGGAATGATGTGTCAGAACAGAACAAGCCGAGGCGTTTGTCCAATTTCTGAGTTTGACCTCCACAGATGGGGTCCTTGTATTCATGTTGTTTTCAGTAAATATGTATGCACAATAGACTTAAGGTGTTTTATAGTATCTATTCATAATGGGAAATCTGGTCAATGGAGATTCAAATTTCCAATGACATAAATCAATAGGAGGTCTCCAGTGTTGGCCATTACCAAGTAATCACTTTACCACTAGCTACCAAGACCTTGGCCATTAAAAAAAAAAAAAAAATATGTGTGTATGTGTGTGTGTCAGTGAGTATATATATAGATCAAACCTTTGCAGTCTTTGCTATCAGTCTTATAATGTAAGTGCATGGGAATCATGGCTAAAACATTTTTTTTTTAAAACCTAGACAAATAAAACCAAATTAAACCCTGTAGCTTTTTTTATTGTTATTGTATGTTTTAGATGATTCTCATCCACTTATAATATAAGACTGATAGACTGCAATGGTTTGAGCCAAAAATCTCAGTTTGTGTTCTACTGAAATAACAAATTTCACCCACATCTTGGATGGGGGTAAGCAGATGAACACCAAATTTTCATTTTTGGTGTTGGAAATATTCCTCATATATTTTGGTACTGTACATATTGACATGATAGCTTCACGGAGTTGCTGCAGATTTGTCGGCTGCACATCCATGATGCAAATCTCCCGTTCCAACACATCCCAAAGCTGCTCTATTGGATTGAGATCCGTTGACTGTGGAGGCCATCCGAGTGAAGTGAACTCATTCTCATGTTCAAGAAACCAGTCTGAGATGATTTGAGCTTTGTGACATGGTGCATTATCCTGCTGGAAGTAGCCATCAGAAGATGGTTACACTGTAGTCATAAATGGATGGACATGGTCAGCAACAATACTCAGGTAGGCGGTGGCATTTAAACGATGCTCATTTGGTTCCAAGGGGCCAAAAGTGTGCCAAGAAAATATACCCCACACCATTACACCACCACCACCAGCCTAAACCATTGAGACAAGGCAGGATGGAGCCATACTTTCATGTTCTTTACAGCAAATTTTGATCTTACTATGAGTATATATATATATATATATATATATATATATATATATATATATATATATATATATATATATATATATATATATATATATATATATATATATGCTGGCATATTTCCATGAGAAGAAACCTGGCCATGTCCCTTTTGACTGCTCAGCATGTCATCAGATAAAAGGCTTGTCTGCCACTCAGCACTCTGCCATGTTTGTACGCTCATCTAAGAGACAAGACCTCAGATTCTCTCTGTTAGAACAGCTGGATGAATATTGCTGCTTTTGGTGGTGTATGAGTTTGCAGTAGCTTGCTCTTCATCAGAGTTGAGCTTTAAGCAGGAACAGATCTGACACCCTGGATCCCGCATGAGATGCATAAAGCTGCCTCAGGGTTTCTCCTAATTGGCTGCTGGATCTCTCCAGAGGGACCTGAAGTGGTAGGCTGGAACCTGGTAGGAACGCTTTTGAATGAAATAACAGCACACACATATTATAGCCTTAAATGACTCTTGTGATTATGTAGTTTATAAATCCCAGACATTAGCACTTTAACTTAGAAAAATGGACGTACTGTATGCAAGTGTCCAGCAGGATTATGGTTAACATGATTATCGTTCCTCCCAGGCCATACAGTACATTGGTTTCTCTGAACTGCAGTAATTTATGGTGCTTTCTGAGAACACTTGCTCTTCCTTTGATAAATGTTGTATGGCACCTTGCCTGTGTCTGCTAGATGTTTAACATCTGGAATGAGCTCTATAAATCAGTGTCTGATAAGAAAACTGCTGTAGAGGTTGCTAGTTGAAATATTGTAGCTGTTTGTTATAAAAGGGGATTTAAACACATTCACAGTTACTTGCTAATTGCTTATTCAGATTTTCAGCATACCATAATTGGCTTATAATTGGAAGACTTCTTTTTTTAACTCATCTAACCTTTTTTGAACCTTATATAATCTCTGAAAAACTTATTTGGCATAATAGGTCATTTTATTTAGTGAAAATGTCGTTTTCTAAAGGAAACCTAACATTTATTTCAGGAACTAACATTTTGATTTGTTGGTTGATGATTGCTGATATTTTCTCTGTTTGGAGAATAAACTATAGCAGGGGTAACATAAAACGCTATAAACACTACTTTTAGCAGATCTGAGCCTCTAGATTGAACAGGAATTGGCTTAACGGCAAGATTAACTTGCTGTTTGTTGATGGAATATTGATTTAGTTGTTTTGTGCTTGTTTTAAAGCACAACGTTTGCTTTTTTCAGAGTTACACAAATTACCAGGATACGGACATAGTAAAACTGATCACGAGGATTGCGCTCTAGTTTTGCATCAGCCATTCTGACTGGAGACTTTGCTTGATTGCTTTCATTATAAAGACGTTGTATGAGTGATGGACAAAGTATGTTTAGTGTTATTTGCATTGATAAATTGTTGAATTGTGTTTGTATTTGTAGCAGACACTGTTTACCAGTTTAATTCATTTCGATTACTGCAAACTGATTACTGTATATGAGTTGCACACTGTAACGTGTGATTGATTGATTGATCCCTTAATGTGTAAGATGACGGCTATTATAACTTGTATTAGCAAAAAAGGATACTTTATAATGCTGCCCTTATGAAACAAAAATATATTGCAATATATTGGAAAATATCATGTAATATATTAGGCATATTGTAACGATATGCAAATCTCCATATTCATCGGGAAGAAGGAGGCGGGAACCGGCGGACAATCAAAATCATTTTAATATTCAAAATAAACACAAAATAGTAAGCCAAAACATAAAATAATGTCCCAGGCCTGGTCCTCTCTCGTCCTTCACGGTCGTCGCTCCAGTTTTATATCCTTCCATCTCCTACGTGGGACTCAAGACCGGCGGTGGGGCGCAGGTGTAGCTCATCTCCAATCACTACACCTGGCCTCACTCCTCGTTCCCACGCCTCTCGGCCCCGCCCCACTCGCCACATACCCCCATCGCCCCTCGCAGGCCGGGGGGGTACCCTCGAGACTGCGCTCTACTCCCCCCCCCCCCCCCCTTCCCTCCGGGGGGGACCGCTCAAGGGGACCTGCAGGAACCTGGGGGTAGGACAGGCGAGGCGAGAGAAAAGGAGATGGAAGGAGGAGCGACAAGGACGAGAGAGGGGAGAGAGAAAAAAAAAAAAAAAATCCGGTTCCCCGACACACTGCTGCTCGGCCCTCCACCAGCTGGGTGATCTCCTCCGCGGTGCCTGGCGGTGGCACTGGACGGCCCTCGTCGGACGGCGCAACACTCCTCCGCCGCCCGATGGACGGCGACGGCTCCTCCGGTTTTGGGCAGCCGGCAGGAGTCCCCCGTTCCCTGCCCCTCCGGATTCCTTCGCGGAGGCAGCAGGCTCCGGCCCCCTGGCGAACGGCGCCGACTCCTCCGCTCCCTCACGGACGGCAGCCGCCCCTCCATATCGTGGGCGGCCAGCAGCGAGCTCGCCCGTCCCCGGCAACTCGCTCCAGCCCACCGCCTCGAGCGTCCCTGGCGGCACATACCTCGCCAGCTCGAGGGCACCGCGGATTCACCACAGTGACGAGGGATCTTCAGCAGCGCGTCCCTCCTTCTCCCGGGCTTCGGCACCACTGTAACGATATGCAAATCTCCATATTCATCGGGAAGAAGGAGGCGGGAACCGGTGCACAATCAAAAACTCATTTTAATAATCAGAATAAACACAAAATAGCGCGTCAGCCCCTCACGGTGACTGACGCGCACAAATAAAAGCCAAAACATAAAATAATGTCCCAGGCCTGGTCCTCTCTCGTCCTTCACGGTCGTCGCTCCAGTTTTATATCCTTCCATCTCCTACGTGGGACTCAAGACCGGCGGTGGGGCGCAGGTGTAGCTCATCTCCAATCACTACACCTGGCCTCACTCCTCGTTCCCACGCCTCTCGGCCCCGCCCCACTCGCCACACATATATTCTTATATATATTTATATTTTTGCAATATATTGCAATATATTAAAAGCGGCAATGATTTGTATATTTTGCAATATATAATATAATATATGTATCATCAATATATTATTAAATGTATTCAAATATATTAAATATTAGAAAATAAAAAGGGAAAATAATATATTACAATATATCACAATATATTTTAAGAAATATATTGGTAAATATATTTTCCTTTCATAAGGGTGAGCTATGTTGTTTACTTTATTGTGACATGAAGAACATTTCAGTTATTCAGTTTGTAATTGTTTTATTGTTTATTGTTTTAGAAACCTTGCGCATGTCCATCAGAGCAATCATTAAAACTATAAATCTCTACATGACTCTAATAGGAATACTGTAGTGGCTAACTAAGAACCAGCATTAAATTCTAATTCCGACCAAGGGCCATCCATACTGGGGTGAAAAGTGGTGACTATTAAGCCCCTTTCACACTGCACGTCGGACCCGGCATATTGCCGGAAAATTGCCAGGTCGCCTTCTGTGTGAAAGCAAACACATCCCGGGATTGAACCCGGCATTGAACCCGGGTCGGGGACCTAGTAACATTGCCGGGTTCAACCCGGGACGAGCGCTGTGTGAACAAAAGCCAGATCTAATGGCATGTCGAAGTGATGACGCACATTATTGCGCGACTCTTTTACCGGCTGTTTTGAAGGAAGATCAACATTTGCGACGGAAAAATATGTGCAAACTGTAATGAAACAGAGATCAGTTGGTTTCTCACTTTTCGCGCCGATGCCGAGATCGTTCGCTTGCTTCAGTGAAAGTATAACGTGCCTAACGTCTTCGACTCATACATTACACGTCACGCCTGATTTCACGTGTCGTTACGGTATCTTAACGGGTTGTGTGTGAAAGCACGCACATATCCCGGGTAATCACTTGCAGTGTGAAAGTGCAAAATCTAGCGACCCGGGAACAATATCCAGAACACTGACTTTACCCGTATATTTGCCGGAATGGCAGTGTGAAAGGGGCTTTATAGGGGCCCATGACTGAAGGGGGGTCTGGCGATCTCTGGCTAAGGCCAGCCTAAAAAAATGCTTGGGACAGTTGACGGCCCACTGCCGCACTGCTGGTCATGAAAGCTTATCATTTGCACTTAAGCTTTGCCAATTTAAGCATTCAAACACTAGACGCCTAAAAACTCAATTGAGGACTTGTGCGCCGTGTTCTGTGCACAAACTAACATACAATGTCATGGACAATCTGATATTCCGATTCACAGATAGATCTAAATTAGTGTGTTTTCTCATTTAAAAATCTTTATAAATGATCTTGAGTGTGATTTGTTATGTGAGATGGGCGCCACCATGTTTGTTCGCGCTGCAGTTCAGAAAGACCTGTCAGTTGGATTTACAGCACGTGAATTCTTCTTTTTTTACGAAATACAAGTAATAAGTGGCCGCTGAACTGAATGAAGAATGGAGTGAAATTTATAGTGACTTACAATATGTGTATCTGATATGAATAAAGCACATCTGCAAATTAAATTTGAATGGATTATTGTTGCTTCCATAGACATATGTGTGTATTTTTCAAACTCTAAATGTATTGTTTTACTAGTTCTAGTGTATTTAAATGTCTGAAACCTAAAATATGCATTATGTGGTTAAGAACACTGCATAGTTGTGATAATATGACAAGAGCAGTGCATGTCTCTCTCTGGCTCAGCGGTTAGTACCGCCCCTTTTTGGGCGATTTCTGTCAAACTGAGAATTGCCCTGAGTGCTCTCATATACTTCCATTCAAAGATTTTTTTTTTCTAACTACAGGCACTGCAAGGCAATCTCAATGAGTTTGAATTTTACCAACAAGAAAAAATTAAAAACTACTTAAATATCTTTATCAAATGTAAAGGTATTTTGCTAATTTAATGCTGCATTTTGTTCCATCGCGAGAGCATGACGGACATCGCATAGACAACTACAGGTGTCACCGAAATGCATCATCTCTCGGAGATGGTGAAAAAACATGAAAGAGGAAAGATGCATATGGATATTAGGGAAGCAGTGTAATGTAAGTGAGGAATGTGATATAAATGAGTAAACAGTGATTTATGAGACTTCAATTATTTCTTATTAAACTGAAATCGAAGTAAATGTTTTTTTGGGGAAAAACCACATCCTGGCATCAGTCTTCATTTTCTGCTGAATTGTGTTAACATGCATATAGAAAAACATAAGGAGAGCAAGAGATTGATTTCTAATGTCAGTTTATTTTTAATACTATAGTAGTTCAGTTCCCTTTACATCTTTAACTAGCCTTTAATTTATCAATTGAATGGGTGACCTATCCTCATTAATTGAGCAAACATTTGCCCCCCCCTGAAAGAATTGGCAGGAGCCGCACTGACACTGGCACTGGCTCTGTATATCATATCTTTATACATACACTGCAATTAAAAAATTTTGGTCAGTAAGAAATATTTTTTTATGTATTAGAATGATTTCTAAAGGATCATGTGACACCGAAGACTGAAGTAATGACTGCTGAAGATTCAGCTCTCCCATAACAGGAATACATTACATTTAAAATATGTAAAGTTATTTTAAATTAGTATATTTTGCAATATCGCTGTTTTTACTGTATTTCTTATTTTGAAAAGCCTTTGTGAGCATAAGAGGGTTTTCTTTAAAAACTCTTACTGACCCCACACTTTTTGAATTTGAACTTTTTTTTTTCATTCATTTTTCTAGTTTTTATCTACTGTAGTTTTCCAATGAATATTTTGAAATGCAGTTTTTCCCCCAGATAAAGGTAATATATTTTCCTTGTGATATCTTTCTCTAAAAACTAAGCCAGTTTATAAATTTGGATGAGAAGTCCTTAAAAATCAACCAAAGTCATTTACTGTTTCAATTTGCATACCGACACAATCTATTAGAGCATGTTTATTATGTTCTTGATTATGAAGTGTGCGGTTCAGAAGCTTCTTCATCTGTATTCATGGCTTCTAGCAGTGATGTGCTGCCAATCTCAGTTAGCAGCTTGGCTCATTGCGGATCCCCACCGTAATGTCATTAGCGTAAGCTATGCCATTTGCACTTCATTTCTTCAGCTCTTTACAATTGCAGAGAAAAATTAAGTCCGCATTCATGTCGTCTCTGTCTGCGGCATTAGTAGAGTGAGCAGATGGGATTGCAGTCTATTATTATTGGTAGCATTTAATTTTCAATATTTAGTTTGCAGATCACATTCTGCTTAGCTGTAGTGATTTTAAATAAGCCAAGTCTTTAATAAAGAGCTAAGGAGCAAAGGTCTCGTCCCTTTCTCCTTCACCCTGAGAGATGTTCAGTTCACTTTTAAGTGGAAGATTTAGTTAGGCATTTTAATCTAGAGGCTGGCAAACAAACACACTGCTTTATAGCATTGGCATTTTAAGAAATTAAATTGCCCATCTAATTGCCAGCAAAGCACTTTGTTGTTTGAGATGTGCTGTTTCCTGGTAAAAAAATGGCAAATGCTTCATTAATTGAATGGGTTTGTTGGCTGCAGAATGCCTGTTGACATATGCTCAGTGCAGAAGCTTATTCTGTTTATTTGTTGGAGTGACCATTGGAGCCACTTACTCAGCACTGATGTCATCTTCACTCTTTTGAAAAATAAAACAATCTGACATTCTGTTGTGATTGCTTGGAGTTTTCACTGCTTCGCTGCTGTTGTCTACTGTATCTGCCACAGTAATTCAAAACATTTTGCTTGCATTATTTGATGTTTTACCGAATGGAACAGATGCTTAGAGAGGATGAAAAGAACTCGATGTTCTTTGGAAATATTGTGCACCAAAAAATATGCTATGTGAAAACGACTATCTTTAAATATATGCATCACAAATTTGTGAACTTTCTGAAAATTACAGTTTGAGATTAGTTAGCATTTACTTGCATTTCATATATAATTTGAGTTGCAGGGAACAAGAGATATTCCATATGTGTGATATTTGCATTTATTGTTTTCCACAGCTGCTGTCATCTGTTATTTAAACTCAATACTAAACAGCATTATTTGATCTTTTTACCAAATGGAACAGGTTTTTGGAGGAGATGAAAAGAACTTGAAATTGTCACGCTGTCTGGTCTCTGTTTCCCTGAGTCTCCACTAGTGGTCTCACTTCCCCATAAGCACCTCACCGTAGGCACTACAATTCCCACAAAGCCTTGTCCCTCCATCACAGTAATTGCACTCCTGTTAATTGAACTCAGGTGCCTTCACTTGATAGTCATTACCCTGTCTATATTAACCAGTCTTTTTCTGTTTGTCTTCATAGAGTCCTTTCATTCCGTCACCCAGTTTCCTCGTCTTCCGACTTTCCAGTTCCTGTTCCTGTTCCTATTCCAGTTCCTGTTCCTGTACCTATCCCTATTGTTTGCTTGTTTGATTGATTTCTGGTTTTGACCCCTGCTTGTTGGATTCTGATTTGGATTACCCATTAAACCACACTGCGTTTGGATCTCTTGTCTCCTGTGTTTCCCTGGGTTCCAAGAGTAACAGAAATATTGTGACAGAAAAATGATTAACTTTAAAGATTTGGGTCATATTCATGGTGGTAGTAAATTTGTGCACTTTCTGGATATTTATTAGCATTTACTGGCATTTGAGTCTATATATAATTGATAAATAAAAATTAGGGATGGATCACAGAAGGGGCTAGAGGCTTGTTTCCACTACAGAGTTTCTATCTCACAATTATGTTTTATTGTTTCCACCATGGAATAAACCAAATAAATAAACAAAGCCTATCTCTCATAATTCTCACTTCACATCTTAACAATTATGACTTTTTTTTTTTTTTTTTTTTTTAGAATTAAAAGGAAAAAAGTCAGAATTCTGAGATATAAAGTCAAAATTACCTTTTCTCTCCCTGTGGCAGGAACAATCTTTCATAGGCGACAAATGTATGTGTCTCTTAAATTCATAAGATGAACAGTTGGTGTGTGTGTGTTTATCTTCATGAAGTTATCAGAATGCTAGAAGAACAGTGCTCCAAGTCTTCAGAGCTCTGGAAGTAATGTTGTCATTTTATTTTGGAAGGCTTCCCAGGGAGAAAAGTGACAGTAGGTGAGGAGAAAACTGGATGGCCTTCAGAGAGTGACGGGCTAACTGAAAATAGGATAGACAGACAGTGTCTGCGGCTGACAGATAGCCTTTACTTAATGCCCAGTTCTCTTGCTGAGCTGAAGAGCCTGCTTTTACTGAATGATTCATTAAAATGACACTTACACGAGAGCCAAAACCTACTGGCTGGCTTCTGTGATGGACAGTCCAGCATGATGTGTCTTCCCTGAATACTCGCTTGTTTTTTACACTTGCCTGTATCTTGTCTTAGACTCTCCTGAACCCATCAAACTTATTAACTCTCTCTTTCTTAGAATTTGATTGTTTCATGTCCTTCAAAATAGAGCAAAGAGATTATTGAATTTAGAGAGGGAAAGCTGGAACACACTTATAGACTGTTATAAGACAAAGATGTTTTCAAGTTTAGCTTTTCCTTTCTCTTTGGAGTGTTACAAGCTCTTGGTGCATAAAGAAGATCTGTAAAGTTGCAAAGACTGAAGTCTCAAATCCAAAGAGATATTCTTTATCAAAGTTAAGACTCTGACACGTCCCCCTAAAACAACCCATTCAAACACTGCCCCACATGTCTACGTCACTGTGTGGAAATATTTGCGTAATGCCGCCTAAATGTTCGCAAAAAGAAAAAAGCCATGGTTTCAGTAAACACAGCTAGTGTTGAAGCAGCCATGTCAGGGAGATGCTGTGTGTATCTAGGTGAAAGTACTTTATTTGGCCTTCTAAAAGTAGATGCATTTAGGAATCTTTAAGATTGCTCACAAATTACAACGGAACAGCGATGCATTTAATGGCGGACCGTTTCGTGAAACTAGGAGAAAAGGTAATTCTGACTTTGCAATGACAATCTGGTGCTTCTGAATCGGCTAAGTATGTTTTCTTATTAGTTTAAGTATTTACTATTGTATGTTCAAATGCATAGTTTTGCGCACGTGTGAGACAGAGATGGTCACACAGTGGAGTCAGCTGTCTTAACCGTCAGTAGCTTGTGTACTGCAAACACATACAAGCATCATTGTGTCTGTCACGCGACTCTGTTCCCCTTTCAGGCTTGAACTGATAGTAAAACTCAGGACATTATTAACAATAATATACAGTATTTGAAAAATTATTTCAAGTCTTTCAAAACCGGACAGATTTTTCAGTAAATAATGAGCTAAGAAGAAATAATGAACCGACTGAAATCAGTCATTTAGTATCGGAGTAAAGTATTGTTGTCATTTATTATTAAAGTTGCATTTATTTTCCACATGCTCTCAAAGCGGAATGTTCTTCTGAATTTTGCATTCATGTATCTCAGAGAATCCATCCACATACTCCGTGGTCATGCACAGACAGTGCAGCGCTTGGCAGTTACGGCAGTGTGAGTCTGTACAGTGTGCTCTGAATGAATGTTATATAGGGCATCCCCGGAAGCTCCAGGTGTATTGCTGCATCACACAGATAAGAAAGTCATTTAGCTCTGCTGTGATACATAAGTACAGCTCTCTCTGCTGGACAACTTGCGAGATACTACAAGTATGAATTTCTGAGTAGTTTCACTGGACACGAAAGATGCTATTTTTGCTATTTACTTGACATCCTGCTGTATGCAGCATGATATCAAGTTATAAATACATGAAACAAATTTATTAATTAAATGTGTGAAGATTTGAGTTTTTAAGCAGTCGTCTTAAATGAAATTCAGCAATACTTTGTTTAGGTCATTTGAAACTGTTAATCCATTAAACTACTTACTCTTTACAATTTAGTTAATAATCATTATTTAATTGTTATAAATGAATTTAAATTAACGGTCATCTTAAGAAAATATTATTATTATATTATTTCTCTTGTGCAGTCTTGTTAGTGAGACTTTTTGCATGCTGTGTCGTGCTGTCTCATGATATACATATTAGAAAAGAGAGTTGCTTTTATGCACTACTTTTATGCAATAAAACTACTGGAATTTGTATTTATTTATTTTGGCCTGTATAAGGAAATTCACTTTTCATTGCAGTTTCATTATCTGCCAGTAGGTGCCAGTACAGTGTTGCCATGAACAGAATAAGCATCTGACGTTGTACAAATGGATGCATAAATCCATGTGAAAGAGAAGGATTGAGCTTTCAGCCTAAGAAGAGAGAAATGAACTCTGGTTGTGTGTCATCCTTTGACTGTAGGTCTGTTCTAGCTGGCACAGGAGCATCATAGCACCAGGCATCCATTATTACTATAATAGATCTTCTCTCCATGGCACTAAAATCGATGGGCATGGAAGAGGCCCATAAACAGTCACTTAGTCAGGTCACCGATCCAGCAAGGTGTTTCCTGGGATGAGAGAGATCTAGTGTCTGCTGAGAAAGTGAATTTGATGGTCTTCTGTTTATGCACTGTGATGAATTCTGAAATCATCTTAGAGAATGCCTCTTCTTAGCATTCTAACAGTAAACTTAAGAAAGTGTGTAATGTGTGTCTGTAATGTCTGTGTGTACTGTATTTATGAAAGGATCATGGTGGCAAAATTCTGATGATCCTTATAGGGGTCAATAACTGAAGAATCAAAATTCCCTTGCTCTTTTGACATTTAAAAAGTCATTGTACAATAAAAACATTCTGTAAGTTTCAGAGCTCAAAATGTTCTCGTTAGCCTCAAAACAACTTATTGAAGCCAATCTGCACTATTGCTTTGTCTGCATTACAGATCATCTGATATATGTAATGATTATTTATGCATTTTAATCTAAATCAGAAGCATCCATTTTTTGATGTAGAAATCTTGAAAACATAAGTGGACCTCGGAGAACAGTACAAAACCATAAACAATTGACCCTTTAATGTTCTTCTTTGTTGGCAGTGGTTTTCGCTTCACCACTCTTTCATGGATGCCTTGGCCAGTGTCTTTCAGGTAGTGGAGTCCTGAACAGTGACCTTTAATGTTGCAGGAGAGGCCTGCAGTTCCTTCGATGCTGTCCTTTGTGGCTTCTTGGATGAGTTGTTGCTGTGCTCTTGGAGGAATTTTGGAAGGTCAGCCACTTCTGGGAATGTTCACTGTTGTGCTGAGTTCTTTCCATTTGGAGGTGATGGCTTTTATGGTGTTTTTTTAGGTCCAAGAGCCTTTGAAATAGCTTTGTAACCCTTTCCAGACTGGTGTATTTCAATCATCTTCCTCATCATTTCTGGAATTTTCTTCATGTTTGGCATAGTGTGCCCACATTACTCGGTAAGACCTTTTAACCAACTTTATGCTGTTATTAGGTTCTTTTTAAGTATTGATTTAATTGAAAAGGGTCGGCAGTAACCAGACCTGTTTGTGTCTAGTCCAGCTGAACCTCATTATCAAAAGCAGTTTCATATGTCAGGTCGAAAAGCTGAAAAATACTGCTTCCACAGACAGCAACAAGGAATGTCTAAAATCATGATCGTTTCACATCCTGTCTACTGAGATGCCTGCACCTGATCAGTTTTTGAAGGCAGCTTTGATATATCCTTTGTTGCATTTGATATCCCACAATCCTGTGCAACTGAACATGATTTTGAGGTGGGGCATAGCAAATTCAGGGCACAGGGCCCAGAACTCCTAGCGATGCCCCTGAACAGAACAGATATTGAAACCGTTTTGTGTCCTTTTAATAATTTCTCAGACAAAATTTTGCATATTTCCATGTAAAACTGAAATAAATAACAAAGCTAAATTGAAATTTTAGAAACTAATTCCAAATCAGATAAATATTACTATTTAAATAAATCTCTTCATATAAAAATTAAAGGCAACCACTACATTTAAAATAAATAAATAAAGGTTGCTACAAACATGCAGCATGACCAGTTTTTGATTTAAATTAGAAGCTAAAACAGAATAGTCTGACCATAACTTTGTGCAATTATGCTACGTAAAAAAAAAAAACTATTTAGAACCAAAAGGCTATTTTCTATCCTGTTTTATTTCATGCAGAAATTTTATGTATCTTGAAAACGTGATAAGTAGACCTCAGAGACCAGTACAAAATAAAAAAACAAAGGTAGTTTGAGACCTCTTTAAGTTTTTTTTTTTTTTTTTTTTTTTTTTCATGTGAGTCCAGTTCGTCTAGGGAAGCTCATGGCGTACTCGAACAAGCGTCTCTTTCTCAGTGTGTCTGCAGCGGTGCACTGAGCTCCAGTGAAAGACTGCAGTGTGCACGAGGCCATGTCTGCTTCCCTTGCTGGGACGTGAAGTCATGTGGACACTTCTTAACCTCTCCTAGCACATCTACGGTCTCTTTAAACATCACAAGCCCATGACTGCCTGTGAAAAGCAGTTCTGTTTTCCATCTGAAACAAGCTCCAGACTCCCATAAAAGAGTTTTATGAGTAAAGATTTACAGAAAGTAATCTTGCTTTAGCATGGCTGAAGTGCAGAGTGAAAGACTGATAAAAATGAAATGCAGGCAAAGATAAGCTGTAGTTTATTTCCAGCACAATTACTTTTTAAATACCAGCCCCCTTTAAATCATCTCTTCTCCATTTGAAATATAGTCTTAACCTTGGTCAAACCACTTTCATATGCTGTGGCCATAAGCAAGGTGTTTATCATGAGACAGAGTAAATGTTATAGTGTAATTAACCCTCCCGTCTGAAGGGAAGCAGGCTGGACCTTTTCACGCCACAGGATAAACGGCTCATAAACAACTACACCACTGTCTACTTTTTTTATTTGAGCTGAAAGCAGATTTTTGATGGAGCTGTATTTTTCAGAGCCTCTGTGTTATTACAGGAGTTTTCGAACTATAGCCTATGAATTTTCGCCTTGACTCTGACTTTTGTCTTCACCAACATGTAATAAGTTCAAGGCTTATATTAGTTCCTTGGTCTCACTGTTGAAAATCCCCTTTGCTCAGGTGCAGTAAAGGGACGTGAGGGTTTATTGGCTTGTGAATGGGACCTGCCACGTTCATTTGTTTGAGATGTAACTGATATGTCCTCCGCCTGCCCCTCAAACAATAAGCATTCTCTGTGGAGCATCTTGATCTGTCTCAAGCCTTGAAATGATGAACAGCGGTGGTCCGGAGCAAAAAAATAAGAGCTGTGTAAACAGTATTCTGGTTTGATCAATGTCTACCTGGCAGTTTATTCCCTAAGAGCAAATGTCTTTCAGTTGAGAGCAGCCATCTGAGTCAATGAGGACAGGCTGTCTACTCTACAGATGGATTGACGATATATTCAGGCACATGATGTCAGGGCTTTCATGTAGCAGGACTTTCTGTAGGTAGATCAATCCATTTCATTTGGTTGGCCAGTCAGTCACTATAAAGTTAGATTTGAATTGAGGACTACGCCCCATTTCACACTGTATGTATAAGCAGTTGCAAGAATGTAAATACAGGGCCTTAAATTAACACTCACCAAAACTGCCTGTTTTGTTTTTTGTTTTTTTTTTCGAAAAGTTAGTTTTAGGCCCTGTGTATATATGTGTCTGATATATACATATGTAATGTTGTAATGATGCACATAAAACAATTAAAAATTACAAATATGATTAAAACACAATGTATAATATTAAAACTTGTGTGTATGTATGTATGTATGTATATGTGTGTAGTTAAATGATTAATTGCGATTAATCGCATCCAAAATACAAGTATTTATTTTACAGAAAATATGTGTGTGTGTGTGTATATATATTTATTATGTATATATAAATAGAGAAACATGCATGCATATATTTAAGAAAAAGTGTATGTTTATATAATAAAAATATTTACATATAAATTAAATTATATGAATATAAATATATACTGTAACTGTAATTTATACATAACATACACGGTACACACACATTATGTAAACAAAAACTTTTATTTTGCATGGAATTAATTGTTCGACAGCGCTAATATACAGTATTTAATAAGTATTTATATATTATAATTAATAAGTATTTTACAAATATTAAAAAATATTATATACTCAAGATATTATAATACATTTTTATAAATATAAATTCTATATTTATTTATGTAACATAGTATTACTCTGTTTTTATTAAACCGTGGGTTAAAATTCTGTTTTGCTCAAATGTTTTAAAGGATAGTACAATTTTCTGCTGATTTTAGCACACTATGTACAATCAAAATACTAAACAAACAAAAAAATATGATAGGTGCTACAATTCTAACACTTTAGTGTTTATGTAAACAATGTAAACCAGTTGTACTCGTTGATATGGATGCCACATAGACATAAAAATGTGATGTTTATGTGTGCGGTGTGAAGCAGGCCAATTTACTGGATGTCTTAGTGTGCATGAGTTTCCTCTTACAGATCTTTGAGTCAGTGGAAAAGTGCCAAGGAGTCATTTTATTGAATTCGCTGTCGTAAACCTGGATTTCACCCATGAGTCAGCAGTTTTAGACTCTCTTGTCAGTGTGGTTTCAGCCGCTGGCTAGATGTGTTGGACCGTCTGGGTTTGAGAGCAGCACGTCAGGGTCAATAAAGACTATCTCTGAGGAGATCTCAGCTTCTGTGTTCTTTTGGAAGTCTGTGTGCCATCCAATCCTGATAAAGAACAAAAAAACACGTAGCAGCGAGAGTCCAAGAAGACTCGAAACTGCTTAAAAGCAGATAAATCCTCAAACTCAACCATGGCGCAGAGCAGCTGTGTTTTGCTCAGTCAGAAAGACATTACTGCTAGACTCAGACTTTACTGTCTCCCTAGTCCTTCTGTGCAAAGCAAGTTTTTAAATTACTGACCTACAGATACACTTCTCCTTTGACTGTGTCCCAGACTCATTTATTATACATGCTCAGAACAGAGAAGTAGGTATGTGTGTTAGATAAATAGTTAAGTGAATTCGAAACAGAACACAAGTCTGTGTCAACAGTTGACACAATGCTTTTGTTTGAGCAGCTGTTATTATGAACGACACAATACCTAGTGTTTTTCCCCCTCTACTGTCAACTATAATGATTTTAGGGTGTATTATATATTGATATCAGCTGATATGAGAGATTTCTTTTATTTATTGAAACATGTTTTTAGAGACTATTATATTTAATTTATTTATTAATGTTTTATTTTTTTCATTAATTTTAGCACATTATTTATTCATTTTTCTAAGATTTTTTTTTGGAATTTTCACATTTATTATAACAGGAAAGATCAGAGTTGACGGAGTGAAAAGGGAGAGAGATAGGGGGCGGGATCAGGGAAATGTCCGTAGCGCAACAGCACTATATGCAATTCAATTCAAGTTTATTTGTATAGCTTTTTACGATACAAATCATTGCAAAACAACTTTACAGAAAATACAACTTATTCAATATTTAGTAGTAGCTTATCAGTCGTGACCGTCAATTTATGTGCATATGGCAGAAATTTTCAGAAAAATTGATAAAAAACGTATTCGAACAGACAATGAACACTATTAACAGCAATTATTATATGATGCTATCACACTTGTAGCAATATTTGTTAGTTCTTTGTTGTTTCAGGGTTAGCATCATCTGAGGTCCTCTGAGATTGGCATCATTTCTTCTGAGGTGTTCTGGATCCAGAATGGTTTCTCAAAACAGAGAAACAAATAGAGACATAATTAGCGTAGCTGCTACCAAGTAAACCAAGTAAAATGAATTAGTTTAACCCAAGCTAAAGAATAATAATGTGCATTTGATCAGATATAACTGCAGTCCAAAATTATGAGATGCATTATTTGACTGTTTGGCGAAAGAGATTTAAACCAAGAGAGTGTGTCTGAACCCCGAACATTTTCAGGAAGGCTATTCCAGAGTTTGGGAGCCAAATGCGAAAAAGCTTTACCTCCTTTAGTGGACTTTGTTTTCCTATTGTAGGTACTACTAAAAGTCCAGCAATTTGTGACCTTAGGGAGCATGATGGATTGTAACGTAGTAGAAGGCTAGTTAGGTACACAGGAACTAAACCATTTAGGGCCTTATACGCAAGTAATAATATTTTGTAACTGATACAAACTTAATAGGTAGCCAGTGCAGAGACTGTAAATCTGTGGTAATATGATCATATTTTCTTGACCTGGTAAGGACTCTAGCCGCTGCATTTTGGAATACCTGTATCTTATTTATTGAAGATGCAGGACAACCACCTAGAAGTGCATAACAATAGTCCAGTCTAGAGGTAATGAATGCATGAACTAGCTTTTCTGCATCAAAAACAGGTAACATGTTTCGTAGCTTCAGCTTGTCAATGTTTCTAAGATGGAAGAATGCTGTTTTTGTAATATGGGAAATACTGGTTTACTGTCAAGTTACTGTCTAATATAACACCCAGAGTTTTGACTGTAGAGGAAGTAACAGTACATCCATCTAGTTGCAAACTAATCTACGAGATTGAGTGTACTGTTTTTTTTTTTTGGTCCAATAATTAATATCTGAATTTAATAGGAGAAAATGATTGGTCATCCAATCTTCTACATTTGTAACACACACTCTGTTACTGTAGCTTAGATCATTTTGATGTTTCATCTGGTCTCGTTGAGATATATAGTTGAGAATCATCAGTATCAACAGTGGAAACTAATCCCGTATTTTTTTATAATATTACCAAGGGGCAACATGTATATTGAAAATAGCAGAGGACCTAGGACAGATCCTTGTGGCACTCCATATTTTGCTGGTGATAAATGAGATGACTCCCCATTTAAATAATCAAAATGATAGCGATTGGACAGGGAGGATCTAAACCATCTTAAAGCCTGCCCTTAAAGTTATAGTTTTGTAATTGATCTATGAGTATGTCATGATTTATGGTGTCGATCACAGCACTAAAATGAAGTAAAGCTAGCAATGAGATGCAGCCTTGATCTGATGCAAGAAGTGAGTCATTTGTAATTTTAATGAGAGCAGTTTCTGTGCTATGGTGGGGCCTGAAACCTGACTGAACACAGATATTTTTTGCAGAAAGGAATGTGTACAGGATCTAATAAACATATTGTTGGTTTAGATGTAGTTATAAGTTTAATTTTGCTCTAACTGTCCTATAGTTGTAAAGCACTGCAGATTATCTTTGGGTGCGATGGATGAAATTGAAGTATTAGACATTGTAGAATCTACATTCACTATTGTATTTCTAATGTTATCTATTTTATCAGTGAAGAAATTCATAAAGTCATTACTATTAAATGTTAATGGAATATTTGAATCAGGTGGCATCTGGTTATTTGTTAATCTAGCCACTGTGCTAAAAAAAACCTTGGATTGTTTTGGTTATTTTCAATGAGTTTGTGGATATGGTCAGCCCTGGCAGTTTTTAGGCCCTGTCTATAGCTGGACATGCTGTTTTTCCATGCATTTCTAAAAACTTCCAATTTAGTTTTTCTCCATTTGCACTCAAGACTATGAGTTTCTTTCTTGAGAGAGTGGGTATAACTGTTATACCATGGCACAGTAAATTTTTCTCTAACCTTTTTCATTGTGATGGGTGCAACAGCTTCTAATGTATTAGAGAATATAGTGACACATTGCCAGTCATTTTGTCTCGTTCATGTGTATTTTTGGGTACAAATAGCAGTTAAGATAAATTAGGCAGGTTATTTGTGAATCTGTCTTTGGTGATTGGAACAATAGTTCTGCCCAGACGGTAATGCTGAGCCATATAGTTAATATCAGTTATACACAGCATGCACGATACAAGGAAATGGTCAGTAACATCATCCCTTTGAGGAACAATATCTATATCAGTAAAATCGATTCCATGTGATATAATTAAATCTAGTGTATGATTAAAATGATGAGTCGGGCCCAGTGACATTTAACTTGACTCCAAAAGAGTTTATTAGTTCAGTAAACGCAAGTGCTAATGCATCATTTGTATTATCAACATGAATATGTAAAAAAAATCTCCAACAATTAGTGCTTGATCAGCTGTGACCAACAAGTCTGAGAGGAAATTCTGTATATGGCCCTGATGGTCTATACACAGTAGCACCGAATGCAGCTCTAACGTGTCCTCACCTGCTCTCAAAGTTAGACATACATCCATCATTAAAGCAAGTAACAGTGAGTAAAGCAATGTTAATGTGTGTGAATGGAGTATTAGGGAAAATCAAAATCAAAATCAAAATAGTGATAAGGCGCTCTGATTGTTTATATATATATATATATATATATATATATATATATATATATATATATATATATATATATATATATATATATATATATATATATATTACATTTTAAACTATATTTTTAAAGGTTACTGTTACTTTCTTTCTTTCTTTCTTCCTTTTATAATTGATTAACTGTTGGTCCATGTCAATTTTATTTTATTTTTTTCCTCCCTCCAGTCCAGTTTTTTTTATTTTCATTATTACCTTAGCAGACCTGAAATTTCACTGAGATGTAATGAGTGTATTTTAAAAGACATTATAAAGACATTAGGTACTGCTCCATTTCTGCCTGTTTACAATAGCACTGATATGAATGAGAAGTGGGGAGCGGTTACCGGGGCGACTAAAAGTGGACAGAGCCAGCGTCTCTGTCCCTTATTTGCCAAGGAGGCGTGAGAGAGAGCGAGCCAGGGGAGTGGAAAGGAAGGACAGCGTGCTGCATGTGTACAGTTACACACAAAAACACACACTTTCACACACATACCCAGTCAGTCCAGGGAGACAGAGGCAGTGCTGGTGTCTCTGTAGAGTTCTGTCTCTCTGTTTTTCACTCAGCTGTATCCATTAGCCAAGATGCCACAGAGAAAGAGGAGTTTCACTTTTGGAGCGTATGGCGGGTAAGAGCAAACACTCACATTCACATTTCTTACTCTGTGCTGTTAAGTGTGATTGTAAATTCTGTTGGGATATCAGCAACTGTGGTCACGGTCTCAGAAGAGAGATGCAATATTAGTGTGTTTGAATGCTAATGCATTGTAAAAGTGGAGTGTTATCGCTACAAGCAGACTTGATTTTATCACTGCTATATATTTGAATGACAGGACTGCTCTCTCGGAGTGCAATGCTCTCGTGAACTGCTCTCCTGCAAGTAAACCCTGTTATTAAGGGCCATTATAGTGGAGAGGGTAATTGAGTTTGGATTGAATTAGACACTGCGGTTGACTGTAGCAGACACGCATCCAGGCAGAAACCTTGTGTCTGTGAAGCAGCCAGGATGGTTAACGAAATCACAGGCTGTTTACCCTATCAATCCAGCCTTAAGGATTCGATTAAGCCCGCTTTAAGTGATCTGTTGATTCAGTAGGGAGGAATTTAAACCTGAGATTTCGTTTGACTGAATACCCACAGACTCCAGTGAGATTCCTCTGCCTGTTAAGGGATCCCGTCTGCTCAACAGGTGCAAGGCTGCCATATTTCAGTTCTGTGTTGTCAAGGACAAGTGTTATCTGTGTCCCTGTGGCTGATCAGATCACAGGAATGCTGAAGAAGACACATTTAACCTGTTCCACCAGAACTGTCTTTAAATAGATGTATTACCAGGACACATTGCACATTTCATCTAAAGCTTATGCTTAAATGTGTTAAAATGGTTTAGTAGACCAATATAAATACACATAAGTTTCTTAAATACTAAAATGGTATATGCAAACTGCAGACTGAATACCGTTTAAAAAAACATTAAATTTGTGACCACTTCCTGGAAAAAAACGATAAATTAAATAAATGAAAAACTTTTTTTAAACTAGGCATTTTTAATCCTTCATTTATGTACCAGTGAATTAATTAATTACATATTAAATAGGTGTAATAGTAAAATACTAAAATAATGGACATTTTAAATAAAAAAAAATATAAAGAAATTGCAACTTACCAATACATTACCTTTTTTTATTAAAATGATTTAAGTGATTTGTCAATTTAATTTTTATTGTTACATTTAAATACAAGTGTCAATTAAAGTCAATTTGAACATGTCATTTTTGAATTAATACACTAGTTGATATATACATTTCTTAATTGTATTCCCTTATTTTGAATAAAAACAATATATATATATACACACATGTGTGTGTGTGTGTAATTAATTAATTAATCTTTGTGTGTGTGTGTGTGTTTATATAATGATACTGTGTGTGTATATGTATACACACATACAGTATATATTTTGAAAATATAATATATACATGTATTTACATGTTATATTTATATTCATATAATTTATATTTTATTTAAATATATTTAATATATAAAATATTTTTCTTAAATTTATACATGCATGTGTGTGTATTTATATGTACATAATAAATATATAAACTACACACACATTGTACACATTAATCGTTGCCCAGCACTAGTAATATTATATGTTTTTGATTATCTATATAATAAAAAACTGAGGGAGTTTGGCTGGTAGTGTATTCAACACTTTAAAGGGCAGCTTGTACTTTTACGAGTTTGCTTCACTGATTTGTTGATGGAAGGAAATTATCTGTATTGATCCTTTTTCTCATTTCGCTCAGTAAATTGTCTTTGGTTGCGTTCTGACATTTGCTTGGTCCTAAAGATTGTGACATCTGAAAGTCATCTCTGAAAATTGCTCCGAGTGTAGATAACAAGTGAACAGATTTGCTTTGCAGGTGATTGTTTACATGGCCTCGTGAACATACACCTGTTTACAGAACCTAGACAAACACTGTATAACTTTAAGATCTTTATGTGTTTACCTTTGATGACAATCCCATTTACAATTACTTATTTGGCAGATGGTTTTATCCAATAACCTCCACTACAAGGACATTCCTCCTAAACAATGATCAAGGGCATAATTCATGATGGCTTCAGTTTCCAGCCCAGACCTTGAAGCCACAGTCATCTAAAAGAAACAAAAATTTATCCTCAGTTTGAATAATGATCTCATTATGCAGGTTCAGCATGTGGATCTGCATGTGGACGGTCCCCTCAGGTGACCTCAGACTGAAATATAGAGTCATTTTCTAAATGAAGCCTGGTGATGCTATGTTGGCCCATCTCTCTGGCCTCGTGAACTCTTAATGGAGTTGGAGTCTAATGAAATAAACAGCAGGCCCAGGCTTTGTCCCAGATCATGAAATGCTTTTCTTTTTGGTCTTTCTTTCTCTCTTTTCTTTAGTTTTGCACCTGGGTTGAGTCATAGCACTTGACTCTAGATGTCTCAAAAAGACTCTGAGTGGTCCCTGTTCAAAAACAACCATGTGGAAAATCAACTTGTTTTGCAAGCAGTGTTGCCGATCACTGGTTTTTGGAGGTCAGCAGATTCTTTATGCCCAATTTAAATGTTCCAGTGGGGCAAAGAATGGTACAGGAAGTGAACCAAGAAGAATTGGGAACACTGAAAAAAAAATAACATTCAGAAATTGAAAAAAATAATTAAATTCCATAAATGATTACAAAGAAATGGCAGGTAACACATTTAATTAAAAGTGAAACATTGAAGTAGTAATTTTTTTGTAAACGTACTCCAATATTAATACTTTTACTTTGAAAAATCTTTTTTAGAGTCTAATTGGTAATTGACCATTTCATGCCATTTTCCTTTGATTCCACAATGTTGGTTTGTACATACTGTTTTCAATTAACACAGATCTGTTAAATGACAAAGATTAAAGGTGCTTGTCAGCCTCTGTTTTTCCTAATCCACTGTTTGTCCACTGAGTTGTATTTTAAAGAGGCAGAACCGTTTTCATTAGGGTTTTGCTTTACATTACAAAGACCATGTGTGCACCTCTTAAGGGTCTGTGACCACTTATCCACCTCTCTCAACGCGAACCCCTCTGTCCTTCATCTGATCTTCATCTGAATTTACAGTCATGTTCACATCCAGTGGCTGAATTGAAGACGTGACTGAAGATGGCTGGATTCATTTTAGTGTTATTTGAGGAGACAAAGACTCTTGATTAGTCCTGAAGGGCAGCTGTTAGACACCTCCAGTCCCATAGATGGCTCATACATAACTCATTTTCAGCAGGAGGGAATTTGCTATGAATTAATTGCATTAAAGCAAATTAAACCAACCCCAAACTGAACAATAGTTTGAGAAAATAATATCTAGTTTTAAAATTGTCAGTTTAACCGTTAATGGTTAATAAATAAATTTTCAGCTTAACTGTATTTTAAATATTTTAAATTCTGCTGATGTTGTTTTTAGTAATACTGAGTCTAATTTACATTTATTTAGTGTATTTCCCTTTAAAGCCCCAGGTCAAATTTCCAAATGCTGTCACAGGTTTGATGCATTCCAGCCCTGTGTGTCACATGACAGGTGCTGCTGCTGTTTTAATGGGTCTCTGCACCTGTGCTGTTTTGTAACAGCAAATGTGGACATTACAGCTTGGAGACACACTTCTGATGAAACCTGAAGAGCTGTGAGACGGTCTGCATGTGTTAAGGCACCCACATACATTCATCTGGCTGTCACATTGTAGACTTGCGACTGGTACCACTGTGTCTCAGTACAGTACAACCACTGTACTCTTACTCCTTACTGTCTTTCAGTGGCAGCTTTCAGATGTTGAATGTTTATATCGAGGCCTGCATTGTTTCACACATTGTGGTGTGTGTATGATGTCTATCACTTGAACATTATTTATTATTTAACAAGAAAGATGGAAATGTAAACATAAACATGTGCTGTTTATACACGCTGTTCCGGTATTGTTCCTCTGTGTTCCAGAGCCATGAAAAATTGATGGGCGTTTATGTAAGGTTCTTGTTATGATGCATAACATGTATTGGCAGTAACTAGAGGGCTGTTCTCTTGGTTAACATCTGTTCCCCAGACAGCAGGTATAACTCTGTCCTCCTTAAACACTCACATACTGAGACATGTTAGTATCTGTCAACACTGACGTTCTGTTTCCTCACAAGTCACTCATTTCGCATCATTCCTTAAAAAAATACCAGTATTTAGTTTAAAAGGAAGAGACATCTTTCTTTCTAATCTGATATATGAATAAATCGATATATAGAAAAGATTTTGATTTCAAATAAATAGAAAATTTCAAAAATGTATATATATATATATATATATATATATATATAAAAGTTGCAGTTTTATATAAAAAAATATTAAGCACAGATGAAACAGATGTTTTCTCTAGAAAAAAAAAAAAATTAGATTTTTTTTTATATAATAATAAATGTTTCTTGAGCACCAAATCAGCATATTGGAATGAAAACAAAACGGCGTTGCCATGGATTAAATGACATAAAAAAAAAAATATATATAGACAACAGCTATTTTAAATTGTAATTAAAATTTACTTTCACAATATTACTGTTATTTGCTGTATTTTTGATCAAAGAAATGCAGCCTTGGTGAGCATAAGAAACTTCTTTCAAAAATATAAAAATACACCTTCATTTTTTTGGCCTTTGACAGCATCTTTGAACATGGTTCATAGCACAGATACATTCAAAACATCTTTATAATCTGTCATTGCTTACATCAGCAGTCTCAGTCTTTGTTTATATATTTATTTATTTATTTATTGTGCAATTTTTTTTGTCATCTTTGTACTTCTTAAAGGGGGGGTGAAATGCTATTTCATGCATACTGAGTTTTTTACACTGTAAAGAGTTGGATTCCCATGCTAAACATGGACAAAGTTTCAAAAATTAAGTTGTACGTTTGAAGGAGTATTTTTGTTTCCAAAATACTCCTTCCGGTTTGTCACAAGTTTCGGAAAGTTTTTTTCGAGTATGGCTCTGTGTGACGTTAGATGGAGCGGAATTTCCTTATATGGGTCTTAAGGAACTTCTGCCGGAAGAGCGCGCACTCTCGTATAGCAGAGCACTGAGAGCACAACAGACATTCACTGATCAGAGCGAGAGCGTCGCGAAATGTCACAAAAGGAGTGTGTTTTTGGTTGCCAGGGCAAGACAACCCTGCACAGATTACCAAAAAAAAAACAGCATAGGGACCAGTGGATGGAGTTTATTTTTACAGAGCATCAACGGAGTTGTGCAAGTGTTTTTGTTTGTTCCCTGCATTTCGAAGATGCTGGTTCACAAGGCCCAGTTTGACGACGGATTTGCGTATCGTTTATTTCTTAAGGATGATGCAATCCCAAGGAAAAAGGGTCACGATCGTGTGGCGCCACAGGCGACGAGTAAAACTGCTTCAAATATCTCTGCCTCCTTGTTAGTGCGTCCCCTCCCATGCAGAGACCCGGGTTCGAGCCCCGCTCGGAGCGAGTCGTTGCTGCTGCTGCTTTCGTTCAGTTTCAGCCTCTGGATCTGATTCTGGATCATAAATAAACGGCTGAATCTGACTGTAAGCCATGGTTTGTTTGGGATGATGGTTTTTCCCTCACGGTAATGTCACAGCTTCCACATGCTCTCAACGCAAAAGCCTAATCGCGCTCGTGATTCTTTAGCTCCGCCCACACGTCACGCCTCCAGCCGGTCGGGTTTTTCCGGGAAAAATCAGTACAGACTATCTTTCTCTTATGAATATAATAAAACTAAAGACTTTTTGGATTTATGAAGGATGCAGTATTACTCTATAGGTACTCAAGATTAACAGGATATTGAGTGAAAACGAGCATTTCACCCCCCCTTTAATCTGCTGCAATATTTTGTCCTTTACTGAACTCAAAATGACAAAACACTATTAAACCTGCCCAGTTTAGTTTGCTTGTTTCTCTGATAATCTATTCTGTACAGTGAACAATGTACTAGTCAAGTTGTAATGGATTAAATTCGCATCGTGCATTTTGTTTCCCACCACAAGGCCATTGATCTGTGACCTTGAGGAAAGTTTAGGATCATAGATTTACTGAAGTTGATAGGACAAAATTAACATTTGAGACATCAGTTTGGAAAAAAATAAGAAATAAATGTTTAAAAAAAATGTGTCAAAAAACATAGACTCACTCAAATTTGTTACATTGCAACTCATACCATCAAAGTAGGTTTTATTCAAAGTGTCTCTGCTTTTTCCAGTACGACTTCCTTCATTATTTAATTATTATTACTTTTAATTAAATTAGTTGTTTTATGTAATGTTGTTTATTTATTTAAATTGATTTAAATCATTAATTTACCCATCGATGCAGTCACAAACACTTCTCATAACATCTGTAGGGTCGTGGAGATGCTGAAGCCTATTCCAGTATCTCGGGACGCGGGCGGGGGAAACAGATGGCCAGGCCATCAAAAGGCCAACACATATTCATAAACACATTTTATTTATTTATTTATTCTCAATTACTTTATTTATTTTTAATGATTCTCGTTCCTTTGGAGATGAACTGAACCGTCAGTGGATGATGCTTGTGAATTCTGCTTTCTAAATGATAAACGACATCCAGCAGGATTGTTGTGCTCTTTACTCCAGTAGCCCTGAAGGGTTTGAGACATGATTTACGATGCATCTGCACCATGTTACCTTAACAGAGGCATCATAGGCTGTGATGGTCAAAGAGCTTGTGTTAGAGCCAAGTCAGCTTTAACATTTGATTCAGTAAGTCATTGTATCCTGTGTAATTATCCTCTCCGGCCTTAATATTGACAGTCTCCTCAGTCTCCCTGCTATGTACCACTCACTCACTCCCAAAACTTTATTGCAATGTTATAAATCCAAGCTAACACAACCTGCTCGTGTAATATATTGAGTGCCCCCGCAGAGGTTTGAGGGCAGCAAGGTACATTATTACATTAATTCAGAAGATCCTGACAGAAAGGGCCCCAGGCTCTCCATAGGGCTCAGAAACCCTCTAGTTTATGCTCAGAACCCTAGTGATGAATTATACATCCTTACTGTAGTTCCACAGTATAAGGAAACACAGACTTCCATGAACTGATGTCTGAAATAACAATGTATTATCTGTGATGTACTTTCAATTAAATAGCAATGCATTCAATTAACCTGCATAACAAATATTTCTGCACGAAACGCAACATCTAAGAAGAAGGAAACTGCCTGACGTTGGCATGGTAAAGTTCAACGTGAAGTCACATTTTTAATTAATTTATAGGTGCAGACATTTAATTTAGAATATTTGTAAAATAATTGTAATGTCAAAAGGTCATTGATATATTCAGGCAAATATCTGGCTTAGTGTGCGTTTAATAGGTGTTAATTTTAGCCGGCTAATTACTTAAGTCTATCACGCATGCCGTTGAACTGTGATCCCCTGCGGATATTTTGGCTCAGTCAAAGCTTTGCTTCAGAGTTTTACCACACCCAGACTCAATTTCCTTTTTATGAGGATTCTGTGCAACACGAGAAGAGGTGAACGTGAAAAAAAAAGTTTTCTGATTCTCCTGTGGGCAGCTAACACATGACTGGGGTTCTGATATAGTCCTCATCCTTTTGTTGGCAGCTCAGATTTGTGACCATTTGACAGTTCATTAACATCATATAAACATCTTAATGCACGTGTATGTAGCAAATAATAAAATGTCTTGATCTGTCAGGGCATTATTTACGTACAGTTGATGGCACCAATGTTCCCTGGAGGCTTCAGTTGTCGTGGTCCTTTGAGTGTGTTTGAGTGATGTGCTGTTTATGTGTTTGAGCAGCTGGGGATTTTACTGTTTATTTGCGGATATGAGGCAAAGCTAATTAAACTTGAGAGACTATGAGCGGCCCCACACCACAAACGTCAGAACTGACAGCAATTATGTTTTGTAATCTACACACAGGACGTCTTTTTGTCCAACTTTTTGTTGAGTTTTGTGGACTGTTTTTTATAAATGTATAAAAGTATAAAATAAAAACTTACCAACACACACACACACACACACACACACACACACAAATAAATAAATATAGCTGCCGAGTAAGTTGCTCAAGGTTTTTTTTTTTGCTGATAAACCCATTTGAGATTTTTTGCTAAATGTTTCTTTGTCAAATAAATGCTGTTGTTTTGACCTTTCTATTCATCGAAGAATCCTGAAATTATTGTATTACAGTTTCCATAAAAAAATAAGCAACAGAACGGTTTTCAACATTAATATGAAATGTTTCTTGAGCATATTAGAATGATTTCTGAAGGATCATGTGACACTGAAGACTGAAGGAATGGCTGCTTTGCCAAATTACATTTTAAATGATAAATAAATGGAAAACAGTTATTTTAATATTATAATTTATTGTAATATATCACAGTAGTACTGTTAAAATATATATAAATAAATGCAACCATGGTTAACATGGTAAAAAAAGCCATGTCAACTCAATTTTGAACAGTAGTGTATATTGTAAGGGAAGATTAAAAAATTCATTTGTTTGTTGTGCAAAATGGTTGCATCAGTTCATGGGAGTGAATAAATTATATTTTAACTAGCTTTAGTGAAGTGTGAACTGCTTGATGCCTGAAGGCAACAGAGATTCGAGCCAAGGTCTTCACTGTACTTGAGGTCACTTGCACTGAATGGAAAAATGCAGACAGCCTAATGTGTTTCAGTTTGGCTGAGGGTTAATTACTGAACCTACTGAACTGTTATCAGTGTTTGCTTTTGTTCCGGTAATGAAACTCTGACTTGTATTAAGGAAGCCATCTTTTGTCTCCTTTTGTAATACACAAACAATACCAGACAAAAAACAAGCCATGAGTCAGAGTGAAGCTGTAAATGAAACGAAGCTCTGTGGCAAGATTGGTGTGAGACTCTTTCTCCTAAACAAAACACTGTGCTGGTTTTCGCCTTCAGAACTCATGAAAACTGACTACGATCTTGTGACGGACTATTATTCGTTTTGAAAAGTGAACCACAAGTGTCAACAGATACCAATTTGTGACACATTAGCATCGCTAGCTAGGCTAGTCAACACATTACTGTCAAAGACTGTCAACAGAGAAGGTGTATAAAAAAAAAAAAGGAAACATTGAACTTCCCTTTTGAAATCCCACACTGCCTCTGCTTTCTCAGTACTGTCAAACATGTATGGACTTGAGGTGACAATATACTAAAAATAACACAGGTTATGTAGTTTTCTTTTAGCACTGTACCTTTATGGAAACATCCGTTGATGTACTTGACTCTGAGTGCCACTGAAGGGGTCAGCGTTTAACATCAGCTGTCTTTTTTGAAACGAGAGGCTGTCAGAGGAAAATCAACATCTGTGACATTGATTGTCCTCTTGTCTATTATGTGGAGGTGAGGCTGGATAGTGAATTCAAAGTCCACTGTATAGCAGCTGTCAACAAAACACACACACACACACAGAAGTGATGCTTTCAGTCCATTTACATTCTGTTGGTGCTTTAGTGTCTAAGAGCAACAACCATGCGTCTATTTCTAGCTCTGTGAATCATGATAGTATGCAGCCTAATCCATGACAGACAGGTTGCTGGAAAGATGGATTGCCGTAAGCTGCGGACTCTACCGCCTGTCTGACTGACCGGGGTGAATGTGCACTTTAAGTAAAACACACTGGAAATATGAGAGTATCTAAACAGCAGCAGGGGAAACATGTACAGAACAACTGATATGTCTGGTAAATATTTTGTATTTAAATGTATGTCCCATGTGTTGTGCAGATTGTGCAGTTTTAATCTTTTGTGTTGCTGTGATGCATGTAAGAAGTGCAGATTTTGCACTGTAATTCTTCAGCTAACAAGCCAGTGTTGTATCACAACACCATCTGCTGGTGGCAGGATCATGCCTAAGTCGACATTTTCCCCACACAGTAATGTGTGCTAGGCAGATTTTATAATATAGTGTATATATAAATATATATTAAAATATAGATTTAAATATTAACATCTGTTTCAGTCACTGCTAGCTGTTTTTAATGGTAATTGATTGCTTTCAAATGTTGACTGAGGATAAATGGATGGAAACAATTTACTCGAATCATTTTATTTCATTTGAAAAAGAAAATAAATGCTATTTAATTCTAAATGGGAAAGGGTCATTACCAACAATAGTTACCAAAAACACTATTACTTCCCCTATTACTGGGAAATTGTTTTTTGAATAAAGACTAGATTTTAAGCAATGAATATGACTCTAAATAGGGTATTTCTGAAAGGGACATTGGTAACCATAAACAGCTGGCTTTTCTGTGGAGTAATAACGATCATTTATTTAGCTCACAATGTTGGAATATGTTAAAATGTCTTTTTAGGATAGCTCAAACATCAGCAGTTTAGTTATTTGGGCAACCGGTTGTTCTATGTAAAGAGAAAACAGGTGCAAGGAATTGCCGTTAACTAAAATGCTTTTTTTTTTTTTTTTTGTCATTTCAGAGTTGACAAGACATTTTCCAGAGCCAGGAGTTTGTGGTAAGTACAGTCTTTTTCATTTAGCTCAGTCATAGCCTGAAACAGCCATTCCAGAAACCACAAGCTTTTATGCTGTTTTGCTCAGGGGTATCAGCCTGGACACCGTTACAGAGGAAAGACAATTTTCTGTCTGCTTTAAGTGACTTGGAAAGAAACCATTCAAAAGCCCTTTGGTGTTGCAGCAGCCTTTTCCTTAGTAATACCATTTAGATTTCACATTTAGCTTATTGTCAATTTAAGGATGCCACTGTAGTTTTAAAAACCTTTCTGGTTACTGTTGCAGGGATGTGCACCTTTGAGAATTACATTTAGATTTCAATTTCAGTTTGAATTAAATTAGAGAAATCAGAGAATATAGAAGTGATACAGTATTGTCTTTGAAAGTTTGACAATTTACACATGGAATTTTGAAGATTTATGGGTGGGTGGGCCGGTTTGGTGGGTAAATCGATACCCTAGTTTAAAAAAAAATCCTCTGACATAATTTGTTAAAAATAAGTTCATTTCATAAGTATGAGTGTACTTCAAATCTATTCAAATCACTTAAGATTTACTGATATAAAATTATAATTAACTTTATATTGAGTAATTATTTATTACACAAAGCACATTTCTTGCATATATATATATATATATATATATATATATATATATATATATATATATATATATATATATATATATATATATATATATATATATATATATATATGCATTAAATAAGATACTGTAGATAGACAAATGGATGATGGTTTGACAGACAGACAGGCAGATAGACAGATTTTTAAATTCTAAGTTGTATACTGTTGGTTTTAACTAAAGTGTCAAAAAAAAACTAAAGTGTTTAACTTAAAGTGTCACAAAGCCGTACAGAGTGAGGACAGCCAGATTAAATGTTTTCGATTCAGGCAGTGGTTTTGGGATGAGAATGGTCCGGAGCGCAGAGGACACACTGCAGTCCTGCTGTCTTGTTGCCACAGCGACGGGAGACAGCTCTGCAGTGTTGGCAGGACAAACTGGCTGAGGCGCACATGCGACACTCTCACGCCCCTGTCTGTGTGAGTGAGAGTGTGTGTGTGTGTCTGCGTGCTGGCAGGCCTTGTGTACAGGCCTGCTAAGGATGCCAGGCGCAGATGGACAGCAGCCTGAAGGTCGGTCCTAAAGAACCCACGGGATAAACCAGATTCCTGACTCCAACGGCATCCGTCCCTCCACGTGTGACCTCAGGACCCGGCCTGCATCAGTCTCCGCCTCTGAAGCAAACAGCCTGCAGGACAAGAGCCCTACCCCATCTATCCTTCCTCACTGTTTCTTTCTGAAGGCACAGAGCAGTTGAGGACAAATTGAGGATTTCTTCATATTTACGCCAATCGCAGCCTTTGACATCACACTTCAGTGGCTTTATGACGGGACTTTGACAGGTAGTCCATTGCTGAGTCGCAGTTTATTAATATATATTGGAACTTGTGCCAAACGGGATGCTAAATATTAGCTATGAACATGAAATCTGAACACATATAGAAAATGCATCTTTTTTAATTCTAATGCTTTATATATAGTGGTGATAATTCATCAAAAAGACATGCAAATTTATGTATGAGGCTTATTTTGAGTCTTTGAAAGAGACTGAGAGGAAGAGGATTCATTAGCTTGTTAGAGCGAGACAGGATCTGACTACTGTGATCCAGAATTAGGCCATAATCCCATCTGTAGGCCTGAGATCTTCAGGAAGGAAGACAGATCTCAATTAGCCTGACACATCCACAATGCCTTGCTCTCCCTTTCGAATCAGGAGGCCGAAGAAGTTCTGGTGAGTTTGAATTCTGGAAGATCTTTCAGTGGCAGATCTGAATATGAAAAGAATGTCAATATTTCGCCAGCGGGGCAGCAAGTGTTTGTCTAGTGGTCATTATGTGCGGACTGCACTCTTGGACGTGGCATTAGCATGAATGGATTTAGATTTGGTTTGCTTAATGAAGGCACCTTGCTTAGCGTCACAAAGCAATCTTTGCACAGATCCAGCAGGAATGCTTCAATATTCAGCAATGATGCTGCGTTAGAGGAATGGAGCTGCTTACTGAGTGTGAATCGAGACACTTTCATCTGTTAATAAGGCATCTTTATCTCCCTGTCTCTTTCACTCACACTTTCTCTATATGTTTTATTCAGACTTTTTCTCGTTCTTTGGTACATATGGGCAATCTAGGTCACTGTTATTATGTGCATATAGCAGCATCAGGTTTACGTCTCCATATAAAGGTGGCATGAAATTGCCTGACAAGCATAGTTTTTGTTCCTGTTTTGATGTATTTGAGCCATGAATTTAGCCTCTTTTTGTAGATGGTCCACTGCATGTGGTGTTGGGGGAAGGACATCAGTGTACAAAAATATCTGTGCAGGATATTGTCTGTTTTCCCAGAAGATAAATAAATGCGTTTTAACATCTTAGCCTTAATGTAAAGACATGAAGGTGGCTAATTGGTTTCATTGCAGCTTTAACTGTGATGCATAAGGTTTGGGGAGATCTGAAATTGAATGAACTGATAATTCTTAAATAGATTTTTGAAAAACAGTTAGATACAAGAAAATGTACTATGGAAATGAAGACATTTAAAATTTTACCAAAGATTTTTATTTTGAATAAAATGCTGTATCGAACTCCAAACCTTCTCATTCTCCCTCAGGTAAATGAATGATCCAGCTGCATGTTTTGCAGCTCTGTAGCATATAGTCTTCCTTTTCATGACAGCATCCCTAATACCAGGCCAGCGCTAAATCCGGAAGCACTTAACGCACAATAGGGCACTCAGATTACAGGCTGCTGGTCCCACACTATATCTAACCCCATCTCAGGTCAGCTAAACCCATTCAAGGTCCAGAGAGACTCACCTCTCTTCCTGTGGTGGAAATAATACACATGCTGTGTATTTTTTCCATTAACTCAGTGGACTTTAGCTACTTGCTTTCATTAATCTCCGAATGACCTGCGGCTATGAGAGGGCTGCTGACATTCTGAGGAGAGGTTTGAAAGCAATCAAGTGTCTTTCCTGTTGCCCTTTTTACTTCCCTGACATCAAAGAGACATCCCTGGCTTTGATAAAGTATCTCTGGAAAAAAGTGCAGAAATATGTCATGTCAGTACAGAGTGACAACAGTTCATTTTCCTCTTCTTTCATCACAAAGTGCAGGTGTCACAGTGAGGAGAGACATGGTTACCTCAGACTCTCTGCTTTTAAGTCGAAGTCGATCTTTTCTTATGGAAATATGCTGCCATGGTGTCCTATTTTGTTTTATATAATTGAGCACATTTGTCTAACCGATGTTGAGCCGAGTTCTGTCTGGCATTATTAAATGAGACAGAGATATACAGAGGCTGGTGTAAAATAATACAATGAGCCATTAAGAGCACACAATGTCCTTCTGTCCCAGACAGCCTGCTGGGAAACAGGTTGTGTCTGATAAGATCGATAGAGCAGAGCGATGTCCACCGGTGCAAGCAGCCGCACACAGTGATACATAGACATTGGTGGATTGTTTTTACCATAGGCTGTTGTTTTTTATTAGCCCTGTTTTGGCAATTCTGGTATTATTGAAGTCCTCCTGAGAAGTTTGTTTCATCAGAATCACTGCTGGTCATCAGGTGCATTTAAATCACTGGCAGAAGATGCCAATGTACCTTTTCTACCAAAAAAAATAAATAAAAATGAAACGTGCATTACACATGTAGTTGCTTGTTCATTTATGCAGGTGCTGTAAACTGAATATATCCCCCACAACTATTGCGTCCTCCATGTATTTTCACTTACGCCTCCCCAAATGGGAAACTCTGGACTGAAAGAAAATCCTGAGTTTCCCAGTTTTTGGTTGTGTAAGACAGGAACTATGCTGCTACTTCTGATTCCAATTTGCTGTTTATTTAATATTAATGATGGCAAATTACCCATTTCATCTAAAAAAAATCACAAAACATTTGCACTTTATATTTCATAAAGGCATCAGTACTGATGTTTTTTTGATTTATAATATAAATTTATCTGCCCTCACTGCCCATTCGAGTTGGTGGTTTAGATCTCTCCAAGATCATATCGCTGATGTCAAAGTTGTTACTTAGTACATAGTGAAAATTGCCAAACTTATATATTCAACAGCTTTAGTTCCTGTATACATTCATTTATGGAATAGAGCTGCTTGAACATTCTTATAAATCTCCTTTTGTGAAGAAGCAGATAAGCAGAATGTTCTTTAGTCCTCTCTTTTGACTGTATAATGATGCTCCTGAGATGTTCGAGAACTGCCTGAGTGATCTGCTTTCTTTATCAGACTCTGTGCACCGCCAAGGTTCATAGTTGTACAGCAAAGAAGTAGGCTCTTAGGGCTATATTTGAGTTTTTCACTGTATGCAAGCACAAGAACTGCATACAGGTGAGTTTGCTTGATCTTTCACACTACTGTATCTGTATGTGTTTATGGGAATCTATTGTCTAGAGTTTCAAGAAGAAGGGAGGAAAGAGCTGTCAAACTTAATCAGCCCAGACTGTTTCTGTGTGTCCCTTACATGCAACTGTCTGACTAAATATAGCAGCAAAGTGACAAGCTATTCCCTGATTCTCTGAGACAACATTTATAAATGGAAACCCATCGTAATCACACGGCACATGACATGCGTATTAAAAACAACATTTGCAGAAATATGCATTTTTAGAAACCCTTTAGGTGCATGAAAAAGCTCTTTTATGATGAATACACTTTGATGAAGTCTTAGTTTGGTTTTGTAAAGGTGTTTGTCTGCATGTTTAATCCATATATCTGTGTATAATGACTGTTATCTCATCCTCAGAGATAGGTCATCATTCTTCATTCTCACACACACACAAACGACTTTTGTGGCAGTTAGTTAGACCATAGTGAGTTTCCTATACAGTGGCTTGAAAGTAACCGAGTATAGGAAACAGCATGAACTTCATTGTGAAGAATGAGCAACCTTTTTAAAGCATAGTAACATTAACTGAAGAATGTGCATTTGTATGGTTGAAGGAGAGCAGCTATAGTCAAGGGACGCATGAATACACTCCCATCCCATGGGTCATAAAAATGTGATTATGCAATATTGAGCCACAAATTCCATTGGATAAGGTATCATATTTTCCCTGAATCTGATTTGTAAACAGATTTAGCAAATCTGCTAAAATTCTAGAAAAGACAGAGATATATCCACACCACTCTATTTTTGCTTTTTCAGCTCACGCTGAGATCTCTATAGAGGAATAGTTAAAGTGAAATGATGATGGTCTGGGCCTCGGAGGAAAGCAGCTATTAATCAGTGTGGATATCAGCACTCATAAAAATATTAGACCCGAGCATGCTGTGATGTACAAGTTCCTCCTCCTCAAACTGAAGCTGCCCATTTGGGTTTATTCCATCAAAATACCTTCAGGGCCAGAGGCACCATGGGGTGTTCTGATGGCAGAGACATGGGGAGATGAGAGGCATGTTAGATTGATGTGCCATGCATCAAAGCTCAGTCCAAGCTCACTTCTGGAGGTTCTGGCAGGCAGACACTCATCTGACCCATTACAGACTGTAGGCAGGCAGCTAGTGGAGGGCATTAGCTGTACCCACAGAAAAAGACAGAAGTGGTGGTCACGTTTGAATTGAAGTTTTCAGTGCAAAAAAAAGAAATAAAAGATCATATTAAAGTGAGTTTCTTAAAAGAATGTATGTGTATGTGTGTGTGTGTGTGTGTGTGTGTGTATATATATATATATATATATATATATATATATATATATTAGTGCTGTCAAAATTAGCGCGTTAACGCATTCGATTAATTTGAAATATTTAACGCGTTAAAAAAAAATAACGCAATTAACGCGGTTGCAGTTTTTTTTTTTTTCCAGTTGTGGCCTATGTGTGTTCAACGTGCAAAGAAATATGGATAAGACCAAGGAAGGACTTTTAGACGGAAAGTTTCAGTATAAAACTCTGCCGGATTACTCTTCAGTCTGCCACAAGAAACATTACTCTTCATTTAGTCTGCCACAAGAAACAGCAACATTAAAATCATGAACTCAAATGTCATTGTTTAAAAAAAAAAAAAAACAATGACTGTAACAGTGCGTAAATCAGACCTTTCTGTAACGCTAACGTTAATAAGCTTAAACGAAAATAACGAAATAATTGTGTAGCGGAGTATTTTTTGTACACAGTGCTGCGAACTGTCAATCACTCCTGTACGCGTGCATCACTGTCCTCCTCGCAGCTGCAGCAACTTGCGCGCTCTCTCTTCATCAAGCTTTAAAACAAAAAGGGGACAAAAAAATCATATTGTCTTTGTGCATAGGCTATAGATTAATTAGATAAATGAATATCTACATTTTTGCCTTGCCGTCTACGGTATTTTTTTAGCACTTAGAAAAAAGATGCTGCAGCCAATGAACCGCCAGCGGGGGCTGCAGGACGACTCAACCTCCGCAGACAGTTTTTAATGTTTATCAGACAATAAATACTCAAGATTTTGCTTTAGTATAACTCACAACGAGTTTCACACACCTTCTCCGGCCACGTTGAGTTGTTGACACTTAACAGTGGGAAAAGCGACACATGCGCTATTCACTTGTATAACTTAAGGGTGAATGGGTAATGTAGTTTCTGCTCTGGGTGGGATGAATTAGGAAGCTTGCATTGTGAAGGGCGCTCGGAAAATCGGCAGTGCAGGTAAAAGATTAAAACCTCTATTAAAACAGATGTCCAAATGAGCGTACCGGTACGCTACAAGCACGTTCTGGGCGCACGGAGAGGTGGCGCCGGTATGCTCAAGAGCTATATTTGGAAGTGGCGGTACTGAGTACCGGTGCATACCGGCCCACTTAAAGCACTGGCAATGACTATACTTTGGAATTTTTTTGCAGTCCACTTAGAATTCAACATGGAAATCATTTTTGTTTTTTATTGGCATTGATTGTTTTGAAATTCAAATGGTACTTACATGCCTGTGTTTTTATTTCTGTAATAAATATGGCTTTCAAGCCAACAGTTAATTTGGAGGATATTGATGGTTTATTGCAGGTATGTTGTTTACATGAGAAAATCTGTGTTACAAGTTAAACAAAAATTCCAATAAACAATCATATTTTGAATTTAAATAGTTTCTTTGTCTTGAGTTTACATTAATTATTTACATTTTACATTTACATATCCAAAAAGTTTCAGTCTTTTAATTGCGATTAATCGCGATTAATCGCGATTAATTTTAAAAAATTGTGCGATTAATTAGTTACTTTTTTTTAATCGATTGACAGCACTAATATATATAGAGAGAGAGAGCATTAGGATTATGTTTTTTTGAAATACAAGTCTATTTTTCTGTGTGTATTTTACACACATTTACATACTTGTAAAGTGTATGTTTTAAACAAAAATATTCTATGGGGAGTTCTGGGGTTACTGATTTAATATTTAAATAGAAAACAATTATGCAGAATATATATATGTGATTAATGGATTTATGTGGGACAAGGAGAAAGGTCCCACTGAAAACTGCTTGGATCCCTAGGATGCTGTTGCTGCTTCTAGCCTTGGTAGGTTGAGGAATGTCAGTGTCAATAGTAGCCAGCTTAATATCAGAGCAGCAACCTTTGCTTGCCTCAGACACCCTTCTTACTGTCATCCTTTGGGGCCTTTCTTACATTTTCTTCTGTTACAGGAATTGCCTGCAATAACCTGATAGGTTTGTACTTTTTCTAGTTTTCTTTTGAATAGGCCCTCTTATAGTACATTTACTCCAGACATTTTCATCAAAAGAGGTGTTTGCAGAATTCAAAATTTAAATATCTGAATAAGTTGCATAACAATTTTTTAAATAGTTGTGAACATGAAGAATTTAGGAGCTAATCTCAGATGCTGCTGCTTGAGTTTTTAGCAGGGCCAGCTGGGGGCAGGTGATGTATAGCTGTTCCCCATCTGTGTCCTCCTGGGGCGGGACATTTTGGTTCTCATACGCTGAGCCAGGGAGAGAAGGGGAGACTTTAATTGCTGTAAATGGTGGTTTGGGTTCGTGGGTTCAAACTCTGAGTCATGGTACATGCTCTGGAGTTCACATTCTCTTTTTGCAAAAAACAAAAATATTAATAACTGCTCAGTAGTGACAGTGGTCTGTTTAGTAATAAACAAATAGAATAGTTTAACCGAGTGGCTCTCAACTGGTGGCTCATTCAGGGAAAACAATGATGAATATAAGCCAGAAAATGCATTATCATTTTGCAAAGTTAAGATATTTCCAAATCTTTATGGGTATTTTAGAGCGAATTCATGTGTCACATGATGGAACTAGATGACATGGATAGATTGTATGAAATGCCCTCATACTAAAAAAATTTGAACCGAATTGCACAAATAAATTATGAGTTAGACTACTTTGAAATCACATGCAGCAAGGATGAACATGGAGATGGTTTATTTTGTTCCGTGAATTATTAGGGAATCATGAAACTTGCAATTCAGCAGACATTTAGAAACACAAAAAATATATGAAATTTAAAAAGTGTGTGTGTGTGTGTGTGTGTGTGTGTATATATATATATATATATATATATATATATATATACACACATGTATATACTGTATATACATACATACATACTGTATATAAACATATTTATTTAAAATAATGAAATCTTTTAAAATAGAAAGCAGTAATTTTAATTTGTAATAATATTGCCGTGTTATCCACTTGATGTCCATATAATTTTATGGCCTTGAATAAAAAAAAAAAACACCTGAGAAAAACCCATCTCGCCTCATGTGTGTGAATTATCCTGAAGCAGTACAGGAGATCAAATAGAATAGGTGAAGGACATTCTGCCTTTGTATTCGTTTATCGTAAATCCTAAGCTTGTTTTGCTGTGGAGGTTCCTCAGTGGATTGGAAGTGAATAGATGTGATTGATGTCTCCATGTTGCTTTGGGGGGGATTAACAACATACAGTAGGCTTATATATAGGCCTACTAGCCACTTTGTTAAAGGAAGATCAATGTTTATAGATAATGAAGTGCATGGGCTGGCTGCACCTGCTCGTTTGGTGGGTGGAGTCCAACATAAATAGGTGTAGTCTTCCCAAAGGGCGTTTCCATGTCAATGGGACCTTTAAATCCTGTGTGTTTCTAGAGGTTGTGTTCTGGTCACACAGCATCAGGGATTCATGAGTTACATCATTCTGCCCTTGAGAGGATGAAAACATGTCACTGCATCATGTGATGCACTTGTCATCCAGCCCCTCTATCCACACATACTAGACCACAGTTTATATTATGGCTAAAAGTAAAAACCCATCATCTGACATATCCAACAGCCGGATCATGCAAATGGTTTATAGGTGAGATGCGTTGCCTCTGTGGGGAATGGGGATGTTTTTTTTTTAAAGCTAACCACCCACGCAGGAGATGAGGTCAGTGGCAGCAGTTGTGATCCTGTTGTGTAAATGTTTTGAACATGACTCAGTTTGGCTTCGATGGAGTTAGTGCTAATATGAGTAATGTTTTCTTCACAGATGCATATGGGAACTGAGGAGGGGGAAGTGATAGAGAGCAGGGGGTCTGCTGAGGTTATGCTGCTTGAATTTGTCCTAAAATATATATGAAGATGAGTTTTGCGGCTAAGGTGATGTGATATTTGTTCTGGGCTTTATTTTGATTTTGTTTATTGTTTTTGTTTCCTTTTTTGCTTTTGTTTTGTAGCTCAGGATTTTGTTTTTGTTTTGTTTTGTTTTGTTTTGTTTTGTTTTGTTTTGTTTTTGTTTTGCTTAGTGCTTTAGTTTTGTTTCTATTTTGTTAATTTGAGCTTTAGGTGTGTGAACGTTCAGCAAAAACAGTTCAGTATAAACAGACATTGGCTTGAAAATAAGGACACAGTGTGCAAAACTGATTTGTTTTTGATGTTCTATCCATTACACTGTATCTGATACTTCAAAGGTTACAAGTAGTTTGTGGAGTTTGGACAAACCTATGACAAAATCTATGTCAGAAACAAAAGTAACATTCTGTTGGTATTGTATATGCAAAATCGAGACTGTAATCAATGATGTACATTGAACAATGTAGTGACATTGCAGCCAAAATTACTTTCCTGAAACTCTCTCACTCTGACTTTAAGTCAAATGAGAGAAAGAGAGGAACAGAGCGAACCCCTTTAAGATTTTCCTCCTCCCCCATGCTTAAGTTAGGGTTGTCACATTATTATTCATATATTCTAAGTCATTTTGGATTATCATTTGAATAGATTAATATTCTTGGAGTATGCAGGCATGTATTTCAGGAGGAGGAGTTTTTAGTAAGCCTTTATTAGTCAGAACAGCACAATGTATTAGTATTTCTGCTGTAAGTGATAGCCGCACACCTACACACTAAACCAAGTATCCTTTTTAGATATTGTGGTGTATGTGATTCAGTTTACAATTTTAATGTGCCAAATATGGCTTTAGTCTGAGTCACTCTACTTTTGTGGTTTTGTCTTTGTTTCCCTTAAGAGAGATACAGGAAAAGGATCCATTTTATGACAGAAAAACAACTTTTTCTCTGAGGCTATTGTCTAGACTTACTAACTGATCTCTGTGTTAAGATCGTTTTTTGTGCTGTTCTCCACCTCTCTGAGGACAGATGGAGATGCAGAACACCTGCGAGGCTCAACGGCCATCATTAGAAGAGGTTTAAGTTATCAGGGAGAGTTAGAGATCAGATATGAGCATGACAGCTTCTGGGCAGTTTGAAAGATGACACTCAGTGTGGGATGACACATTTATCCTGGGTGTGGATTAGGAAGGGTAAAAATGGAATAGATTTAGCCTTTTTTATATATATTATTCTTTGTGTAATACACAGAGCAGTCAGATGAGGTCACATAAAGTAAGATGCCCTTCCATAAAATAAAACATGGGATGTGGAATGTCAAAGTGCAATACTCTGACAGAAAATTACAGTAGGTAAGGAATATCATTTACATGCATTCCTTTTTTATTTTTCAGGAAAATATGAATTAAAAATATCTCTGATATTAGATGACTCACAATAAAATAACTTGAATAGTATGTACAGTTTTTTTTTTTGATAGAAATGCTGTTTTTTATTTATATGTTGCCTTTTTTTATCTGCCTTCCTCAACATCTTATTCCTCTTCTAATAACAGCCCTTCCAGTTTAACGTGATCTTCTTTATTCTCTGAATGGGAAGTTGTACATGAGCTGTGTGTTTTCAGCTTTTCATGGCCGGCAGATTATGCTCACTGATTACTACAAAACACGTCTCTCAAGAGTAGAAGATTTCCTTCTAATCCTGCATTATCTCTTTGAGTTATGCTGTGGACAGCAGTATTTTGCTGTCATATGGTAGACATGTGTTGTGTTTGCAGACGTCTGATGCAGTGAGGTGCTGTCTGTGTTTAGCTGAGTTCCTTGATGTGTTTGTAGGAGCATCTTAAAAAAACAGTTCACTAAATACAGGTATTCAGTTCAGCCTCATGTTGTTCTAAGCCTCGTCTGTGGAAAAAAAAATGTTTTCTATATCAGTCTGATTCAAAATTTATGCAGGCCTAAAATTTATAGTAATTTATAGTAGGCTACCAAATCAGGATATTCAACTGATATCTGAAGGATCATGTGACACTCAGGACTAAAGACTGAAAACCACAGAAAATTTAGCTTAGCCACCATAGGAGTACATTTCATTTTTGAAATATATTATAATAGCAAACAGTTCATTAGATTGATGTTTTTATTGTACTTTTCAAAAGCAGCCTCGGTGAGCATAAGAGTCTTCTTAAAAAAATATAAATTAAGATATCAGTGATTTCATATCCTATTTAAGGTTCACACATTACATCTTTTTTCGTGTGTTGCATGGAAGAAAGGATGTCATATAGGACTGAAATGAATAAATGATTAAGAATTTCCCTTTAAATGTTCGATCGGTGGAACATGTGTGCCGTCACTCTCTGATGTGACAAGCCGGGACGCTTCAAGATACTTCCTTTATTTAACTTCCATATTGTATTTATAAGTAAATTACCAATGTTTCTGTGGTTTTCCATTCATTCATCTTATCCACTTCCTTTACATTATGTCCTTTTAATAGATCCTTAACTTAAGAGAAACAAGCTCTTGAATACAAAAAAACCCCTTGGAGGCTCAAGAGCGGAAGTCAGGAACAGACAAAGAGAAATCTGTTTTAAAAAGCATGTAAAGGTAGGATTACAGTTTTTAAATAGGATATAGGACATCATTTGTTAGTGAATTGGTTGCCTGAGCAACAGTCTGTGATGGAGAGGTGTGCGTTTAATTAAGGCAAAGCACGGTGAATGCAAATTACAGCCCCATCAGACAGCTCAGATGGACAGCCCTCAGTGTTTGAGCGAGCGGGGGAGGGGACGGGACGGGTGCGTAAGAGCGCAAACGGGGAGGGTAAGAGAGAGGAAAAGAGCAGTAGAGTAAGAGCAAGCGAGCGATACAGCCAGGCAACAAATGAAGTGATAGTGGGAGGATCAATGCTTCCAGCAGGTGTGCGACTGACTTGAGAATCTCACCGCTGCAAGAGCAGAGAGGAGATCCTACATCCATCCGCACGCAGTGAGTAATAGCACTGTATATGTGTACAGGAATATGAAGTGTGACAGTTTGCGGGGGTTTGGTGTGTGTGGCATACGGTGTGAGATTTGGTGAGACAGCCAGAGCATCTGGCAGGTGTGCGGTGCATGAATGGTGACATGTACAATATGCTTCCAGAGATGAATCTTCATTTAGATATATAGAGGGATGCTGGGAAAGACAGCAATGAGTGCGTTTGCAAGCATTAGTAATGTTCAATTCATTGTTTACAATTAACTTCTTAATGGGTGACCTACCAACCTCTTTAGTCGTCCTCCGAGCTCCAGCGCTCAGGACTTGACTTTTGAGCTTTTAGTGCATTGTTCTTTTCTCCAACACCACATTTGAGACTGTAGTTCATATTTCATTAGTTTCTCTTCCTCGTTTGTGCATTTCATCATGCATCTGCTGTGGTTACTCAAACTCGCTAAAGACAGAGGTGTGATGCTAATGAAACATTGCTGCGTGGCAGAACCTCAGGAGTGAATGGTTTATGTAATTTCACACGGAGCTGCACTCCTCTAAATCACAGACTTTAAATATCTGAATTTACTCTCAATGGAACTTGGTTCAAGAGGAAAGCAGAGGAGAGGTTGGAGTTTAATTTGAGTCTTTAGATATTAGCAGCCGAGGGGAAAATGATTTCATGTCTTCATTAAATCGACAATTCAAATGTTTAATAATTCAGGTGTTTAATAAGATACAAATTATAGATTCATGTGTATTATGAATTAATCTGTCTGGGATTTTTTTTTTTTTTTTCATTAATGTCCATTTAACTTGATGCTCTTGTGTAAGACTGATGCACCACTATTAAAATTTGTGGTCATACCATTAAACATAATTATAAACAATTACGATTTAAAAATTGATGTCATTTTCATGGTCCGTATTTAAATGTGATACTTTTTTGTGTAAATAGAACAACAGCAAAAATAAAATACCAAAAACTTAATTAAAAAGACATTTTAATTGAATAACTGAATTTACGCATCAACTATAGTATTGTATACAAACTTGATGTATAGTATGAAAAATGGATATTAATTTTTAAAATTGGCAAAATATATATTTAACTATTTAATTATTACTGTTTTAAAAGATTAATTTTAAGTGAGTTTTATTAATGCAAAAGGCATATATATATAAAAAGGCATATATGCCTTGATAAACATTACATCATGGAGAAATGGATCCTATTGTATTAGTGCAAAAGATTAAATATAAAAGGCATTTAAAATTTAATCTTTTGCACTAATACAATAGGATCCATTTCTCCATGATGTAATGTTTATCAAGACTTTTGAATTTCCAAACACGGTGTGCATTAATAACAATTCATATAATGTTATGCACAATTTCATGGCTGTACTGTAGTGTAGTTTCATAGGGCTGTGATGCCTGCAGACTTGCAGTGAGGATTTTGTCTGTTTGGTGCATGGAATTGGTTTCTGGGCTGCTCAGCTGTAGGGAGTGAAATAATGATCCCGGTTGTGAATGCAGAGCGTTCCCTCAGCAGTCCGGTGGGAATTTCTTGCCTGTGTGGGAAAAGAATTAGCACATAGGAATTCTAATCACTCTGTAATAAACCTACCAGATCTGTGTGTCAGTTTAACGATAGAGTAAATTACCACTACACTGCAGTAATTCACCACCACATGCTGAGCCTACAATGTTCAATTTTTATAGCTAAAGTGGGATGTGCACTTCCAAGATCGTTTCATTGAAGTTAATTTAAAGGATGCTCAATTACTGGAGGATGGTTTAATTAAGGATATCAGCCCATTCGAGCTTTCTGAGGATGTTTATAGAGCGTTTCTGTTATCTTTAGTTTTGGAGCTGAGCTGCGGTTCATTTAAGGTCTGTGTTCCAGCACTGCTGATCACTCCCGCATTACATCACATCCATTATCCACAGCAGAAATCTACGCCACAAGACATCTCTGGATCCGTTAAAGGCAAAAGTTCACATGAACACCCATACATGGGTTATAGGGCAATCTGGGGGTTAATTTAAAACAAGCCTCAAATTATGGTTTGCGGTAATGCATTAATGTGAACGCTAAAAGCCAAATGGCCATGTCTTCAAAATCTCATTTGCCTTTAAAGTAGCTGTCTGGAATTGATGGATGGTGTTAGAATATTCAAGCAAAGGGGCGGCTGCTGTAAAGCTCAGACTCTGGGTTTATTTCCCACAACAACCCGTAATAGGCATCAGTTTAAACTGACATGAGAACTATTGAGAAGTACAAACTGGAAAGTTGCCTCTTTGTTTGAAAGATTCATCACAGGTCTCCTTTTGACCTCCTCTTACAAACTACAGAGATTTCAGCGGTGCACAACAATAATGACCCCTCCTTGATGTCAGAAAGAAGGATTTTCCCAGATATGGATCGCCAAAAGCAATACAAGCACCTAACAAGTCCTGAAGGGCAAATTCAGTCAAGAGTTACACCACCTTTTTTACCAGATACCAAATGCACTGAAACACTGATGCACTGTGTTATAATAGAAAAAAAAAGTGTGTATTGAAATGTTAGAAACACTATTTGCTTGGTACATTTAATTGTATTTTAATTTAATTTTTAATTGTATATTTTTATTTTATTTTAACACATTTTATTGACCACAAAGATTGTCAATTGCACTGTGCAAATTGAATTCAGTGCTAATTTTATGTGCACATTTGCTCTATTACCTGATTTGCATAAAATCCCTTAGTGGTGCTCGCGGTATTCTTATTCAAATCCCCCTTTAATCTTTTAAGTAATTTTTGGGTGCAAGTGCAGCATCTGTTTCATTAGTGTGTTAGCATGCAGTTTCCTTTAATTGGACTCATTCTTTTATATCCATATCCATTTCCTAAATTACCACGGAGGATTTGTGTCGCAGCAATCACAGTTACCTTGTTGGGAGTTTCTGTCAGGATCCATCTTTACGAAAACATTTAGGAAAGAATAAATTCACCAGTTGTCTGATTATGGAGCATCCAGGGTCATTCTTTAGCTCACTTACATTGCCCTGAACCGTATTTAGCCCGCAATGTAATACAATCTGTTTCTCCTCAGCCAAAGTATAATGGGAAATCTAATCATGGCCTCATGTCAAAACAATAGGAGTCTTAAAAAAATGTATTATACCAGCCCCTGCATATTGCACATCACCTCTTCAGCTTCATGGAGCTTTGCACAGATGGAGAAACCTGCTAATCTAAATGCAAAGCCTAATCGGAGGTGCTGCCGTACAGCCATGTGTGGGGTGATACAATTGTCATTACTCATGCTATCACAATGCTAAAGCTTGCCCTGCGGTGACCCTTATGGCCTTTGACCATTTAGAGCAGTGGTTGTCAACTGCTTTTGGACACATTATACATCAAGTAGTAACTAAATGTCCTTAAGCTCAAAAATATGTTATCATATATTATATTATTAATTAATGTATGCCAAATTATCATAGAAAAAAATATAATGCATTTTCTTCCCTATATTATATTACATTACATTACATTTGGCTATACAGGAAGCATTTTCCTCCCTTTAAAATGTTAATAAGCCTGTTTCGTTTAGTTTTTTTGTTTTTCTAGGTCTAGATAAGTAACTTTAATTTAATGTGATTTAATTATACAGAAAGCTACCAAGGTACAAATTAAAAGATTTAATCATTGACTGACAGGCCACAAAGAATTAGCATTTTGCACTGTTTTCCCTGCTGTGACCCTTTTTAGAAAAATGACGGGTGTGATGTACTGCTAGACTGAAGTGTGTCTCTCGTTTCAGGAAACAGGATGGAGGAGAGCCCTGTATCTCTAACACACTAGATCCTTCACTGTTCCAGCCCTCACTGCCTCACACCGGCCCTGCGTTCTTCAAGGTACAGTATCACAAAACTCCTGCGTGCCTGAATGCTGAGCGTCCTTGCTGAGTCTGTCTCGCCTCTTCTGACCCATCTGCTCCATTACTGTGAGCCTGTATAGAACTAATACTGATTTGCATGAGGCCATTGTTTGGAGGCGTGATGATCAAGAACTTTCTGTTTGTTATTAATACACATGATTGACATGCCATGCAGTTCAATGAGAGTGATGTAATTAAATGCCAGATGCTATTAATTAACAAATGTCAGGCCGGTTTCTCAGTCACGCCCCTTATTCCATTAGACAAACTAATGACTGTCAAAATAACATTGATTAGGAAAGGTCATTTATCCACTGACAGTGGCTTAGCCCCGGGGATTTAGCAAACTGCTCTTGTGACCCTTAAAGGAACAGTTCTAACAAAATGACGATTTTTACTCAGCTTCTAAAATGCATGAATTTTAACTGCATGGCTGAACTTTGGCTGATGGAAAGCGAAAATCTCTTTTTAGTGTTTTTTTCTTGTCATACTGAGCTGCACAAATCAAATTTATTGCATTTTAATATTTGCTGATCCACAGATCATCTAATACTCTCAACAGTCCTAAGAGAGTAAATAAACCACACTTAAAGTCAAATGTTATTAGTTTCATTGTTTAGCTGTATTTTGTTTGGAATAGTTTGGCGATCTTGCCGATTGTGTCTGACAAAGTTAGATTTGGGGGTCAAGTTCTCAAAGCGCAGGGCTAAAGAATAAGATCCTTCGTGAATTGTGTGTAATGTGTGTAAGGAGTTTGAGTGATCTCTGTGTGTGTGTTGGAGATTTTAGTGCTTTTAAACTCTGTGTGCTGAGCCTGTGATTAAGAGGATAAAGTTTGGGTGATGTCAGAGAGCTGTAATGGTATCCTCAATTCTGCAGCATAGCTTATCTACAGCATAATGGAGGGTGATCTCACATGTGGGAGAAAAGACCGGAGAAAGAAAATGAATGGAAAACGAAAAGAGAAGATTTCTTTGGAGGTCATGGCATTAATTTTGAGTCTATTCTGAGGTAAAAGGAAAGATTTGTGGAAAGGAAGCATTCTTCATTGCATTTCATATATTCCCATAGGCAATTTTATTGCTTGGTTCTTATTTATGTTTAATTAAATGACTACTTCACCCAAACATTACACTTCTGTCATCATTTACACATTCTGTTGCTCTAAACTTTTATGACTTCCCTATGTGAAACATAAATGGAAGGTACTTTGAGGAATGTCTTTTTTGTGTCTGTAATCAGAACTGTTTGGCTACCAACACTCTTCAAAATAGTTTGGACCAACATAAAGGTGTGTGAATTATGACAGAATTTTGGGTCTCTTTATGTATCAACTTTTGACTGATGTTTCTCCTGAAATTTGAAGTTAAAAATAGATACAGTACAAATGATGCAATTGTCGACAGAGTGAAGATTAAAAAAAAAATAATTTTATATATATATATATATATATATATATATATATATATACTGATGCGACTTATATGCAAATTATTTATATATATATATATATATATATATATATATATATATATATATATATATATCGTATTTTTCGGACTATAAGTCACACTTAAGTATAAGTCGCATCAGTCCAAAAATACGTCATGATGAGGAAAGAAACATATATAAGTCGCATTTATTTAGAACCAAGAACCAAGAGAAAACATTACCGTCTACAGCCGCGAGAGGGCGCTCTATGTTTTCAGTGTAGACTACAGCAGCAGTGAGCAGTATAGACAGTATAGACTCTGGTGGCTGTAGACGGTAATGTTTTCTATTGGTTCATTTGTCTTGGTTCAATTTTCCTGGTTCATGTGAAATTAATTTTGATAAATAGGTCTCACCTGACTGTAAGTCGCAGGACCAGCCAAACTATGAAAAAAAGTGTGACTTATAATCTGGAAAATACGGTATATATTATTATAATTATTATGTGGGTGATGGTCAGACAATTGCATATTTGATTTTTTATAATTTAAATATAATCTATTTAGATTTTTGTATCTTCTGCGAAGTACGAACAAGGCAATCTCTGAAGTGGGAGACTTTTCTTAGGAGATTTACGCAAAAATCTATTTTCTCAGTTGCACTCCATTTCATTGTTTTCTAGGAGGAGATTTGAAATTATACAGATCACATTTTTCCTTATTCTGTTGGTTATGGGTTTCGTTTGTTATTGTCACTCTATGGGTTTCGTATGTCATTATCTGTCACTTGTTTGTACTTATTCTGTTAATTTTTTTAAATTCGATAATAAAAAGTAACCCTATACGCAAATAATATGTAGATAATTTTGCTGTACAAGCTAAACAGATATCCACCAGCAGACCTGTTCGTTCAACCTTATAGTTGCATTGCCAGAGCAGTTCTCTGCTGGATTGTGCTTTGAGCAGTTTGATGTCATTTACATTAGAGGCTGCCAAGTCAAAGAGGATTTTAGTTTTACACACTGTCTAATTCTGTGTGAGATGTAAGTCTTTTTTCTCCTCTGACGTACATGCTGCAGGCCTGAGACGCCCTTCTGTGAGCTGCTTTTGTTACAAGGCTAATGGGAATGTCTCACCATTCTTTTTTCATTGTTTTGAAAGCACACACAAAAAAAAAAATTATCCAAAGTTACACACAGTAGCAACAATTGCCTGCAGTGTTAGCATGTGTTAGATCAACTGTAAAACATGAGCATATGGGCCTGCTTGCCTCCACATGACACTCCTCTGAAGAGATTGCGCACTAGCAACTTATAACTGAGAGGATGAGCACCATCTCAAAGATCTAAATTGAACAATATAAAAAAAATGCATTGTTACAAACTCATGGTATGTAAGTGCTCCAGTGCTCTTGAGGCTCTGGCCTGTCTCACAATTCCCTCGCTCTCTCCCCAATAATTTCCTGTCACTGTCCTCTATCTGATCTCATAAAAATGTTGAAAAGCCCCAAAATATGTATACTGTATAAAACATGATCCTATTCATTAAGACCTGTGACACCAGTGAAGCATTGTTTTTGCTGTGGGCCTCATGGCCATGAGAAGAGAGATGTGCTGACTTTTGCTAGTCTAATAGCAGCATCTTCTAAAGTTAGATTTGATTTGATTTGTGCTGAGCTGAGGATGATCATGGATAGGACAGAGAGAGAGTGACTAGAGAATCACATGAAGGGGATCGTTAATTAAGGATTGGCCTGATTTCACAGTGGAGATAATGCCCCTGACTGTCTGTGTATTAGTCCAGTAAGCCCATCAGTATTTTCTTTCTTTCTTTCTCTGAGCTTCATTAAAAAACAGGCGATTTTTCTCCACCTTTGTCTAACAGTCCATTTTGATTACACACTTCACTTTAGCCACATTTAAAAATGCCTAAATGTCATTACTTGCAGGTTAGCTTCACTTTTCTGAGCCATTTTGCCAGTGTTTTTTTTTTTACTTAATGTTCAAGATGATTTTTAGCGGATGTACGAAGACATTTCCGCTCAAGTGAACAGGGTTTTATAACTAGAAAGTTTCCAGTGATTTTTTTTTATCTTTAATTTCACTACTCAACTTCCTATTTTTTCTTTTGAAATGTGACCTAAAGTTTGCCTGAAGTTTGTTTGTGCTGTCATTTTCTAAGAATAAATGCCATTGTTTTGATATTTTGTTATACAGTACTTGCAGTGATATTTGCTTAAACATAACATGTGTATGAAGTATCCAAATTGGGACACTTTTGTCTAATTATTTTTTGTTATATTAAGTAAAAAAAAAAAAGTGATATTTGTGGGTTTTGTTGTTTGGCTAAGGCTGAAACAGAGATAACCATACAAGCTCTTTATCATTTATTTTAAAATGTATTAACAAGGTCTTTTTTAGACCAGTTAAATAGATTTGCTCATTTCTTCTGAGCCCTGGAGACATTTCCATTTCCAAATCCACTCGCTGGCTTAAAGCTAATTTAAAATAGACTGCCAGTTCTGTCTGGCAGGTTGGCATGAATCATAGATAACTATGAAAAAAAAAGTTCCTCAGAACATTTTGGAAAAAATCTTCTATTCACTTTTCTCTAGGCTCTCTAAGCATAATCACAGTCCAGCCCAAATCTGCTGATTCATCTGTGTGCATAGCTTGTGCTATCAGTTTATTTCTAGGTTTATTTAAGCTATTTATTTCAGTCAATTTGATATGCAGAAAAAAATTTTCATTGTTACTTGTTCACCTATTAAACAATTATATAATGAGGCTAAGCTATCTATTTATTTATTGACATTTGATTGCAGATATGGCATTGATTACTGTATGTGTCAATTACTATTAAAAGGCTATTAGATCAGGTAGAATTGACTGAATTGTTTTATTAAGATTAGCTAACAACGTCAATGTGAATTAATTAAAGGGGGGGGGGGTGAAATGCTCATTTTCACTCAATCTCCTGTTAATCTTGAGTACCTATAGAGTAGTACTGCATCCTTCATATCTCCAAAAAGTCTTTAGTTTTATTATATTGATAAGAGAAAAATAGTCTGTGATGATTTTTTTCGGAAAAACACGAGCCGCTGGAGGCGCGACGTGTGGGCGGAGCTAAAGAATCACGAGCGCGAGTAGGCTTTTGTGTTGAGAGCGTTTGGAAGTTGTGACATTACCGTGAGGAAAAAAAAACATCATCCAAAATAAACCATGGCTATCAGTCAGATTCAGCCGTTTATTTATGATCCAGAATCAGATCCCGAGGCTGAAACTGAACGAGAGCAGCAGCAGCAACGACTACAACAGCGTCTCTATGTGGTATGTATTGAAACTGTATATATTTGCTCTCTCCCGGGTCCTTTCTGATGCTCCTCGCACTCACTCCGAGCGGGGCTCGAACCCGGGTCTCCTCTAACAAGGAGGCTACATGGCTACAGCCACTAGCGTCTGTTGCTAGTGCGTCTCTTGAGATCGGGGAGGTTTACCTGCACAGCACTACTCACTGGCCTCCGTTACACTTAGTGGTTTTGGAAAATGACTAAGTTCCACTTTATGTCCTCTTTTTTTTTTCTTTAAAGGTGTACAAGGTTTACTTGATGTGCTTACGCGCCGATAGCTAAGTTAACAACACAGAGATATTTGAAGCAGTTTTACTCACCGCCTGCGGTTCCAACACACGATCGTGACCCTTTTTCGTTGGGATTGCATTATCCTTAAGAAATAAACGATGCGCAAATCCGGCGTCAAACTGGGCCTTGTTTGTAAAACAAGCATCTTCGAAATGCAGGGAACAAACACAAACACTTGCACAACTCCGTCGATGCTCTTTAAAAATAAACTCCGTCCACTGGTCCCTTGATGTTTTTTTTTTTTGGTAATCTGTGCAGGGTTGTCTTGCCCTGGCAACCAAAAACACACTTCTTTTGTGACATTTCGATCTCTCGCTCTGGTCAGTGAATGTCTCGGCTGTGCTCTGCTATACGGGAGCGCGCGCTCTTCCGGGGAGAAGTGCACTCAGGACCCATATAAGGAAATTCCGCTCCATCTAACGTCACACAGAGCCATACTCGAAAAAAACTTTCCGAAACTTGTGACAAACCGGAAGGAGTATTTTTGGAACCAAAATGCTCCTTCAAACGTACAACTTAATTTTAGAAACTTTGTCCATGTTTAGCATGGGAATCCAACTCTTTAACAGTGTAAAAAACTCAGATTGCATGAAATAGCATTTCACCCCCCCCCTTTAATAATCATGAGCTTATTCTTATTTTAGAACGTTGTTCCAAAATAAATGTACATACATTTGAAAATAAAAGGCAGTCGGACAACTGATTTTAAATAGATGTTTTAGTGTGTATTTGTATCAGTGATTCCTGTAATTGCTGTGAAGTGTGAATTGCTTCTCAGAAGGAAGTAATGAAAGATCAGTGGGGAAGCTGAGCAGGCTCTGCTCGAATCTCCAAATACAGTTGAGGTGTTGAAGGCCGAGCTGACACGGCTGGTTTTAACTGGACGTATCACTCTATAATAATGCCAGTCAAACTAACAATAAACCTATTTAAGCTGACATAAGAAGTCTGTTTTGCACCACAGATCTGTCTATCACCCATGCATTTCTGGCCATATTGATCGCACATGTACGTGACAGCATGTTTAATGAAGATTTTGTCCCAAGACTCAAGAGCCAAACTAAAGAATGGCCTCTGCATGCTGATCACCTACAGTTGGTGTTACATTACTTTTGCTAAAGTCATGTCTCAGCTGACCTCAACTGTATATGCACTATTCAGATTTTTTTTGTTAGTTTAAAGTGGCACAATATTGTGCACAAAGAGAAGCTATTTTTTCAAGCCTAATAAGCTGTCAACATAAGCGGCATCATAGACTCCGAACTCAAATTGTGTTTCCAGATGTGTGTTGTCTTTTAAGATGCTGATTTTGCTAAATATGAAGGCAACATATACTGTATGCTTTACAAAGAACACAATATATAATATATATTTTTTATGTTATATTTTATATTTATTTATTGATGTATTTAATATTTTTTGTGAATTTACTGTATAATAATAATAGTAATATTTTGACTTTTTAAAAATGTAAATGTTATTTTATGTTTGTGCTTTCAGAAACATATTGTTACATTCCTTAATTAGGCTAATTATTTAACATTTAAGCTCATTTTGATCAGAGGGTATGATTAATACATTTTTTTCATTAAATAAATTATTGTTATTTAATTGTTAAATTATTAATTAAATTGGGTTTCGCTTTTACCTACATGATGTGGTTAAGATGTGTGTTTGGTGAAGTTCATGAACATTTCAAATTGTGTGAAAAACAATCCCAGACCCTGTTCTGGCCCTGTTATATTCTAGATACAAACAGTAGTGCATTATCAATTGTTGATAATTGATAATAACAAAGCTCTGCTCACACGTAGCACACGATATATGAATTATAACTTGTGAAATTGTCAACGGGGTTAATATTCATCCACATTTGGCATGTTGTCGGATGTTCATTTCAAACCATGATTGTGATGTTGCACTAGGTTTTGAAACCGAGTTGATGAGCAAGTAAGACTTTGCTCAGGCTTGTCTGACTGAAAGAGAGCAGATCCAGACTCAGATCAGCTCTCTGTTTTATCCTGAACTTCTGCCAGTGAGAGAAAGAAAAAGTGCAGGACGGAGAGAAAGTTAATTCTGTAGGAATGCAACATCTCCTCCACAATTCACTCTGTTCCCCGAGAGGGGAAAGACTCCAGAGCACATGGAGTTTAAGGATCTTAATGCTTAAATACACAATTAGACTTCAGGTTACAGACATGCACGCACCTCCCAGAGTACACACAGCAGTCTAGTGCTGCCCTGCTGGAGCTTCTCACTTTATTGACATGAAACCTGCTGTAGCACTCGGGGCTGGATGTTTCCTCTCATTTCTGAGGACAGAGGACTTTTAGATTTGCAGCCTTCAGATAATATTTGGCTTTTTGACTTTTGAAGCTTTGGTTTTACTTTTCGAATAATGGCTAAAAGTCTGTATGCACAGCTCAACCCGCAGCAAGTGACAGTTGCTCACTGGAAAAGACCTGATACAGTAAGTATGTCAAAATCTGCAATCTTAACAGAAATATTGGATCAATTCTGGGAGGTAAATATCTGATTTTATAACAGTTTTTGAGTTGAGTACAAATAAAAGTTAATTATATGCTGCAAAACATGCTAAAACCAACAGCAATGCATTTTTATATATATATAAAACCAAATATACTTATAATAAAATATTATCATGTGTTTGTAGAGAGCAGGATACATTTTATTTGAGCAAGTTCTGACATCAAAGAATGTATTTCAATGCTTACCTGATACAACATCATGTTCTTGCAGCTAAATATCAAAGGCTTTCCTTTTCAATGCACAGCAATTTTTTAATGCAAGCAAGAAAAGAGAATATGAATTTTCTCCCATCACTGACAGAGCTGCTATCAGTATAGACTGACATGCACTGTGATTTTGCTGCTGATTCATCTTTTCAAGCTAATCACAGTTCGTCATGTTCAATTACCTTTAGTTTTATCTCAAGATCAAATGGATTTTGCCTTCAAAATGGTTCTTACATCCATACATCTGCTATTTGGGAGGCGAACAAAGGAAGCTCATACAATTCAAAAGATTACACTTTTTTTTTGCAGGATAGGTTACTGTAAAATATTTCTGTATTATATCTTTTCATTATATTTACAGTTGTTCTGTAATTCAATAGGTGTTCATCTGTGCATGTTTGTTTAAGGAGGATACTGGTTGCTTCGAACCATAAAGTGCATATGGTTTGGAGTTTAGTAGTAGTATTAAATTGCTTTATGATCTGTTGTTTTGGTAAGTCATTTGGCTGAAGAGGCTTTTGGTAATGTGTTTGTGTAACAGGACTATCAGTCTGACCTCCTGTCAGTGTTTTTGTGACTCAGTTTCCCTGAAGTTCGTTTTCGAGGCAGCAGTGTAAGTTATGTTTGCCGATGGTGGAGGACTCACACATTGTGTTGAAACAATGTGCTACAGTAAAAAAGTATTTGTTCAAGACTGTTACAAATTCATCCAGTCTTCATTCTCCACGCATCGAAGATAATTGTTTCCACTCTGGTACATGTTGTCTTTGGGTCCGTCCTATAACTGTTTCTACTCTCATTCACGTTGTCTTTGGGTCCGTCCCAAAGGCTGTCTGTGTCTTGGAGGTTCTCCAGACTAGAATAAGCTCACTAGAGTAAACTGGAATCACATAATCTGTCAGTAGATAAGAATATGGTAATGTGTGTGGGAATAAATCAAGTGAATAATAATCGGAAGATTTACGAAACAAAACAAATGTATTTAGGATGTAGAAGTTAAATATTACACTTGATCCTCAGATTTTTTCTTAAATTGCCTCGTGTTGTGAAGGCTGTGTGATATTGATAATTGCCATTGATTGCAAAGTACTTCAGCAGCCAATTATAACAATTATATCCAATTATAATTTTAGCCGATTGTAACCAACTTTATGGCTACAAAGACAGTCAGCTACAAGCCTTTTATCCAAAATGAGTGCCGTTGATTAAGTTATCTCTATACTTTTTCTGCATCATCTAAAAATGACATGCTGGCATCGGGCTAGAAAGGAAATGCCAGTTCCACCGTATCCTGCATGTTGGGCCAAAACTAACTTTGCCATCTGCCAATATTGAGTGTACTTGGCATTATTAACTCATGGCTGGATCCAAAAACACTATCATGCCCCTAAAGTTGTGCTGATGTTAAAATTAATTTTATGTGGGAAAACTGGTAACAGTAAGGTCCTTTAATTAATGTTAGTTAATGCATTAACTAACAATAAGCAATATGTTGCAATATGTATTAATAATTGTTGATGTAAGTTAATAATAAATGCATACCTGTATAAATGCGGACATAATAAAAATATATTTGATGGTATTATAAATGCATCATTCATTCACTTAAACAAAATACAGCTGATCAGTGTTAGTTCATGTTTGTTTTTGTCCGTAAAAATTGCTAAAATTATAACAGAAACTACACATTTAATTTGAATCATGTATTAGTACTGTGAATGTTGACATTTACACTCCAAAGGTGGAATAGAAGCACTTCTGAAGTGGCATGTGTGTGTCTTTACAATGAATTGTAAGCAGGCACAGAGCAGCCTTAAATTGACACCTTAAGATTAATAAATGCTTTAGAAATATTTTTCATTGTTAGCTCATGTTGATGTAGTTAACTCGTTGAGGTGTCTTTACACAGCTAAGTAAAGGCTGGTCTATGCCTGCTAAAAATTATGTGTAAAGACTCAATGCTGCATAAAAGCTAGTCAAGATTTATTTTCTCAGGCCCTTATATTAAGGTGTAATTGCTGTGTAAATGCATTTGTGCCACAGCAGCATTAAAGAAGCTGTGAATGTGTTCTGAATGTTTTAAATGTCTGATTCCTGATGAAGTCTGAGTGATAAATGGGATATTTTCAGTATGCAGCTGCAGTCAGATTGTGTTGGCCACACCCCTCTCATATCATGGGAATGTAATCAGGGGTCAACTCTAAACTCATCTCATCTCATTCCATCTCATCTCCTCTCCTTTCTTCCAGACTACTGATTTATTTGAAATGATTGAGAAAATGCAGGTAATGTGTTTCTTTTACTTTTCTCTTTTGCCTTTGCTCTGCCTTTCATCTTTGAAGTAGCATTAGCCCTGAATCAGCTGTCCTAACTGGCTACATAGTTGCTTTTGCATGTTTTTTGTTGAAGGTTATCACTGTAAATAATGAGGACATTTATTCATTAGAAACCACAAGAATGACCCCAAGGTCAGTCACTTACCCAACCACTGCTGCACACTATATGTATCTTACTTTAATGTACATGTAAAAACGTGTTATTTTGTGACATAGAATGTAGTTACAAACAGTTTATAGAATTCAATGTTTATATGAAAAATAAAAAAAAATAATTTTTATATAATTTTTAAACTATGGCTATCTGGTTACATAATAGTTGAATATTTATTAGCAGTTATTGCAAATTAAACGTAATTCTTATAGTCTTGTAATCTAACTTGTGATATAGATCTATTTATTTATTTTAAATGAAATGTTAAAAGTGTTCAAATAAAAAAAATATATAACTATATATATATATATATATATATATTATTATTATTATTATGTTATTACAGTTATAATGAAAAATTTACACATTTATTCTTGTTCCCTGATTATCATAGTTTTTTAGTTGCCAAATCTATAAAGAGTACATGATTGAACTACTAAAAAACAAATTGTCTACTGTCTCTGGTGCTGAAATACAAGGCGTTCCTGTTGTTGGGTGCACAGAGATGTATTGATCTTAGTCTTCTGATATTACGGCTGTTATCTCTAACTTAGAATGAACAGATGTCTGTGCAGAAACTAAATGCACCATAATGCTTCAGAGAACAGCATGACATTGAAATTGAATCTGATTTTTTGTTGGGTTGCAGCTGGGGGACATTGTACAGTAAATGAGAAGCTTGGCTAGATGTATAGGATGTTTTAAATAACAAACGTGTTGGTACAGTATGTATATCACAGTTGGTCTGCCAAAAAGATCCCTTGATGGAATGCGTCATCAGATAGATCAGACATTCAATCCCCACTGCATCTCAGTGCAGCATTTCAAATCTACAGCTGCTATCAGAAGAATCTGATGAGACTAGCTCATAAAATATTTTCATATTCAGCTGGACTGAGCTGCATAGGGCTTCACTCTTTTGAGTCACTGAGATGCTCAATTCTCCCTGCATGCCCAAAATCGCACTTTGATCTTGTGTTCCACTGTCTGCCATTTTCTTAAAACCTGATTAAAGAGAATAAAAAAAGTTCATTGTCTAAGACTAATCTAAAGGCTTTTTCTGTCTCTCAGTTTGTCTTCGTAAAATAATGTGCTCTTTTCTAATATTCTCGTGAGGCACGTGAACTTTCTTTAATAAGATGTTATGGTCTTTCATAATCATTTTATGAAAGTCCCATTATGCTGTTTAACTTTTCCCCCCTGGCAATTGTCTGTTTTTCTTGCACTGACCTTTTTTATGAATTATATAATATTTTGTTTTGTAAATTATACTGATTGTAAATAATAATGATTGCTTTCTTCTTTGAAAACTAATTAATGACATTAATTAGTATATTTTTATATTTGCTAAGATTGAGTTGTTGGGCAAAACAGTTTTTTTGGGAAATGAAAAATATTTACGTAAAAAAAATATTATTATTGTGTTCATTTAAACACTATCCAGCACTGTTTTTGAACATTTACAGTATAGCCCCTTAATTAAGATGCACAAATTATATATTCTCCGTCATGTGTCTCTCTCAAAATATATGATTTTAGAGACATTTTCAGAATTCCTATAGTTTATAACTTGAGATTTTCTTGTATACGTGTTTCAGTTATTTTTTAGCTTTCACACGTGGGCTAACAGGGCTGCTGTAGGGTTGACAGATTCACTCTTTTTATCTTTCAGAGCAACAGAATGGACGAGCAACGATGCACTTTTCCTCCTCCTCTCAAAGTATGTACACATCACCAGCTCCCTTTTGTCCCTGTACACACAAACACTGACAAAAATACAAAACATGTATTGTATTGCTTCAAATAGAAGAGCTGGTTATCAGTCAAGCTGGTGCAACTAGTTTTCAAAGACATCCCTAGCACAGTTTCCCTTGCCCTAATGGAACTGCAATCAAATAAGATAACCTGGTGCTGAGCAATATTCTCTGGCTTAAAGCCATACTGCCTGTATAGAATCAAACTGATTGCACTGAGTGCAGATAGGGATTTAGTTCTTAAATAAACCAGCAGATGAGCAAGTAGAGTGTTTTTTGCTCCTTGGGTCATTGGAGTTTAAAAACGATCTGTTGCAACCAAATAGATCTACTCTATTAGTAATGTTTTGAATGTCATCTCCTTATAGACCGAGGAGGACTACATCCCTTACCCCAGCGTCCATGAGGTAAACCAGTTCAGAAGAAAAGAGCTGACAGAAAACATTTTACTGTTGGTATCTCAGTGGAATTTATTGTGTGCTTGCACAACTGACAGTCACAGTAATTGTTTTTATTCACTGTCCCTGTCAGGTTCTCGGTAGAAAGAGTCCATTTCCCTTGATTCTGCTGCCCCAGTTCGGGGGTTATTGGATTGAAGGGACCAATCACGAGCTGAGCTATGGGATCGACCTGGACCAGCTCCTGTCTCCCAACTCACGCTTCAAACTGGAGTGTAACACCACCGCTAAGATCTACAGGAAGCATTTTCTGGGCAAAGTAAGGATTTTCTTAAAGTAGTAGTTCACCCAACAATGATTGTGTCATTATTTTCGCACACCCTCATTTTGTTTTCGAACCTGTATGATTGACTTTGTTCTGGGTAAAAGGAATCCAGGATTATCTTGCTTCACATTTAACAGTAGGGTTTAGAACGGCAATAACCCGGAGTTAACAGGAGACTAAAGAGCCCTAATTGTATTTTGAGTCATATAATAGCTTTGTGAGATGAACAGTCCAAAATTCAAGTCATTATTAATTACAAAGCCGCTCCTTGGTACATTATTGTGAAAAGTAGAAATCTCAAAATCATGGTCAAGCTATTCATTTGATTCCGAACATTTCAGTGGATCAGTTCACAAACTGGTCTAAAAGATGAATTCACTAATCAGACTCTTTAGGTTCTTGGATTCAACTCAATTATTTGCCCACAACAGTCCACTGGAGGTAAAGATTATCAGTGAATTTATCATATGTCTGCAGCAGACCTTAAATAGAAAACTTGAGCCCCCACGAGTTGAAAATGCATAGAAAAGCTGAACATTCAGATTGAAATCACCTTCTGCCCATCCATTTGAATAAGTTTCAAAAATGTAATTGTTAACAAATGTAACCTAATTACACAGGCCAATGTGACACTGCAGCAGGCAGACATAATGAAGATTTATTAGGCTTTAGCTTCAATGGGCTTAATGTATTCACATCTAATATCCATTATAAATGAGACTAATGTGCATAAAGAAGTGGTCGGTTAGCCCTTAGATCTGTGGGGGAGTGTTGGGACTGAAAACTGAAATGAGTTTGCAAGTGTGAAGATGAATGAGCGCTCACAGCTTCGCCTTCTGCTCCTTCATTAGGAACACTTTAATTACTATACAGTGGACAGTGCCCTGGGCCACCTGGTGTTCTCCATGAAATATGATGTTATTGGGGACCAAGAGCATCTCCGTCTCATGCTCAGGTGTGACCTTATCTCTTCTAATACTGTTTTTTATTCTCCATCCATTCTTGATTGCTTCCCCCGCTGTCATGTCTTATTTACTTTTCTCGAATCACTTACTTGTCTCCTGGCCTTGCCAAACGTCTCTAGATGAGGGCGGCTAATGAAGGGCTTAGTGTCTGGCACAGTTTCACTACTTTGTTTTGAGATTTGGCTTTTATTGTGGACATTAAACAGAGCACACTGATATATGTTCCTTGACAACTGTGAATGTTTCCTGGGACCCACAATAAAACCCCTTTTCTCACAGATTAAACAGGCCAAATGTACACGCTACCATCGTTTCCGCATTAGGCACCAGATGGACAATACAGGGCAATCTGTGTGGGCGGAGGAAAGACAGCAGGATGTTCCTGTTATCAAATCCATGTGACACATTTAATGATGCCACAATGACACTGAACTGAAGACTGTTAATAAGTGTTACTGTTGTAGGTCTGGGCCGTGTTGTGCTTTTTATTCCACTAGAAACTTTTTTTGTTGTTGTTTTTGAGCTGCCAGGGATGTGGATATATGTGTATTTTAATGCATTACTTAAGTGAAGCAAAGCTGAGAACGATTATAAATCTTGTTTTCACAGAATATATGTGAAACTAAGTTGATTAAAACTATATATTTTTTTCTCCAATGCATGTTGGCCACAATTATTGGCACCCCTATAAATTCTTATGAGTAACATATACAGTATCTGAAGTATATTCTCATTCATATTTACAAAAAATTAGCACACCAGAGTGACTAAGAGCATGAAATTGTCCAACCATGACTCCCTGTTCCACAGGATTATAAATATGAGGAACACATAGGCCAGGTTCCCTTAGTCATTCCCTTAGTTCCCAGAGTAAAACCAAAGAATATAGTTCTGATGTGTAGAAAAAGATAGCTGAGCTTCACAAAATAGAAAGGCATTATAGGAGAGAAAACAGATGTTATCTTGGGGAAATGACATTGCAATGTTTGGGAGCCAATAATTGTGGCCAACATGAACTAGAGAAAACATTTATTTCATAATGAGACCCCCCCCCCCCCACACTTTCCATTTTTTTACTTCAGTGAAAAGTTAGAATTTTGTGAACTTTTGAATTAAAGATCATAAAGGATAAACTAAACAAATTTATTTTCACAGCCACCTTTGCTCATATTTATATACTGTATATTACAAATATATTATATATTACATATAGTATATTATATATATATATATATAAATGTATCATGTTTTTAATTTAAATTGAGCTATTTTTGTAATATAAAATACATTTTGTCATTGGGGTAGGAATATATATGCATACACTTTTCCTACTCCAATGACAAAACTTATTTTATATTACATACATATGTCACGCTTCTGCGTGGTGTAAAGCCTAAAGCATTTTCTTTGATCGTAGCTTCTAATCAGTGATTCTGTGTCGTATAGTAAGAGAGGCACAAAAGACGGCCGTTGTCGCGGTCTTGCTATCAAAGATAGCCAGCAATACAGCATGATCATCGCACAGTGTGTTTGCTGGTACGAGTCACGTACGTTTACTGACCAGCCAATAAAAATACATCATGAAATCATCGCGACATGACGCTAAATCATAAAACTTACCTGAAGCTCTTATCCCTTCCTCTTTCACCGCTTTCACTTTTATTCATCACACATAAAAACTACAACTGCTAAAGTGTGATTTATTATGCTCTTTTTGTTTACCACTAGCGCATACTCATGACGTTTTATTCTTCTATAGAAACGTGCGTTGTTTCCTAAGAGTCAATAGGTGTCATCATCTTATAGTCTACACACATGTCGTAGCCAAGTTTATTAGATCCATATCGCACAGTGTGACATGCAATGATCTTATAGGATTGCTAGAATCGTGCAGTGTGTTTGGGCTTAAGGATGAGGAGCGCACGAAGAAGATCATTCTAAAGAGACATTTATTACATCCACAAAGGAGGGTAACATTCAAAATTAACCGACAACTCAGAGAACTAAAGGAAGGAGATTTATACAAATGTAAGAGGAGCTAATGACTTAATTAACTAGACACATGTGAACTAACTAAAGTAATCAAGGGAAAACAGAGACTTAACCCTGTGTCCCAAATGTGCATACTATCCACCCTATTTACCCTGAATAGTATTGCAAATTGTGAATTTAGGAGGGATAGTATGCACATTGGGACGCAGGGTAAGTCAATGAAGAGGACATATATTATTGCCTTATATATATATAAAATCATCTTATGTCTACAAATGTCTTTCCTTTTTTACAGAACAAAAATGAAAACATATCAGGATGTGATACCAATATCTTGTCTGACCGAATTCCCTAACATTGTCCAGATGGCCAAGGTGAGATTGAATCAAGTGTGGAGGGGGTGAAGGGGTCAGCACTATTGTTTTCAGGCCCTCCGATTCATCACACTTCTCTCGGAGTGACATGACTGATTGTCTCCCTCTCCCATGAGCTTGTTCTGTCCTGCCTGGACAGATGACCGTAGTGTTGCATCACTTTTGCAAGATCAGATGAGAATGAGGAACGAATCAATATGTCTTTTCTTTTTTCTTTATCATCAGCTCGTCTGTGAAGAGGTGAACGTGGACCGATTTTTCCCGGTGCTTTACCCAAAGGTACACAACAATTACAATCAATCTTTTTGTATGACCCACCTGCACCAAAGTGATACGCTTAACTCAATAACACATAATCCTAAATCATTTGTCCTGGTTGATTAAAGCGTGGCACTGGGAAATATGCCACCTTCTGCAAAAGTATTGCTCGTCGTCTCTTTGGGTTTGCATTGTTGACAAAGCAGTACCTAAAGGACATTCATCATGCTATTGAAAACGTCTATTCTGCCACAGGCCTCCAGGCTCATCGTCACTTTCGACGAACACGTCATAAGCAACAACTTCAAGTTCGGAGTCATTTATCAGAAGTTTGGACAGGTGAGTCGCATGGGAAGCCGTATCTCCATTAGCTTCTTCACAACCCATTTCTTCTCATTTAGCCGATGCACAGAGATGAATTGGTGCTGTAACTCACCATCATAATTCATATTTATTCAGAACAACACCGTTCTTTTGAACAAAGTTGCCTTTCCTTCTCTCAACCCTAAAATGTCTCCTCTGCTTAAACAACAATCCAGCCGTTGTCTTCATTTGTCTTTTATTAATATCATGATGCCATTGTTCCCAGAGGAAAGCTTTGATTGCATTAAGACAGATCCTTGACCTGCCTCAGAGACTGAGAGGTGCCTGAGAGGTTGTTCGAGGATGCTTGCCAGCAACGCCCTTAGCCTATAAACATGAGAGATGCGAGATGCGCTTGAACAGCCTCTAATCTCACGGATCAATGTGTTTACACACTCAGCCTTTCCAATGTGGTTAACAAGAACACAGAGGCCCTTAATGGGACGTTCTCATGTCTAAAACGCACCTTATGGATCAGCCCTAAAAACTTCCGCTTGTCCTCCTCGACTCTGAATGGGAGACAGTGTTTATTCAGGAGAACAATTTGCATTTTCATCAAGCTAATTGATTCATGATGAGCCATTTTGGTTTTCTAATTTTAGAGTTTGCTTTTGACCTCATCAAGATATTCTTGTTTTTGTGTGTGAGTTCATTTCGTATGGGCTTTGTTGAATGTCGGGCTTTGTGCTGTAACATAAGCATTGTCATGTGTTCTTGTGATGTATGAAAGACTAACTACTTTGTTGTTTTGTTAAGAAATTGAAGTCATGATAATGCATGAAGCTTCTGTGTTGTGTTGACCTTCTATTGTACTTGAAGGGTTACTGTGTCTGCTGCTTAGGGCACAATACAAATGTTTTTTTTTTTTAACTTTTAAACATTTTATGTGTTTTTATCTGTGTAGACCTCAGAGGAGGAGTTGTTTGGGAATAATGAGGAGAGTCCTGCTTTGGTGGAGTTTTTAGAGTTTCTGGGACAGAAAATCGAGCTCCATGACTTCAAAGGGTAACTCTCTCTCTTACTCTCTCTCAGTACGGCACAAGTGAGATGCCAACGCACTAGATTAAATGTTTAACAACATGAATCAATTAAAATAGAAGCTTTGGGTGTCTGTGTTTGCATCTGTGCACTTCTGAGGAGAGATTTCACTAGGAATGAACGGCACTTTCTTATAGCTCTGTTATAGCTCCTCCAAATCACACAAAGTGTAAAATGATGTTATTATTATCAAGCCAGTTTTATTATTATTAAAATTATAAAAAATATTTTATTAATTGAAATAGATGAAAAATATAAATTGTACTATTATTAATATTAATTTATTAATAAATATTACTAAAATAAACTAAAATAAAATGTTTAAGTTCAAGCATAAAATTACTAGAATTAAAATAGAAGTTAATGCTAAATAGACATATTTATTGAAAAAATTACAAAAATCACCAAATTACTAAAACATTAATAATTAGTAAAATACTAAAAGTGTATATACTAATCATACAAAAAAAAAACACAATAAAATAAATCGGCACAGAACAAAAGGTTAGCCACTTAAAAAATAAAGGAATTTAAATTATTTGTTTAATTAATTAATAATTATTTACAAAATAATAGAAATAATCACTTTTAAGTTTTCATTAAAACAAATATATGTTGGTGTAATTATTGTTTATATAGTGAAATCCAACAATAAATAATAAATGATCAAATAAATCCTGTAGAAATGTTTAAAAACAGTACATTTTCCTATCCTTTTTGTATTTTGTTTTTATTAAATCCATTTATTTATTTATTTTTATTGAATATCATTGCAAAACATTTAGAATATGTTTTTTGATAAATGATAAAGTTTTGCTACAAAACTATGATTCCTTATCTTTGTGAAGGCTAATGCTAATGATATCATTCATGTTTGACAGCAGATTCCTTGAATATGCTTTCTTCTACTAGATTTCGTGGAGGATTGGACGTGACACATGGACAGACAGGCTCTGAATCTGTGTACCACAATTTCCACAACAAGGAGATCATGTTCCACGTGTCAACTAAGCTTCCTTACACAGAGGGTGATACACAGCAGGTACTCAAAATTCTGTGGGTTCAGACCGTGAGAGGGTCACTCACAGCACATCTGTTTTCATTGCTTCTAGATCCTTTAATCAGTACAACTGTGGTAAGCATCAGTTGTCCCTGATTTTCCATCTTTGTAGATACTGTTCAGATGCAAAATAATGTAACAAGCCACATAGGTATGAGCCATCTGGATCGACAGGAGGGAAGAAATCCATTTCTTATGATTGGGGCAGATGCTGTTTTGTGCAGCCACACACTGTTGATGTGCTGCTGGCAGATGATTGTTGACTCACAAACTGACCTTTATTCTGCACCTTCACTGGCAGCACTGTGTCCTCTGAGGAAGAGTGTTTTTTAGAGCTCACTCCTCGGGGAATCTTCTACATTTAGAACACATGAAGCCTGCTCCTCTCTCTCTCTCACTGTCATGTGTGCACACTCACTCTCTGCAGTGATTGGAGGCTGACAGCAGATCGAGTTGGTGAACTGATGTCCATGTTTAAATGAGCGGCTGCAACCTCTGTGTTCGCCCTTGCCAGCCATCTGTTGAGACATGTTGTGAAAAACAACTTCATGCCATCATTGACACATAAATGGAACCTCAAAAGTATATGGAATTTATCCTCAGATGTCTGCCAGAAGAGCGTTTAACGACACTCACCGCAGCTGTGTGTTGGTGTATTACATCAAATATGTTTGGACTGGCTTATTTCATTCCTAAGCAATAAAGTGCAAGATTTTGTGCTATGATTTGCATAGATTCATGTATAAAAGGCACACTATGAAAATGGATATTCAGAATATAGCACATATTCTAGTGATTTTATATAATGACATGATATAAATGTTAAAGACACATTTTTTTAGCATTTTTTTAAAAGCTAATGTATAATGTCTTGTTTTTCTTGCTATTCTTCAACACTGTTGTTTTTAAGTTTCTATTTATTAAAGGATCTTGATATATATATATATATATGTATATATATATATATATATATATATATATAAAAAATATGGTCATAAGAGAATTGTTTCAAAAACATTAAAATATCCTTATAGCCACCAAACATTTTAACTGTATGTAGGTTAATTAAATATTAATAGTTGTTTTTTTTTATGAATCTATGGTGAATAAGTTTTTGTGTCATACATTACTATAGTTTCTATTTTATTAGACTGCGACACTGTTTTGACCAATCAGCATCCAGGACCCAACTATTTTATCCTTCTTTGGCTTGAAAGCTGCTAATACATTTTAATTTATGCCAAAGAAATCTTACTTTAACAACTGTATAGTATAGTTTAATGCAACTGTAATTAGGAATTATCAAAGTGACATCTCTTGTTTTGTTATCACAGCTACAAAGGAAGAGGCATATAGGAAATGACATCGTGGCCATCGTGTTTCAAGACGAGAACACTCCATTTGTGCCAGACATGATTGCCTCCAACTTCCTGCATGCCTATGTAGTGGTGCAAGTTGAAAATGCCTGTTCTGACAACGTCCTGTACAAGGTACATCAACACAGTATTACTGCAATCTAGCGCGTCTGTAACACCTCCCTGTGAGTTAGTAAGTGATGCATGCATTTATCATTGTCCAGGTTTCAGTAACAGCGAGAGATGACGTCCCCTTCTTCGGACCACCTCTCCCCAACCCAGCCATTTTTAAGAAAGTGAGTTTATGAATCTTAATAAAGGGAAGTACAGTATTTATGCATTGCACTAGCAACATCAGGTTCATGTGTTCAGGTCCTAAGTAATGAACTGATGAAATGTATACAGTAAATGCTTTTTAAGTGGCATTTCAGGGGGGAAAGTATCTGCTTAATACAGTTGATTTCATTTAAAATGTTTTTGGTCAGTAAGATTTTATTAAAACATTATTAAATTCTCCTATGCTCAAGGTTGCAATTATTTGATCAAAAGTACTGTAGAAACTGTAATATTGTTAAACCGTATTACATTTGAAATTTATTCCTGCGATTTCACAATTGATTGCTGTGAATTTCTGTGTCACCTGATCCAATTTGGTAATCAAGAAACATTTATCATTTTATTTTCAACATTAAAAAGAGTTGTGCTCCTTAGTATTTATGTGGAGACTGTATTCTGTAGTCCAAAAGAATGTAATTTGTTTGAAATATAATTTTATAATATTTTAGTGCCTTTGCAAATACTTTTGATCAATTTAATTAATCCATACTAAATAAAATTATTATTATTATTATTATTATTATTTCTATATGTAAAGAAAATAATTCTCTCCATCCATCTGTATCTCTCTTATTTGTTCTCCTTCTGCACTCTCCTGCTTCTCTCAGGGCCCAGAGTTTCATGAATTCTTGCTTACCAAGCTGATCAATGCTGAATACGCTTGTTACAAAGCTGAAAAATTTGCCAAATTAGAGGTGAGTGTCATTAAACTGTCAGAAATCAGTGCTCAAATGCAATACCAAGGTGATGGCTTTAAATGCAATGTATTAATAAAATGTATTTTATGATATGCTGTATGTGACTAACAAATGCATACGTGTAATGTGAATGTCACACGCCTCATCTAGCATTAATTTACCATGTTAAAATGTATGCTATGTCTAAGTACAAGTGCGCTATATCACCAGGAGCGTACCCGGTCTGCTCTGCTGGAGACGCTGTACGAGGAGCTGCACATCAACAGTCAGGCTATGATGGGGCTGGGAGGAGAGGAGGACAAACTGGAGAACGGAGGAGGAGGGGGAGGCGGCTTCTTTGAGTCTTTCAAGGTAATCCACAAGGACCCAGGGCTCCGAGGTCTCTGTGAGGGCACTTACATCCAGAATAGATGGGGATGGGGATGTTTGTGAAGCATCGCTGTGGCTTGTGTGTGTGAATGCTGGACGGGGGTGGATTTGGTTTGTGGTCATACATTTTTTTTCTGATATGAGAAGAGTCATTCATTCAGAGCAGTGTCTTTATATACGATCATATTTGTATAATAATATAATTTTTTTTTTTATAATATTTTACATTTAAATTTTATATTTTCTGTTTTCATTTTAGCTTTAGTAATTCTGTCGTTGTGTTTGTCATTTTCGTTAGTTTCTGTTTTTAATATGTCTATTTAGTATTAGTTATTCATTCATTTTTATTTAATTTAGGTTTAGTTGTTTTAGTACTTAAGCTTAAACACAACAAATAAATCCATCCTAGCTGATATATATATTTTTTTATCTTGCGGCTGTTATTCTTTATGAAAAGTAGCATATTTTTCTCTCTTGGGATTTAGATAGTGATGTCTTTATGACTCCACCTGCCAAGTGATGTAACCGATGCTACTGAAATTAAATAACTCATTACCATAATTAACACTAATTAAATCCTATTAGCACATTGTTGAGCATAGATCCACTCATGAGATTTATCTTATGCTCTACAGCGTTTTGCTTCCTGAAATACTTTACAAATTAATCAGTAGTACATGATTAATCATACATGACACAAATATTTCTCTGTAATGCGCAGCATTATGCCTGACGAGTATATAGAGGTTATTTATCAAGTAGACTGAATTTTCCATAGCAATAATTCACTACAGACAGGGAAGGTTTGTATGTGCATGGTAGCCTGGTTTATAATTGATTGTATTCAGTGGTGTTCATGCATTGATTGTGGTCATCCAGACATGAAAAATCAATCAGACTTCTCATAAATCATTTTCATTATCTGTCTTTTAATCTATTATATTTGCTTCCGCAACCACTATTTCACACTGTTTTCAGCAGCAGCTGTCAATAGATGAACTCATTAGCGTAGACACAGCTCATTGGTGGTTGTGGCATTTTCCCGTGAAATCAGGCAGCACTTTAGTGGGTGATGTTTAATCAATATCCATTAACACTCTCAGGTGGTTCTGCTCTCTATTGGTTGCGAGCTTCAATCGTGAGCAGCCAAACTCTCTGCTAGCTTCATATCATCTGTCTTCCCTCTGCCCACTTGCTTTTTTCTTTCACGAACAAAGCTGCACTCTTCGCTCAGGTGTTGCTCGGGTTGTTTTAGCTACTTGATTCTTTGGCTTCAGACCCACTCCATTGGCCCTCGCTGACCTGCCGCTGCTCACCGTGTGTCCTCCTCATCTCTCCCTGTGCTATAGCGGGTGATCCGCAGCAGGAGCCAGTCTCTGGACACCATGGGCCACAATATCAGGAAGTACACAGTCTCCAATAGTCACAGCGGCAGTATCAGCCACAACAACAACAACCACCACTCACCAGAGACCCCTAAACCCCCTGGGATAGTAAGTAACCCCCCTGCCCTATTGACTTTTCAATGGGCCAATCTATGTTAGTCCCCTCACTTCCCTCCACTCTGATCTAAAAAGTCAGTCCTGGTTACACATACTTCACGAATTCCTGACTACACTGAAAGTTAAGCACATGCACAGATCCTCTGAGCTGCCAAACTGAGAACAAAACAACACAACGAAGATGAAATAATTCATGATCAATCAACCAACTTCGATTTAATTCATAATTTCCCTCATGCACCAGTCCCTTAAAAAATATTTCCTCATTTCCTTCATGCTTTTTGTCTGTCATCTCTGCAGCCACTGATCTTATTCACTGGATCTTTTACAGTTTACCTCAGGAACGTTTCTTGAAAGGGTCACTTAAATGCACTGGTCTTGCTCCTGTTTGCTGCTCTACAGTCAGGATTTCCTCAGTTAAAAGGCTAAATGACATGAAGTTTCGATCTATTATCTTTATTCTTTTTTTTCTTTTCTTTTTTTTATATTTTATTTAAGCTTTTCACATTTTTACAGAACAACCCCCCACCCCATGCCAGCGAATAAGTAAAAAATAAGTTTTTTTTATTGTTTAGAATTAAAAAATAGAAATGAAGGGAAAAAACCTGTGCATGAAAGTAACTTGGCATGCATATATAATATATTTTAATATGTTTTCTTTTGACAGTTTGATGTTTTTTTTTGATAATATAATTTTTAATACTCTTTTAAAAATAGTACTACCTTGAAAAAAAAAACTTTTTGAAAATAATGATGGTTGCATGACATCTGTCAAATTTTTTCAGGCAATTTTATTTTGATAATTATATTAAACTTTTTCAAATCCACATTATAATCGCTTTCCACATTATAATCACAGGAGGTGTGTGTCTTGATTATGGTGAAGATGAGGTCCTCTGAGGGGTGCATGACATAAAGTAGTGTGGAATGTGCTGCATGTTGCTCACGAGGGAATGAAATGCTGTCAGATCTACAAGGCGTCATGTGAGACATTATTGTGTTATTTTCCTTGCAGTGTCTCTCAGGAATGAATACTATCTGATTTTGAAGTAGGCCAAGGCGACCTGCAACAGTGTTAGTATAAAGAAGGCTGTGAATGTTTTGACCTTACCACATCCCCCACAGGATCAGACACACATCAGCACCGCATAAGAACCTGCTGGGAGAGTTACGTATTTATGTGTGTGCAATGAATGTTGAATGGATTTTAATATGCAGGTGTCTTGTTGGTAAGTATAATTCTTGCACAGCTTAAGTGCAGAAACAGTATCTTCCGGCCAGCTAGCTCTTGCTCCATCAAGCGCAGCGGTGCTGCTTCTTGCCCCGGGGACCGTCACACACTTAGCGCCATGCTAAGTCATGCCAGCGCCCCTCGTGAGCACCGCTCATATGAGTCGAGAGAAATCCCACTTTCCCCACAGGGACTCGCACTGGAACACATTTCAGAGTTACTGAGCCATGCCTCTGTCACAGTTAATGCTTCTGTTATTTATAGCGCTATCATATGCCATGTCAGCCAAATGGCCTTCACACAGGTTATGCAATGGAGCATAAAAAAATACATTTTAATACAACTATTATTTTGGTATTGGGAATTTAATCCCAAAGGTTACTGGTGAAAATTAGAAACGGTGTATTAATTCATCCCCTTATGGTGATTAAGTCAGAACAAACAAGGCCATAGACAGTGATGGGGCCCCACTAAGGTCCTGTGTGTGTGAAAGTGGTTATCAACTGGTATTGCTGCAGGACCCATTACATTGCATATCAAGTGACAACTCAACACTTACCAAAATGTATTTATTCATCACAAGTAAATAAAAACATATTCAAATTTACATCGAAACTTGCAAAGGTCCAACAATAGTCAAAATGAGAAACATAAAGTAAATAAAAACTTATTTAAAATCACACTGAAACTTGCATAGGTCCATTGATATGCAATATTATTAACATAAACTGGATTCTGAATTCTGTTTTTTATTTTAATATTTACATTTTTGTTGTATTTTATTTTATTGCAAATAAAAGCATCCGTAAAATAAGTTTGAAATGTGCTTAGGTCCAACAATATGCAAAATAACAAACTGGATAGTAATATTTAAAGGTTTGTAAATTGTATTTTATTTCGTTATTTCAGCATTTTTCCACTTTTATGTGGGACCCTGATATGAAAATGGATTTGCTTCAATAGGCCAAACCATTTTAATATCACGACCCACCAGTCGAGTGCCAATGACCTACAGTAAGATAATTATGAGTATGCATAGTTTGCATTTTTACAAGTTTAACATAACACCTGGCCCAGTTCAGTTTCAAAAATAATGCATAAATGTTCATTTAACGTCATGATATATGAACTTTCTTGTCTGACTAACCTGACTTACTGTTAAACTGTGTTCAAATGTCAACTGTCCCAATGTCACCAATTGTGTGCTATGTGCTCCTACTTCAGCGTTCTTGTCCTTCACAGGTCCCTGCACCTGCTGAGGTTCCTCTGGCCCTTTTTTCCTTGTGTGGCTACCTTGTTGTGTTCATGACAGCTTTTTACTCGCTGTTCATGCTTTGATGACTGTCTCTCCAGCAGATGTTTGTAGGCTATTTTGTTTGTATAACACATAACCTGCTGCATGGACTCATGATTTCTCTCGTTCTCTCTCTCTTTCTCTGTGGGATCTGTGCAGTCATTGCTTGTCCCAGGCAAAAGTCCCAGTAAATATGGACGGCGTGGCAGTGCCATAGGAATAGGAACCATAGAAGAGGTTCATGTATAACTCTCACTCCTCTCTCATATGCATCATTTGTTCTCACCGCATGACTTTTACAACATACAGCTGCAGTTACAGTCAGTTAAAGTCCTTTTTTCAATGCACTGATCATAAAATAATATTTCCTTTAAGTAAAACTTTCTTTAAGTTTTACTTAAAAAAAATGACATTTTTAAAAAGTGGACAATTGTTTGGAAATACACCTATTTTGAATGTTCTGTTAACAGAATGATTGCCACCAGTGTAATTAATAAAAATAAATAAATAAGAATGTAGTTTAGTTAATAAAAAAAACTGATATAATAAAATATCTAAAACTAAACTAAAAATTTATATAAAAAAAAGCTGTCTACACATTTAAAACAAAAGCTAATAAAAAGACAAAACAACAAAATTACTAAAACATACATGAAATATAAAAATAAATCTAGCATTGGTCTATTCTTCACAGCAATGTTTTAATTGATTTCATTAAATATGGCATTTTACCCTGAATACTTCTGCTAGTCTACATCTAAGAGTCTAATTTCTGTTTTATTTGATTTTTTCATTGTATTTAATTTTTTTTTATTGTATTTATTATTTCTTTTTTTTTTTCCAATAATAAAATGTACACCAAATAAAAATAAAATTAAACTAAAATCAGTCATTTTAAAAGCTAAAGTGAATTTAGGCACCACAGAATTATAATGTGCTGAATGAAAAATGGAAATTCATTTTGAGATTTTGAGATTCATTTAGCCAAGTATTACATTTAAAGTGTTAAGTTTTTATTAATTCATAAATTATTAGTATTTTGCAAAGATGAACTTTAAATTAGCTTTATACGATGAAAGAGGAAATGGGCATGCACAATTAAATAACTGATATGAAGCATATATATTTTGCATCCATCATTTTATTCATGCCATACTATCCAGTCTTACTAAACAGGCCATATTCCATATTGAATATAAGCCACTTTGACAGTAAGCACTGTTCAGTTAGAGTCATATTGCATACTTTTATATCCTCCATCACAGTTCTTTTAAATGACCCGTGTACATCTACGTACATCTGTGTTCAGCAGCAGTGTTTCAGTGTTTAATGTTAATGGTGAAAGGTCACAGATTACATCATAGCTCCCCTTCCAGCATCACTTCCTGCATGTAAACCATAGCTCTGCTACATTTTAAATGTCCAACATCATTTCTTGTTGTGTAGTATGTACTCTTCAGTGTATTTCTATCCCCTGGTCTGATAATTGTACACTCTTCGCGAGCTACTGTAATAGCATAGAAACACAAAAGAAAAAGGCAACAGCGAGTCTTTCCGAAGCCTTTGAAGCCATTTTAGATAAAAGCCTTTTTGAAGGCCTTTCATTTGAAGTCATAAAGCAGTAGCTGTAAAATCCCAGCGTTCAGACTTGAAGAGAACAAAGTGTCCCCAGCGAGAGCACAGTCGCCCAGTGAAGCTCAGGAGATCCTGCTCCCATCTTTCATCTCTCAGTTCAGGCCGAAACTCTCAAGCACACACTTCACATCCACCCTGCCAGTCAAGCTACGAAACACTGCCTTTTGTTCTTAAAAAAGACTGGAGCATGCCACAGATATAAGAAATAATAGACTATTGCAAGTGGTATAACATAGACCTGACCTATAGAGGATGTATTATCCTTCAAGTTTCCTTTGAGAAGTTTTCATCACAGTGTGAAGGTGTTCCTTTATGAATCCTTGACTCGCTGACCTTCCTGTTCTCTCCTACAGTCTTTGATCATTCCTGGAAAAAGCCCAACTAGGAAAAAGTCAGGACCTTTCAGCTCTCGACGTAGCAGTGCTATTGGCATCGAAAACATCCAGGAGGTCCAGGAGAAGAGGTAAGAGGAGGAGGAAACTTCAGAAACTGCAATTGTGAAGCATGAACATTTCATTGTCACAGATTGTGCTTGTGCTTAAACCTGCTTTCAGAAGCAAGATTTTTTTGTGAAATTCATACATGCACTACAATTCAAAAGTTTGGATTCAGAAATGTTTTATTTTACTTATTTATTATAATTTTTATTATCATTTCATTTAGTTGTTTTATTATCACAGTTAAAAATATTAAGCAGCTCAACTGCTTTCAACATTGATAATAAGAAATGTCTCTTGAGCAGAAAATCAAATCATAAGCTGGAGTGATGATGGCTGCTCAAATTCAGCTTTGCCATCCATCACAGAAATAAATTACATTACAAAACATATCAAAATAGTGTTATTTTGAAAAATAACCAGTTTGAGAGAGATGTTATTGACAATGTTAGTACTGACAGAATGGTTATATCCCAAAAATCATACATTTATATGCTCTGTACATGCAAATATACTTAATATAAAATAAAAGAGTTGCAGACAGAACATAAAGTGTAATATTACACAAACTTTACACTATTTTTTGTGTTTATGTGTTTGGTGAAGAATTGCCGCTCTGTTGTCAGAGGACAGGACAGTGCTCTGTCTCTCTCTACCCAGCGTCACTCTCAGGAATGGGAGGCTCATCGTGGATTCCTCCAAGTATAAATGCCACCATAGAATGACACCTCTATAACCACAGAGTAGCTGCTTTCCTTACCTGGCCATAGCAATGCATCTGAAATGCTATGAATTATGGCCTTTACCACATTATTAAACTGGTCACACATGCAAAATCAGCATGCTAACTGATTGGTCTGCTAATTTTTCAGCCAATCAATGTCTGTTTAACTGATCTTGCATGAGCTGGCCTTTTGTCATATGTGCTGTAGTACTTACAGGCCCTTTGAATGATGTTGCTCCAAATTCATGTGTTTCAGTATAGTGATGTGAATCAGCATGCACTGTTGTATCTAACCTAACCTAACTCAGAGTAGACTGCTGTTGAGCTTGGGTTCTGTCACCTCACCTTTGACCTAGAGTTTCAAACACAATGCTTATACTGCCCTCTGATGGTGAGACTGTGTGTGTGTGTGTGTGTGGCAGTAGAGAGTGCTTCCCCAGCACACAGAAGACTCCTGACAGTGGCCACGCCTCCCAGGATCCCAAGTCTGAAAACTCCTCCAACCAGAGCTCTCCTGAAGTCCTCATCACCAAGAACAGGTGAAGTGAAAAGCATTACGGAGTGCTGATTGATTTGATTTGTTCACATATTTCAGCGAGCCTTAAACCATGTGCTTTTAAGTCTCAAGGGTTGATTTCAATGTTTTGTGTAAAAAAATTTGTTTAAATTGTTTTTTAAGCTTTCTACAATAGCTTTATTTATTTTTGCTTATTTTCAAATGTATTTGTAGTGTATGTGTAGATTATATTGTTTTCCTTTTGTCCCAAACCCAAATATTAATCTACGAAAAAGCATGATAAAATATAAATTATTATAATATTGATATATTTATATAGACAGAACATTTCATATTTCATTTTAATATTTCACACGTTGTGTTAGAATGGTGTAAACACAGTGATTTATTTTCGAAAATTTAAACTGCCAGTACTGATGGACTGGTTATGTTCCAAAAATCTTACATGCAGTGAGTGATCTTGCAAAGCAGTGTTTGTGTGTGTATAAAATCTCTATAGAAAATACCACCACTTCCTTAATTTGAGATGTGGTGAAAATGACATGTAATGACTGAGAATTAAATTTGCTGGGAAAAAAAAAAGTTCACTGCTGAACATTGTCAGTTTTTTTTCATATTTGGTGCTTCATAGGGTTTCCTACTGAACCCTGGCTTGTGTGTTTTGGTGGATGCAAGGGATCTGACAACAATAACTATGGGAGCTTCTTGTTTGTCACAGCTAAAGGCATTACGAATGTGTTTTGTGTGTGTGTGTGTGTGTGTGTGTGTAGCTCAAGCATGTACTACCAGGCTCCCTCCATTCCTGAGGCTCTTGACCTGTCCCGCTCCTCCTCTAATGCCAGCAGCTTTGCTAGTGTGGTAGAGGACAATGAAACCGAGGCCACAGAGGACTATGACACCGGCATGGTGAGAAAAGCACATTTATCATCAACACATTCAACTAATGAACATCTCTAGAAACTACCCAGTCATTGCATGCAAACTGTCACAAACATGTTCACAGCGAGACTAGTATTTAAAAAAAAAAACACTAAGACAGACTCCATATATTTTGTCAGTTTCTCTGCTAGAACAATTTGTTGTATTTGTCCCATTCAGGAGAGTCTGTCGTCAGCAGATACTCCTCAAAAACGAGACTCGTTCACATACAGCACATGGCTGGAGGACAACATGAGCACTGCCAGTACAACCAGCAGGGGGAGCTCTCCTGGTGAGAGAAACACACTTGGGGAAAATAATTTAAGTCACACACTCTTTAACACATTTATAAAAAATAAAACATCTTTGGTGTATCTTTGTGTAGTAGTGTATCTTATGTCTGTGTGTTTATCTATTAAATAAATGTTCTTATGTTTCCAGCCGGGAAAACAGATGGTGGAAAGAACCAGGAGCAGAACCGTACAGACATCCGCATCAAACTTGAGCGACCGCATGACCACAAGTCCACATCTGTGAGTCTTACTAGCCTAGTCTAAACATAGAGAATTAAATAGTATTTGCTTTAGTGTAAAGATACAGCAATTGGAATTTTCAAAAAATATTACAAAATCTTATAGAATGCAAACTTGTTAACAGAAGTGTATATATTATACACCCAGTGTGCACAGTTATTGGGTGAGTGTGTGCACTCTGCCGCCCTTTATTTCTGTCTGTTGTAACTCTGTTACTGTGTGTGCATCTGTGCAGAACTGCTAGCCCCTCCAGATTGACTGCCCCATGGACGTCCATCAACAGGTAAGATATACTGTATCATGACTGAATTCATTTTCTTTCATCAGCTTAAGATGTAAACTCATAAACTAGTCTTTTGTATAGCCCTATATTAAATATTAAGAGACTCTTAATAAGGTCTGCAACTGTATGACAAGTGCATTGAAGTGGTACATATTTTGGATCCTTTGCATATGAAGCATGCTCGTTTTTAAGGCTGAATGATAGAAAACATTACAAAAGAAGTTTTCTATATATATATATATATATATATATATATATATATATATATATTTAAATGATGGAAAAAATTTTGAGATTTTGTTGGTGTTTCCATAATTTGCCAGAAATAATGGATAATTTTTGGTAAAAGCAACCTCTGTCTCAGTATCTGAACATTTCAAATGTATTGTGTTTTGCTCGGCAGCCAGTAATGTTTTTGTAAGTCAGCTTTTATTTTTTTTATTTTTTTCAAAGAATGTTATACTTTTATTCAGCAATGATGCCGTAAATTGATCAAAAGTGAAGTGAAGACATTTATAATGTTCCAAAAGATTTAAAAGTAATGCTTAGATGTTCTATTAAAAATGTATCGACCACATAAATATTAAGCAGTATTATTATTCAACATTGATAGCATTTCTTGAGCACCCAATCAGCATATTTAAAGGATTTCTGAAGGATCGTGTGACATTGAAGAATGGAGTTTGCCAACACAGCATTAAATTGCATTTTTAAATATATTCAAATAGAAACTGTTGTAATTCTAATGATATTTCACAATATTACTGTATTTTGACCAAATGAATGCAGCCTTGGTGAACATAAAAGACATACAAAATGCAAAATTTTCATTGATAATATATGTAATTAGTAATTTGTTTTTCATGCTAATGCAGTGTCAGTGACCTGATTATTGTTCTTAACCTTATTGTCCAAACAGCAATTCCGTTAGAAACACCTTAGAGAGAAAAGGCGTTACTTGATGAAGAAGAGGATGACGATCACAGTTGGCTGCAGAAGTGACAACATGTACATGCCCCAGAACCACAATCATGTGACCATACCTCCATCAGGACACTCTCTTCCCCTGCAGACTTGACCAGAAACAGGAAGGAGTTGGCTACAGGCAGCCAGAGACTGTGCATTGGCCCGCTCCCCTTGAGTACATCGGTAAATGGATGAGAAGCTCCTCTGTAGCAGCATCTACTGACACGCCACTGTGCCGGTGAGTGGCTAAACTAGCAGGTTATTTGAGGTCCTAACACTGTGCTGAAATTCAGTTCTGTGAAGTTTGCATCCTAAAAACATTTTATCTGCTTGCGTGATGAAAGCTTTTTAACCTTGTTCCAAATGGTGGACTCTGCAACAGGGATAGAGCATTCTTCTGAAACCTCAAATGACAAATGGGAAGCACTACGGTCTCGGGGACTTCACTGCAAGTACAGTACACATCATATGCGCTGTTTAGGACAGGGCCATAGAGACCAAACCATGTCTCAAATTCGCTCAGAAAGTCGTTTAGAATTAAGGTGTGAAAACCCTTGATCTGATGTACATTGTAGCTGTGCAATACATTATTTAAAAGTAACATCATTCAAAAGATCAAAGAAAAAAAAGATCTTGTTTATCAACAGTTGAGTTCAGTTAAAATGCATTAGGGATGCACCGATATAAAAAAAATAGAGCATTACCGATAAGCTGCTAATAATTTTGTTTGTGACCAATATATTGTAAAGAAATAACAAAATAACTTTTTTAAATGCTACAAGTGAATTAAGGTATCACAGCATTATAATATACAGTATGAAAATTGATATTTATTTTGAAATTTGTTAAAAATTACATATAGCATTTAACATTTTTTGTGTGTGTGTTTTTTTTTTTTTAGTTTTTGAGCATTAGATCCTGGAAAGGAAATAAATGAAATTAATATATAGAGTCATTTAAAAAAGCACAAACAATTATATATCCAATATCGGCCAGTACTAAAGAATTAAAACATTTCTAATATTACCCAATAGCTGATAGGGTACTGATACTGTATACTGTGCATCCCTAGCTTTTTTATCTACAGTGTGTGTGTATGTATGTATGTATGTGTATATATATATATATATATATATATATATATACATATATATATATATATATATATATATATATATATAGTATACATATACTGTATATTAGGGGTGTAATGGTACACAAACATGACTGTTCGGTACGTACCATGTTTTAGATGTCACATTTCAGTATGGTTTTGGTACAGCAGCAGGAAAAAACGAAACATAATTTTTAGTGAAAATTTTATAGTGGTTTTTAGTGGTTTACTGAACAAATCGTTCTTTAAATAGATTACATTATACTTACAATTAATAGGGATTAAAATCTGCCTCATCTTATGCTCTAAACTACTTTGACTTTACTATAAGGTTACAATTAACTACAGAGCCCAAACTTAAATTGAATTAATATTTATTTTAACATTTCACGAAATGCTCTTCTTTAGATTTCATTTCTCTAACTTTGTTGTAACTTTGTTTGCTCTGACTTTGGCTGTTTATTTTGTGTTAAAGCTAGTAGTAAAGAGCTGCCATTTGAACAGAGACATTTATACAGCGATCTGTCAGGCAAAATCATCAAAATGTTGTTTTTGTTTTTGTTTTTGTAAAAACTTTTAAAGATGAGACTTTGTTTCAACTGGAACTGGACGTTCCCAATGAAATTTAACTTGTGCAGTGGTTAAAACAATGCTGTATTTGACTGGTATGTGTACTGAACTGAAAGACCCGTACTGAAAACATTTGGTATGAATACGTGTACCGATACACCCTTAATAGTGTAGCTCATATTTATTGGTGAGAATTTGTCAGAAACTGGAGGGTCCCGTTACTTTTAAATAATGTATTTATCTGACATTGTGCATGGAGAAATGCGGTATTTTAACGAGTACAGCTCAAAGAAAATATTTGATTAGCATCAAAACATGACAGTTTCGTGAAGTGTGTATATAATAATATATTCCCTCTGAATGCCTTATCTTACCCTCAAACAGAAGATATGTGCATCCATGTCAGTGTTACAACACTAGTGAGTTAACATACTAATTCAGCTTCGTTTCCTGACCATCTAACCAAGCAGGACTAACTGTAAGTCATGGTTTATGCTCAGCTTTGTTTCACCAGTTGGACATGTCGATTATTTGCAACATAAGCAGTCCATGATAAATGTCTTGGGTTTTGAGTTTAATTCCTTATGATGACACTTCTCTTTGTTTTTCATAAAGGTAACTGTTTAAAAATCCCTAGTGGAGATACTTTCCTTTTGTTAACAGGCTCTTCTTTTTTTGTCAGATCGCTTGATGTCTAAACTGTGTGTCAAGGTGACAGTCCTCTTTTACACACTCAATCTAGACAGGACTTTTGAGTTAAAACAAATGTGCTGTTGCTAATCTATAAATCAATCATTAATGCCAAAAATCAGTCAGTGTGATTTTTTGCTCGTTCTGTTAAAGGCAAAAAGCATTGATTGGAGCTTAAATATGGCACAGTGGTTTGGGGTTGCCTTACTCTTAAGTGTCAAAATATATGAAGGGGAAAGATTAGCCAAATTTTTTTTGTAATGTATTTATGACAAACAATTGGCCTTACTGGCTTCCATTTAAATTGCCTTTATACCATCTTGTCCTACACTATTAAAATGTTATGTAGTTCTCATAGCTGATCCATGTTTGTTTGATATATTTCCCACAATTGATCCTTCCTGATCACACACTCAAACATTGGCTGTGTCCGAAACCTGAAAAAAAAAAAATGTTTTGCAGGATCATGTGACACCGTACAGTAGACTTGAGTAGCTTATGGCTGCTGAAAATCCAGCTTTTGCCATCACAGTAAAAATACTGAAATAGAAAACAGTTATTTTAAATTGCAATCATTTTTAACATTATTACTGTTTTTGCAGTATATTGTTGTCAAATAAATGTAGCCTCGGTGAGCTTGAGACTTATTTGAAAAATATAAAAATAATCGTGTCTGTCTGAAAGCAGTTTCGTTGTGCCTGTGAATTTTTAGACTGATTAGGCAGCTGCTTGAGGTTTTGGACACAGCCATTGTAAGATGTTGCATTAGAAAAGCAAATAAAATTATTATTATTATTATTATTCTGTTTCATACCAGACTAAAAGGCTGTACATCATCACAACTAGCGAGAATTACTAACACCATAACTACAACCTCTAGAGGTCCTGGCGTCAGTTGTGTATCAATAAAAATGCTCAAATATGTTGGAAATATTATTTTTAGTCTGCTTTTGTTTGCGCTGCGCAGGGCTTCTGTGCCCCCTTGTGGTGAATCATGATTCTAGCACCATTTATTTGCAGTGTCCATGTACATAACTGTGATTGCTGTTCCTGTTTAGAAGTCGAATTTGTCTGGAGAACAAAACATGCAGCACAAAATCCATGCTGATGACAGGGTATGAATTTTTAGACGTTGTTATACTTTTCTTTTAGCTGCTGCTTCTGTGACCTTTTCCTGTGCAATCATCAATGTAAATACTGCTGTTTTGTACATACTGCCCAGAAAATCTGAAACAAATAAACTTGAGTGTGATATTTCATTGAACATGTTTGTCTGATTGTCTACTTTTCGATTTAAATAGCTAAATGAGTTTTATACATCAATGCCTGTGGTCTTTGTGTGGTCTAGTGGCTGTATGTGGTTATTACAAAACTTGAAATGCTATGGATGTGTTTTATCAATTAACTACCACACATTCAGAAGGCAACATATAGCTTACATCATTCAAAACCTCATTTCAGTAATTAAAGTGCCCCTATTATGGATTATGAAAGGTTAATATTTTGGTTTTGGGAGTCCACAACAACAGGTTGACATTCTTGCAAGGTCAAAAAAAACAAACAAAAAAACATTTTCATCGTCTTATATGCATTTAATTTTACCTTATTTGCTCTAGGACTCCCAAACGTAATTAATAACGGATATAAAGTAAAACTAAATTAATAAAAAAAAAATTCAGATGACAGAGAAATCACAATAGATGCTCAATTTATGATACAATAGCAAAAACATAATAAAGACAATTCTCAAAAGCACCCTTTACTCAATTTCAACCACAATATGTGGACAGAGGTTAAAATAGGAGAAAGCAATCCAGAATCTCGGTCTGAAAACCTTTTATTGAGCATAACTGCTATGATGCGCACTGAAATATCGTCAGACCGATTATGAAACACTTTTCTCATATTTTAAACTCTGCCTGTTTTGTTATTGCTAAACCTCAAATGATTAAAAAAATTTGGTACCGGTAATTAAAACAAAGCTGAAATAAAATACAGCTACATATTAGATTAAAAAAAAACATGCAATTGAAACAAGTAGAAATACTAAAATTAAATTAAAGTAAAAAAAAAAAAAAAACTGAAAATATAAAAAGCTGCTCAAAATATTAACAAAGACTCTTTAGTATACTATATAGGCCTATACTAAAATAACAATACACTAGGATACTTTCGCTTTGATACACAATATCTGCAAGGATTGAGTACTTGTTCCGGTCAGTCTCTGTGCACTGGGTCAGAGGTGGGCTGATGATGTGGACTGAGGCCAGACACAGCTGGTCAGGTGTGAGGGTGGCCATGAATCAGAGTTTGGAGGAGAACCAGTCCCTATTCCAGCTCTTGTAAAGCAATGCTGTTCTCCCAACCCCCAACTGTGAAAACAGTTCCCAGGGTCAGAACACAGACTTACGAGCAGCGCCTGTCAACACGGCTCTGATGACTAGAGCTGATGACAGTTTAGAAAGAGAACAGCGGAATAAAGCAGCAGAATTGTGCACTTATTTACCCTTTTGCACTTGCCGTGCATTATGCTGATTCTTTAAGCTTTGTAAAAATAGACTTGGGTTTTTCTGTTTATAATATGCACAACATTGAATGGTACAAACTAATGCAAATCACATGATTACATATCACATGATATACTATTTGAGTTTGGTACATTTCTCAATTACATAACAATTCTCATTAGCGTCACAGAAAGGCCAGACTGCCCATCTACATTACATCTTCCAAACCAGTTGACCCTGTTATGACGTGATCTCCTGGTACATGTGAAATTAATAACCCCGGCTGTTTTTCTCTCTAGGTTTGAGCCTGACTTAAAAGGAACATCCTAGGTTCTGTATCCTGAATTGCTGTTATGCTCAGTCAATAGCATTTGTTTGGAAGAAGTAATGTTGGTTACTACAAAAAAAAAAAAGTATTTTATCTCGTTTTTGAGGTTAAAGTGAGGTACAATAGAGTATCATTTTGAGCATTTAAAAGCAAAAATGTGAAGCTTATTTTAAGCACAAAATAAGTATTTTGCTCTGTATTTTTTTTTTATTATTATTATTAAATACTTTTTTTACAGTTGTTTAATTCTCATGGCTACCAGGTATATCATTAAAAAAAGGTTAAACTAATATTTCCACACTAAAATAAAGCTACCACATTTTAATTTTATTTTTCATGTAATATTTTTATATTTTCAAGGTTACAGTAAGGCCTTCCCATTGGAAGTTAATAGGACCCATCTGTGATAAGTCTAAATAAATAAATATAAATTAAACATTTCAGACGTTTTGTGCACTGCAAATCAAATACTGTGAAATTTTTGACAGAAACATTTTGGAAGTGCTCTTTATAAATGTTTAATAAAAAATTTAACCTTGAAAACAAGAGCAAGTCAAAACAAATCAATATATATATATATATAGTTAATCTGCATCATGAAAACAAATGCTGTAGATTAAGCTTAACTTGCATTGAAACTTAAATATTCCTTCCATCCACTTCTTTAAGTCTGCCAAACAAAACAGATTCAGAGACTTTCTTGTAGATCCTGTTTTGTCCACCGATTTGCATATCACACAGATGCAAGCAAATGAGAGAGAACTATTACGTAAGTTTGTGTTTGCATGTGTTCGGTTTAGTTTAGTCTGAAGTTTGAGCCCATGTGTTCAGAGTGTAGATGTGCAGCATGAGCAGCTGGCTGTGAGTGCGAAGAGACTGGAGCCAATCATCTCACACTTTGTCCCATAATATGATGAATAATTCACACTGCTTTCATCAGTCCTCATTTAGTGGCTCGTTTGTCCCCTCACACCCTCAAAGTTCTTTCTCACACACTCCTCAACGCCTCGCGCAGTCTGGAGGACAGTCCAGGCTAATTAACTGAGAAACTGGCTTTTACATCCTTTGAAATGTTTAGTTTTCATCACAATATCCTTTTACTTCTCACTTTAACATTAGAGCGTTTAAGCTGACACAGAAGTCCTCTATTCAAACCAACAAGTGATCTCTTCACAGTTTTAGCTAACACCTCATTTATAGCCTGCAATGGGTACAAAAATGAGATTTAAAAAAAAAAAAAGACTATTTCAGTCTGTATACTTAAGATTTTCACATTTAATTCAATGTTGCTTGCAGATTCTCTTTACTTATTTGTTAAATTTACTAGCAATTTCTGAGTGAAAATGTACACACACATTTTTTATTTTATAAAAAAAATTAATTAGAATTTATATTTTTAGCATAAGTGACAATCTAGGTAAGAAGTTAAATGCAAATGTGAACCATGACAATGTCTTTCTTTTTATTTCTTTTGGCCTTAAAGGCTCTCTTTGAACCCTTAAAGAGGAACTGTCTAGGAACATTTTACAAAGATGAGAGGAATAAGTGCATTGAATTAGTGCTGATATTACATCTGTGACTTCGGTATTACATTGATCATGTGACCAAGTTCAACAATGTCACACTGGAGAAATGTTGGTCCGCTTTTATAAAATGTTACATAGAAATTGTCCAATATTTGATCTTACAATCTTTTCTCAAATGTCCGTTCGTGTGATTCAGACAATGAAATTTAAAAATTAAAAATTGTATTACAATTTATGTATAAATCATACATTTTCATGAGTTGTGCGCAGTTGAAAGGTTTCAGATCGCCGCTTGTAAATGCCACCTAATTAATGTCATTAACATTTAATAGAGCACCATCCAACATCAATATCCTTTATTTAAGAATGTGACAAGAATTTCTTAGATTTCCAAATATTCTAAATACCTGCAGAACTCCGATGTTGAAAAGTGCATACGTCTGCCTAGACCCTGACGTGGTGCGAAACACTTTTCCACATCATAGACCATTTTTATACATTTGAACGTTGACATGCATTTTAGCGAACACACACTCCAAGATCAAATCTGTGTGGCCTATGCACGTTTTTTACAAAAGAGGCCCCTCATGTCATTGCTGCCATTTTTTTTTTTTTATTTGTTTAGAAGAATGTTTCCATGTGGTTTGTGCAGTAAAGCTTGAGCTGGACTGAAGTGGACATGTAACTGAGTGAGCAGACATGGAAAGACATTCCAGGAACCACATGGACAAAATAGCATGTAACTTTACACAGCTGAGTGCCTCACTGATGGAAGGGTATATTCTAGCAGTCAAAATATACATAAAAATAACTTCTAGGCAACTGTGTGAGAGACAGAATCTGATGATGTGGGCAGAGTTTGCAGTTAGAAATAGACCAGTCTGATAAAATGATGTACTTGAAATGCCAAGGTCTTTGCACAGACGTTTCCTGTATGTCTAAACACAGTGGGATGGACAGGATTGTCTGTAGAGAATATGACATAAGAGGACAGTATTGGAAGTGCCTGGCGGTCAAGGCTTCGCTGGTTAGCATGGACCTGTAAAGCTTTTAATGATCATCAAGTTTGCATTTTAAAAAAGAAAAACGGTAAAACTGTGAATATTACAATTTAAGACAACTTTTTAGTTAGAGTGGGAGTACATGGGTGTTTCTGTTCAACAATCCAGAAGACGTCAAATGAAGTGCATCCGTAATAAAACGTGCCTAACACAACTCCAGAGGGTGAATAAAGGCCTCCTGTTTATTACTTTTTTATTTATCCAGGTATACTGTTTGAGAACCACTTCTCATTCACAAACATGACTTGGCCAAGAGGCTACAGGAATTAATAGGAACATACTGTACAACTGTACATAGTCAAACACATGACACATAGAACAAGTAATTGAATTAAAAAAAGATAGACAATAAAGAAAAAAGGAAAAACAGTAAAGTGCTTAAGTATGTGTGTATAAATATGATTCATGATTGTCAACAGGAACAAGAGTCAACTATGTAATTTTGGAGGTTCTGCTTAAAGGTGGAGATTTGTATCAGAGATGTAAGTTTCAGGGTATTTTGTAGTATGTTCCAGTCATATACTGCTGCAAAGCGGAAGGCATTTCTCTTTATTTGACTACTTTTGGACTGTTGAACAAAATCACCTGCCTACTCAAATTTTAATGCTTGCAAGAGACACAATCATTTTTATGTAACTCCAATTGGATTCGTCTGAAAGAAGAAAGTCATATACACCTAGGATGCTCTGAGGGTGAGTAAAATATGGGCTATTTTTCATTTTTTGGTGAACTAACCCTTTAATGGCTTTGCAGACTAAATGCAACATTGCTGCATAAAACTATTAATGTCTTAAAAAAAACTTTTGAATGGTATAGTGTACAATTATTTACAAAATGTTTTGTGTTTTTGTAATTATTATTTAGTTATGTATATTTTTTATGAAGTAAATTAAAATATTTTGATAATTATTTTATTACTTTTAAATGAATTTATTATATATATATATATATATATATATATATATATATATATATATATATATATATATATATATATGGCAATTATCAAAAAGCTAACCTATTGCTCTCTCCAGGTATTATAAACCTCCTCAAGTTTGAATTAAGATAATGTTCTTAACATCAAACAGCTTTGAATAAGTCATGAAGAGCCCACCCACAGTGTCTCATCAGAGCTTACAGATAACACAGCCCCCACTGACTTTGGAGGTGCGTTGTTTACCTTCATATTCACTTCTATCACAAAGCACTTTTCATAACATCTGGCTGAGATTGTCTCCTTTTCTTCCATTTGAGCAGCATTCAGTAATGTCCACCTCACTTTAGCTCAGGCACAGGTTTCCTTATTTGACATATGCTCTAACTAGAGAACGTCTAGACTGCATCCATACTGTTTTTCATGACAGGCAGGAAAAGCTTGCAATTTAAGGGAGGGGAGAGCGGATGATGCCGTCAGGGAGAGCTGTTGTGGTTTGTGTGCCACTGACAGCACAGGGAGTGTCTGGACGTTTAGACAAGACTGTCCACACTGAACCCCCCACAAAGGCAAAAGACTTCCTCTGTCCCATAATCTTCATCAATCCTATATTTGACTATGCATGTGCATGAATATCAGTTTGGCCGCTGTGAAATTTGAAAACCATTATCTTGAAAATACAGACTAAACTCAGTACCAAAGTCTCAACCTCGAACAGGAAAATACATCATATTTTTACAGCGGCTGAGGTCACTTTGAAGTAAATGAACCCTCCATTATAGAGGAAGGGGAGAGAGGTTAAACGCATCTTGTTAAACCTCCACACAGTATGTGTTATAAAACCTCACACAAATGTGATACTGTCCATTTCAATCGACTGTGAGCTTTATATATTTTAATATTACATGTAACACTATACAATATCGTTAAATCCATAAACATTAGGTCATGGATTATCTTGCAGCAAATTTATTAATGTAGGTTCATTGTAATTTCTATATAAATATTTATATCATTGCAAGTATAAGTTAACATGAAGTTAAACAACGGTGTAAAATAGAAACATTAACCTGCTAGCGTTTTTAGATTTTGTAACTTTGGGAACAGACTGAAAGAATGAAAAAACACAACATTCATTCTATAATCTAAAATGAATTTCTATTTGTCTGAGTTAAGTGAGGAGTACATTGCCATCATAGAGTCCACTCAATTACGCTGGAGAATTAATAGACATGGGATATTTCTTTCCCAGCATATTAGGGTGTGTGTCTATGGTGATCAGAGGTAATTCAATGCATATTTATTCTTCATGATGAGTTACAGTTCTGCTTGCTTCATCTCATTTGCTATAACTAGAACAGTTTCAAACCACCCGATTTCTTCTAGTCCCAGCCATATGACTTTATAAACTTTATTAATTAAAATGATATCCATTCAATCAATTTTCTAATGCTATAATATTGAATATATTTTAAACAAGATGTTTTTACTTTTTTTATATAATTCATTTAAATTTAATGTATATTTTAAATTTTAGGAGAGAAAGAGTCAAAAGCACATTATACTTTTGCGTTGAGATTAGGGATGTAACGATGTTGAAAATCTATTCAAATGTGTGACGATTCAAATCGGTTGAGATGCTAAAAAAAATCGTGACTAAATTAGGGGTAGGAGTTTATATGAATGTTTGTATGAGGAGAACTTACTGTTTCTGTTTCATGCAGATATTTCTTACAAATCTGAAGTTGAACCATTCTGTTTTTGCTTCAAATTTCGAAATTATACAATCTAATTTAGATTTAAAACTGCTCCTGTTGCATGTATGCAGCATTGTTTGGATCATGATTCAGCATGATAGAAAATGCAGTGGTTGCAGACAAAACCTTATTTTGTTTATGTGAAGAGATTTATTTTATTTGTGTTATTTATTTGATTTGGAGCTTGATTTAAAATTTCAATTAAGTTTTGCTATTTACATTTACATGTTTTAATTTTGTTATACAGCAGACGCTTTTATCCAAAACGATTTTCAAATGAGTACAATAGAAGCAATCAAAACCAACAAAAGAGCAATAATATGCTAGTGCTATATTAGTATATTATTATAGTGTTATATTTAAATTTCACAAAGAAACATGCAGCCTTTTGTCCAAGCAATACTAAAATAAGACATTTAATTTATATTTTTATTTTTATTTTTTCTAAACATTGTGAATCGAATCATGAAATCAAAATCATGAAATTGAATCGTGAGTTGAGTGAATCATTACATCCATACTAGTGATTGTCTGAAAGCTGTGATATCGACATCATTCCCATAATGCTGTGTTCTCTGGGAAGCTGGAGAAAGATAATCTTTCCCTCACAACTAAGAACACACTTCTTTGGTGACATTGTTGATTTTGTGGTCAAAAACAAAATTCTTGCTCTAACAAGTCCTGTGCAGTGCTACGGAAGACTTCCTTAATACAAATGAGGCTTGTTGAAGGGATTGCTCTGGAGTGCATTCCCCAAAAGCAACTATTGTCGCAAGTTCCGTTGTTAACCAATAGAGTTCTATGAAACAAACAACCATAGTTAACTAATGATAGTTATGGGAAATGTGTAAAAATTGCGATATGATTCCCATATGATTCTCCTGGGGAAAAAATTGTGTGGGTTGATTGGTGCTTAAAAATGCTTCATTTCTAGTTATTTCAAAGTTTGATGAATTTACTATTGTAAGTTGTAAATTATAACTACATAGAAAGAGTAGGTGTGGTCAAACTTTTAACTGGTAATGTAGTTACTTAAAATAGATATTTTGTTTATCACCTCCATTCAGTTAGTGTAGAGTATTTGACCTTCTTTATTTTTTGCTGGTTTAAATTCTCACGACCCTCAACAATCGCCAAAGTTCATGAAGGGAAAGCAGCTGAGGACATGAGAGCAGACATTCAAAGGAAATATCTGTGGTCTCCTCTCAAAAAACAGCAGTGAGTGAGTGAACTCAGTCTGAACGCTCCAACTATTAGATCATGAGAACCTGCAGCACCGGCACTGCCTCATTATACCCAAAGAAAACAAGGGGAACAGCTGCAGGCTGCAACAGTCCGAACACACTGAGATTGAGAGAATCAGTGACTGAAAGAGAGAGAGAACCAAAGAACGAGAAAGACACTGCATTTGTCCTCTAATTGCCTCTTCAGCCAGGGTCACAATCCTATTATAGAGTGTGTACACTAGATATAGACTCACACTCTGTCTCTCCTACCAGACAGGAGCCCATCTGAAAGCCATTGTTTTTTGGCACACTGGAAAAGTTATGATTGGACGTACGATCTGTGAGAACAGTGATGAAAAAACACAAAGGGCTTAGTTCAACGCAGTAACACGTGGCTTGTATTATGAACTCCAATCATTTCAAAGCCTTTTTGTGTAAGGATTTCTGAAGGTGACTGACTCTGAACTTTTAAAATGTTCCAACTCAAGCGCTGATATTACATTCACTAAAACTACAAGCATTAAAACCAGCTTTTTTTTCCTGTTGATTTGTAGCCATTAAAAAAAACCTGATCAACAGCAACTGTATTGCTGTGATTATTGTGCCCTTAGAGTATTTGAACCATAAAGTAGAGTTGTATTTACAAATGGGAAACTCATAAATCTAGATGATAGACGTTAAAATGGCATGCCTATTTGAAATACTGTGAAAACACTGATCTATAATATAGATATTATAGTCTACAGTATAGAGATCAGTGAGCGAAAAGCAAGTCTGTAGTGAACAGAGTTAATCACTCGACTATAAACAGGTGATATCTTTTTGAATTCAGATGTAGTAATTTGGGTTTACTGTTCACAATACAGTTGTTTTGTTTGCACTACTTTAATATTATGTTTCAGACTTCAATGCATGACATGTTGTAAAAATGGATGCTTAGAGGAATGAGTTTCCCAGGATTCATATGTGCAGGGTATAGGCTAAGATAACATGCTATGTTATGTTAATGGTAGCCTAAGCTAGCATGCTGAGCAGCAGCCAAATGTAAACTATAAAACCATACTGTTATATGCTATTTTATGTAACATATAATTTAAAAGACATTAATGGTCATAATAACAAAGTTCAGATAATATCACAAAGGCAGCATCCAAAATTGTGTACTTATATGAAAAGGTGAAAAGTACACACTTCCATTGAGATACTAAAACAGGGTGACCATACTGTACAGTATGTGTTCTTTTTTATGGAAACATCCTGGTCAGGATTTCTATATTGCCTAAAATATCCAAGTATTGGCTTTGTTTTCCTGTTTCCATACTTTCCACACAGATTGGTCTGTGCAGTGCAGCTTCAAGTCAGTCATGCTCCTAATGTGTATATGCGTATTTGCATCGCTTTGACCGTTCACTATAGATCCCACATTCCCACACACCACTATTGGTTGATTATATACAATGCCTGCCTATTATTGGTCAAACTACTTTATAAACATTACCTTCAGCAACTATAAAAACAAAAACAAAACCTGGATTTTTTTAGGCATCATAGAATTCCTGGCCAGGATGTGTCTGGGAAAAGTCTGCACTAACTAAAGGCACCTCTGATAGACACTATGAAGCCACGGGAGGAAGCAACTGACACTGGTCACATGACAATGACAACGTGAAGGATGCAGTAAATTGGGAGTATGCAGAGTATTAAAAACATATTTTTTACCAGCCACAAAGTTTTTTTGCAATATAGGGTGCAGCCTAAGGGATTTGTTAGGATTTCTAATCAGGCACAATAAGTATCTTCCACCAGTGGAAACACTTTGGGGAACTTGGTGGACAATGGTGGACCAAATCGTTGATACAAACATTCACTGTTGATTTCAACTCTAATAAGCAACAATATGGCAACTGTGACCTCCATGCTGCATTCACCTGGGAAACTTGATTTCAGCTAACTGATCTCTATATATAGAATATTGATAATATTGATAATATAAATCAATCATGGTCTAATGGATAGAGAGTCGGACTTGTAACCCGAAGGTTGTGTGTTTGAGTCTCAGGTCCAGCAGGAATTGTTGGTAAGGGGAGTGAATAACCAGCGCTCTCTCCACTTTCAATACCATGACTGAAGTGAGACCCTTTAGCAAGGCACCAAACCCCCAACTGCTCCCCATTGGCTGTCCACTGCTCTGGGTGTGTGTGCATGGTTGTTCACTACTCATTGCACTGTGTGTGCACTTGGATGGGTTAAAGGCAGAGCCCAAATTCCAAGTATGGGACACCATACTTGGCCACACATCACATCCTTTCCTTTCCTTTATAATATTGTCTATAAATCAACATGCTCCTTCAATTTCATAACTCATGTAATCATCGAGAATTCCCACATTTTCTCCTGTGACTCCTCAGATTAGCCCAGAAGTAGGAGGGGCTCAAAACATTAATAACCGCATATATTTCAGTGGGCTCGACATGACTCTATGTCATTTTCTGGGCAAACATGGGCATGGAATTGCTGAACATGTCGCTATGAGCTCTTCAGTCCACTTACGGAGTGTCGCAGACAGTTTTCCGACTGTTGTAATCCCCTCACATAAATTGAGACTGCCTTCTTTTTATTTATTTTTTCAAGTATGCAGGACATGTTTGGTGGCTGTGGTGCTGGGTTGCTGGGAGACGGTAAGTGGGGCTGAGACTCAAACAGAATGAGGTTTAGGAGAAAAGGACCTCACCACCTGCTTGTTAAACAACCAGTTTGACAGCCCTCTAGAGTTTGCTGTTACAGCAGACTAATGTTTCCAGTTAGCAATGGAGCATGCCATGATAATAGCGGCTCTAGCATGAGAGCTAGCTGCACCAGCATGGAACTGAGTGCCCTGTTTATTCAGTTGGGCCAGGGATAATACCACTGACCCGGCGGCGACTCTTACTATCAGATGACTGTTATGATGTGATGCTGTCAAAATAGATAGCATGATAAGTTTGCCGCTATGTAAGCAAAGTACTGCTGCACTTTTTTGCACTAGGTCATTACGCTTTGGTGCAGTGAATGTCAAAGTAACTGACTATGTCAGCATTAATGTTGATGGGTAACTAAATAAATCCTCTCCCTTGGCCTTCTAAAAAAAAAAAATAAGGTTCCAAAAGGGGGTTTTCACAGCAATGCCACAGAAGAACCATTTTTGGTTCCCCAAAGAGCCTTTCAGCGAACTGTACTTACTTTTATTTTCCTTAGTGTACTTTTTTTTTTTTTTTTTTTTGGGGTGTGTGTAATGGAAACCCTGAAACAAAAACAAGAATGAAAACTAACCATGGTTTTATTGTAGTAAAAATGAAGTAACCATGATTTTTGTCATATTGATTACCATTTGTATAACCACAGTTTCCTATACAAATACCATGATTATATAGTTAGTGTAGCAAAACCATGGTTATTTTGTGGTTACCATGGCTTAACTATAGTAAGCATGTTATTTTGGTTTTATCTGTAGTAAAATATTGGTTAATTTTCATAAGGGAAGGTCCCATGGATGTTAAAGTTTCTTCATGGAACCATAGACGCCTATAAAGAACCTCTGATGATTAAAAGAAAATGCCAGTTAAAATTGCAAAGGTACAATTACTTTATTACTAAATGATCCCAATAAGTTCAAAATTACACAACATGGATTAGTTTTAATAACAGAGTAAACTGTTTTCAAAAAGATGGAATTGACATAGCCCTAGCAGGAGGGTTCTTCAAAGTGCAGTTCAGTGGGAGCTCTGGGAAGGGAAAGCCCATCTTATTCGTAGCTATAGCCGCCAAACCACAGCAGGCTTTCTTGGAAACAATGCTCCTTAAAGAAACCTCTTGTTTCTCGTAAAAATGTCCATAACATTTTACTCCTTAACATAATGAATTAGTCTATCATTTTACCAAGACTGTCTGCAAGCTTTATTAAAGACAGTTTTGAGGCAATGTAGTCATAGTGGACATAATCTGACTCCGCTATTGTTGATAAATCCAATGAGTTCATATGAACAGTTTAAGGATTGTAAAACCGAGTAATTGTGAGTTACTTTTTGGTTTGTTCCCGAAAAAAAGACTATAAAATGTAGTCATATGGACTACTTTAACGATAGTTTTATGGTACTTCTTGTTATTTTGGAACTGAACAGCCCCACTCCTCATTCTCTTTCATTATGAAAGACTAGTCAGGATGTTCTTCATAAGATTAATCTTTTGTGTTCCACACAATAAAGTAAGTCATATAGGTTTGGAAGGAATTAAAGTGATGACAGAGTTTTCATTTCTTATTGTTCCTTTAATGCTGTTGAAGCCTTTTTCTCCACATCCAAACTAGACTGTGTTCCCCTCTGCAGTGAACCGTGATGCTATTTGTAGTGGCATGCCCTCTATTCTGTCTCAGAAACATGATCTCACCTTGGCCACATATACTCTTGAATGAATTACCATAACAATAACCCCTATTCACAAACATTTACTGTCATCCTGTAAATAATGTGCTGATCTCTATTTCCCCTCCACTTGAATAAAATCATCGCTTTTGTCCCAGTTGTGCGTGAACCCATGGCTCTGTACATGGTTTCCATGTGGCCACATTCCCAACAAAAAACACTATTGTGTGAGCTTAGGGTAATATTCATCCAGTAAGAGAAAACAACTGGATCCTGTATGCGTTCTGGAGTCATCATTTCGAAATCATTCACAGAAAATGTCCTTGAGGTTTGTGAAGAGAAAGTCTAAAACATCTGCCACGGTCTCAGCAGTTCAACTGTGTGTTTGTCTGAAAGTGTACAAATGTGTTTTCCTGCACTCAGCCAATAATTGCTCATTAAATTAAATTAGGCTGTTTACGCTAATGCCTATTAAATAGAACAGAAAGAACCTCTTCTTCTCAGTTCCTTTATCCTGAGGTCATTATTTGTTTACTGTCTCATGCCGCACAACGTATCAGCTCGAAAATTTCCCCTGGCCATATGATGTCCTGTCACTTGTTTATGAATACAAAAGGTCAGAGGTCATTTTTAAGCTTAACACTGGAATGATGGTCTAGATTTCAACTCAATACCTTTATTGTTGCATCATGGATCTCCAAACCTAAAACGAAAAACTAAACCATGTTCTTAAAAACGCAGATCTTTCAGTTTAAGGTCACTCTGATGTCCTCCAGATCATGTCAAGAAACACAAGTGTTTATAAGTCGTATTTAATTATTTTAAATAAAATATAGAATGAAATATGACAAAATATAAACAACTTTTTGGTTTAATTAATGTTAAAATAAATAAATAAAATAAAGTTTAAAGTAAAAATACATTTAATTTAGGCATCAAAATTTTTTAAAGAATAGTACAGTGTGAAAATCTTTTTGTTAAATTCCAAAGAGATCCAGAAGGCATGACTTGGAGCAATGGGAATGTTTGCGCGTAAATCGTAAATTAATTAATTTAATAAAGCCTTTTGACTTCATTTAAGGCCCACATTTCTGAACAAGAGCCTTAATTCATGAGGTCTTATTGACTTGTAGCAGGGGTTCCACAAAGAGCACATAAACACAGGAGATGCAGCTATTATCTGGAAAACCAGCCGTTTCCAAGAATCCTGTACAGCCTGCCTTGTTTTTGTTACACAAGCTTTGATTTACTGTTTGTGATTTGAGCACAGGACTCAAAATTGACAGAACTGAATTTAATTTACAATAACAGTTTCATCAAAAGACTGAAACAGAATAAAGATTCTATTTTGCATGTGTAAAAAATATCATTTTTGGAGGCTATGCTTCTCCAAAGTATTGTCTGCTATTATTTCCTATCCTGTGTTTGTAATCAATCCGCCCAATCAAAAAACTGGATGCCAGTGATCCAATAAAAAGGATTGAGCTCAATGAACTAAAGAAACTTATAGGACAGCCAAGGTGATATAACATTTAAGAGTTTTACAGGCATAAAAAGAGACTGACTTGGTGACCAAATTTTATAGTCAGTCAAATCAAATTTTAATTACTGTACACAGCAAAAAGAGAACCAAACAAACCTTGACAAAACATTTTAAGTCTGAACTACACTGTAAACAAGATTTTTCAAAATTCTAAATAAACATTATTGTAGTACATTTTACAAGAAAATAATATTTAAGTTTTTCTTATTCAAAATTTCACATGCAATTACAAAACAATATGCATATAAGTTAACACACCCATAATGTTGTGTGTATATATATATATATATATATATATACACTCTTTGTAATAACGCATAATACTATGGCTACATTCGATTCCTCATGTTGACTGTCCTGCAACTTCTAGAGAGTTTCATGACAATCATGTGATTTACAAAGATCTCTACATTTAGCCTGGCCATATGAGTAAATTATCATGGACTGAAGGATAAATGAGTGTGACAGTAATGACTCTGTCAGATAATATCTATGGGATGACTGATCTCTGCCCCATAACAATTATTTCTCTATGTCTGTTGTTTACCATCTTTTGGGTTCCAAGAAATGACATCTGTTTTAAGAAAAGGTCATTTCAATGTGTTGACCTGACAAAACATGTTAATCTGACAAAATGAACCGGGTTTCTTTGAAACACCCCTCTCTGATTATATCATTTGAGTCTTACACTCCAGCCCACCCCAGTGTCAATAAAAACACGTACTTCTTTCCATTAATCAGAGGAAATAATAAATAAACCTTGACATCTCATAATGACACAATCTGTCCCAGTTATGTGAAAACTGACCTTTACCCCATATGTAAAAAATAGTGTCTGCTATGAATGTGTTTGCCATCACACTTCAGCTTCAGATCTTACATTTTAACTGATGCAATTAATGCCAAGATTCAAAGGCCGAAAATCTTAGTGTGACTCTATATCTGTGCTCTACTTTTTGCTATATACAGTATATAACAGTATACAGGTCATTCCTCCTAGTTTTATAATATAATTGCAAAACAAGCCCTCAGGATGACAGCAGTTAGTAGTTAGCAGGGACTAGTTCAAGTGAACCTTAAAAGGACAGTTCATGATAGCTAATCTTAACCATCTCACATATAACCAAGCTATAACTATTGCTGCCAAGCCCATTAAAAGGCCTTACAGGCACCCACCTACATGCATATCATGTTACACCCATATCTGTCCACACCTCTGACTGCAAACACACTAGTCTTTCTGTCTAGAGTTACTTTCAATGCCCCTCAGTAAAACTTGAGATACTCCAGAGCATGATTCTCAAAATCAAATGCTTGTGAGCAGAGACTGAGGCAGAACCATGCTCGGATTACATCAAATAGGAAGGTCTATATTACAGAAGATTAAACCGAACAATCCCAAGGTCTAACAATCTCGGCTTCTGATCTGGTGTTTGGGCAAAAGAGGGAAATAATACCTGGAGAAACCTAGCTGTTAGTATTTCCATTTATGCACCATCAGTGCTTTACAACGAAGACTAGTTATAACCAAAATTAGCCCTAATTTGCAAACTGCTAAATATGAAGCATTGCACCATTACACTTAGTTGAAAAGTAACCCTATATACAAACAGGCCTTTAAAAATATGTATTGTAAATTGAAATCTTCAGATGCAAATAGATATAAGTGTTATAAAATAAACACTTTAATTTGTATTTTGGAGGTTTTCTTCAAACTAGTTTGAAATAAGACATAAGACAAAAAAGCATAAAACCAGTTCATGACATAACAATGCATGCCTTGAATTTACTATTTTTGTTTACAATATAATTTATATAATTAACTATAATACATTGAGGTGATTATTCGTATATCATATTTAAAATTTAAGTTAACCAAATAAATAAATAAATAAATGCATTTCTGTCATCATTTACTTACCCTTACATAGTTCCAAACCTTTATGTTTTTAACAAAAGTTGTTAACAGTAGCCATTGACATTTATAGTTTTTTTTTTTTTTTTTTTTTTTTACATCCTATAGAAGTCAGTGGCTACTGTCAAAACATACAGGTTTGGAACAATTTCATGGTAAATAAATAACAGATTTTTTTATTTCTGGGTGAACTTTCCCTTTAAAAGAAAATGTAAATTTATTGCCATTGACAATACCGCATACGTGGCTTATCAATGTAGAAAACCTTTCACGCACATCTTTTCCCAGCTATATAGTGCAGTTACAGCATCTTTCAGCAGCTAATGGGACTATGCCAGGGATAGGCAACGTCGGTCCTGGAGTACCAATGTCCTGCAGAGTTTAGCTACAACCCTGAAAAAAACCTCACTTGTCTGTAGCCTTAGTAATGCTGAAGACATTAGCTTGTTCAGGTGTGTTTGATTAGGGTTAGAGCTAAACTCTGCAGGACAGCGGCAATCCAGGACTGATGTTGCCTATCCCTGGACTATGCTAACCAGCACAACCATAACCCCTCAATTTGGGCCTATTCCGATACATCACATTTTAAGAGCACAAATATTTTTTAGAATGCCAAAACACAATCTGTAATGATTTTCCAGACCAAGGCAATTGTAGCACACTGAGAGACCTAAGTGGCTCAGCATGCAGTCGCCCATTTCACTAGGGCCTGGTCATATTCAGCAGCTCCAAACCCAAAGCAGGGGAGACCAGACATCTTCCCGCCGATCCAGGGTGAGAGACGTGCAGCAGGTCCTGCCCACGCAATCCCTTCCGCCACACTCTTTCGCATGGATTAATGCAGCTAAATTACAGTTTGCGGTCAATGCAGTGAAAATAGCAGAAAAACAGCATGTTGTGGTGTCTGGCTAGGCTCTGTGATGTCTAGCCGATGGGAAAAGCCGTGAACCGCAAAGGGCTGTGAATAATTCTGCCACAGGAAGCAGGCCCGTTCACATCAGCTACCAACTCTTTCCTCTGCCTCCTGCCCTTGAGCACATGTTCTCCATCAGCACTCGTATAACAAAGACAAGAGAAAGAATTAAGGTCTGCCTGGGATGAAAATCTAATGTGGTATTTCTAGCCATGTCAGAGAATTGAAACAAATGTTTGACCACTGCAGCTGCGGGGTGCATTTGAGGACGTTACTTATGTCTGTCTATTGAAGCTGCATTTATAAAGCTTTGCCTTAGTCTAACAGTGTAATTTGATAAGGTCGGCTGATATCAGCTCCACCATGGTTGTAAATATTTGTTTATAACAAAGTCAGAATTAGGTTTTATGCTTTTATGGCCATGTACTGTGATACATATATTTATTTTTTCCGATATGATTCAGAAGTGGAACTTTGCACAGTAGCACAGTCATCAGACCACACTCTTTCATGCTGTAAAAGCTTAAATGCTTTATAGTGGCATGATTCAGACAAGGGACTTTTAAAAGTAGCATTGCTACTTTATGCTCATAAAGGGATGGTCCACTTAAAAAAAAAAAAAAAAAGATCTGTCATTATTTATTAATTTAACACTTAACCTACAGCATGTGCTTTTTTCCATGGAACATATATTTTTGTAGATAACACTGGTATTTTCCATACATTTTTTTCACACACGCCTGTCAAGGACTAAAAAACAGCACAACATCTGTTTTGTACAAGCTGATAAACATCTTTAAAAGATTGGTTTACATAGATTCCAGATCAAACATCTTAAATACATTTTCTAATCATCTATTTGTCTTCTGACAGGAAACATTTTAGAGACATATTGCAGATGAAAACAATGTCCCTAATCTTAGTTAAATACTCTTGCAGAGTTTCTTGCACAAAAACTCTGAATTTACAGTGCAACAATATAGTCTAACTCCCAAACAAATATAACTGGTTTTTTTTTTAGTGAATTAAACACAAAGTGCAACCAATGTAATCCAACTCCTACAAGAATGACTCTTATGATCTGGTTCTTTCTAGTGAATCTAACACATAAAGTTTAACCAGTGCATTCCAACTTCCAAACAAATGACTCTTTAAAATACATCTTTTTAAGTGCATCCAACACATAAAGCACAACCAATGTAGTCAAGCTCCCACATGAATGACTCTTATGATTTGGTAGATTTTAGTGAATCAAACACATAAAGCGCAACCAGTATAGTCCAACTCCAACAAGAATGATTCATATGATCTGATTCTTGTCATTGAATCAAACAAATACAGCACAACCAGTCCAACCCCTACTAGAATGACTCTTATGATTCTGTTCATTTGAGTGTATCAAACACATAAACCACAACCAGTGCAGTCCAACTTCTGAACAAATGACTCTTATGACTCAGCTTATTCTTAGTGAATCAAACACATACAGCACACAGCCAAGGTAGTCCAACTCCGAAAATAATGACTTTTATGATTTGGTTCTTTTTAGGGAATGAAACACATACAGCACAACCAGCCCAACTCCCACAAGAATGACTCTTATGATACAGTTCTTTTTCTTGTAGTCCAACTCCCATAATAATGACTCTCACGATTTGATTGTTGATAGTGATTGTGATAGTGACTGTGAAAATCACTCTGATTATCTCATTATTTTTTTTCTCTCTCGAATACAAAGCTTTCTGCTGGTGTATTAAAATGAATTTCCACTCTTTGTTATCCTCGACACAACAGCCTCAGGGCTTATACAGAGCCAACGACTTCAAAAATGTCCTTAAAAAAACCTTAAAGTCAAAAGCATGTCATCAAAAATGCTGTATCATTTTCCCTCTTACAACACTTAGCTCATGCCGAATGATTAACACAAAAAAATTGTTGCAAGACTTACAGTTAGTTTCGACCGAGTCAGACATTACTGTAGTGAGTCAGCTAGTTTTGATGAATCAGAGGAATATACCGGACAAGCTGCAGCTGTTTTAACCACAACCTCCCTACACGCTTCAGCTATCATTCAACGGCCTGACCATCACAGCATCACCCATACACACCTCACACATATTGAAAAAGCAGAGTAATTACTGCTGCTAAAAATGATAAATTGACTGCCTAATTAAACGGGACACTTGAACAAACAGCCTCTTCATTAATCAGTCTTGTTCACTGTTTTCCACTTTCAAGTGGGCTCTGGCAGCCATTTGTGGTAATTACACTCTTTTCCATGACTGGGATTTGCCACTTAACGCTCAGGGGTGCACCAGGCGTGAGTTCACCCGGCCTGCCCCTCTTCTGGGTGGTAGTGCTCTAGCTGTGCCCTTGAGCTGGCTGGAACATATGGCCTACATTATCCCTCCTATTTTAGCATGGCGTTAAGGAGCTCAATTGTGCAAAGAACGCATTTAAAATTAAGAAATAAATTGTTTGCATTTTAAAGAGTAATTACATTCAGAAGGAAGTTGATGACTGTGTCATAAGTCACTGCAATGTTTGATACGCATATAAAAAACGAGCTGTTTTTCAAACATCACAATACTGTAAATATCCTTTTATGTCTGACTGAGAGAAGAGTTTGTTTGCAGAAAAAGCAGTACATAAAACAGTATTGAGAGAATTTTAATAGTAAATATATTTACTAAACATCAAATTAATAATGCTTTAAGGGTCAGCGATTCCCAAACCAATTAATCCCCATTATAATATGATTATCAATATAGTATTTTTTTTTTACCTGTAGATAAAAAACTGACTCTTTAACAATATTGTATAGACTTTGACACCAAATGTAAAATTGACAGGCACAAACTAAACTTTTAAATAAACTGTGAAGTGACGATTTTATTTATTATTCGTTTTTTATTATGTCATTTGCACAAAACTCGGGATAGTGAAGCAAATGTGTTACTTATTTACATAAATGACATTACTAATGTCAACATCCAGGGTTATTATTAATGACTAATACTAAAACAATAAAATAATAAAAAAAAATTATATATAATAAAATAATAAAATAAAATATATTGTTTCTTTTAGCTAGTTGCCATTTCTATAATAAATACAAGAAATATAAGAAATACAATGATTTAAATAGCTACTGTTCCACTGGCTAATATATATATATATATATATATATATATATATATATATATATAGGATTATTTTTTGCATTTTTGCATTTATTTAATAGGACAGATCAGAGCTGACAGAAAGCGAAGTGGCGGAGAGATAGGGACAGGATCAGGAAAGGTCCTACAGTTGGGATTCAAACTCACCTGTAGCACCATGGCACTATATGTCAGCACACTCCTCACAAGTATGGTGGCCGAGAGAGCTCACAGAAAACTTCAGAAAACATATGCAAATAGAAAAAGCACCAGCAAATCAAGAAAACATCTTCATCAGTTTGACAGCAGGTGCTGCAAATGCTCACAACACAACCAAATAAGTTTATCTGTAGCGCGTTTCTTTGTGTGTCGCGAGTATTTGCAGCACATGTTGTCAAATTGATGAAGTTGTTTTCTTAATTTGCAGGTTTTTTTCTATTTGCAGTGCATTGAGCTCTCTCGGCCACTGTACACAAGGCCATCAGGTACAACACCACTAGTTTAATAACATTCATGATCATGATAAATAATCTACTGTAATATGAAATAAAAGGAGCATTCTTTTGGTTTGGTGTCGATGAAATGGCAATTTTAACCATTGCTGCAAGTTTACTAAGGACCACAGTGATAAACCCAGTATGGATCTTGCAGTAGCAGTAAAACATGCATTATAGGACAGGCATTGTCCTATAATTACGCTTCTGACCCATTTTTCTCATCAAATCAACCCAGACTAAAAAGGGTCAGACTGTACTTATCCCAGGTTTATTAATACCTGGCAGCAGCGATGCCCCAGTGTTTCTCCCAGGGAAGGGGGGGCGAGTTGGAGCAGCAGATGGTACCGAGGCCACAGTGCCACAGACGCTCTATCACACTTCCTGTTTGGCTCCAAACACGGAATGCAGACACCATTCCAACCACCAGGACACAGTTTGGCCCGTATCTGAAGTCACAGCATTTTATTCCCATACACGTCACTCCCACAGTTAACCTACATAGACCTTGATGAAATGAAAACGCAGGTTATTGATGTTCCACTATATTAACAGTGGAACTGTAACAGTCCTGCTGTCCTAATTTTAATTCAACTTTTACCTTTTAAAGCTTGTAAACTTCTCTTAATGGGCTCAGTGTGTGCACAGGTGAGAGCATAGTGTAGGATGTTTCATCATTTGTAAGATTTCACAGTCTTGAGATTGGACATGCCCTGTCTTGTGTCCTCCTGCTGATAGGAATCAGATGCAAGTTTGAGAGGAGTCACAGGGAGTACTGAAGCTTTTAGCTGTTTCATGAGAAATCACTGTGGTATTAAATGGGTAGCCAAAAATATTGCTTATCTTCTAGCCCCTATAAGCAAGCAGGAAGAAAAAGAACTGACTTAGTTCTCAAATATTGTTTATTTTCACACTTTCATAACCAATGAATCTGCTGCACAATTTCTTTGCATTATATGAGGGGTATTCAGTATTTTGACTTCTATTCTACTATGCTTAAACTATTTCAAACTAGTACTTGTACTTGTACTCTGTACTATTCAGAAAATTATACTGTAATGTACTTATATTGTAAGTATACAGTAATTATATTGTACTGTATAACTTCTTGTGTTACTGTCTCTTTAGTAAAAATTGCTTCTTGTATTCCTCATTTGTAAGCTGCTTTGCATAAATTAATAAATATAAATGTTACTTAGATTGTCTGAAAAATATTTAGCTTTTTAAATTGTTTTTTATTAAGCTAACAATGCATCTTAAATTAACAATTAGAAATATGTATGATTTATATTAAAAATGTAAAAAAAAAAGTATTGTTATCATTTAATAAAAAATATTTAAACAAATTAAAAGTTTAAACATTTTATTCCCTTTTTAAAGTGAACAAAAACACACAAAATAATTTTAACAAAATTTAAAACTAGTCATTAGAAAGCTAAATTAAATGTATTTGTGTGTATATATATATATATATATATATATATATATATATATATATATATATATATATATGTGTGTGTGTGTGTGTGTGTGTGTGTGTGTTAATATTAATAATATTTATGATAATGATTCATATAAAATATTATTATCATGACTTAACATTTTAACTTTGACAGTCCAAAAAAAATCTGTAAAAAACTCATGAAAACATGACAAATAGAAACAATGCATCACACCCTATATTCACACTAGAAAATGCTGTGGGAATTAGTCATTTTGGTAGTGTGTCTCTTCCAACTTGACACTGCTGATCATAAATCCTTACGGTGTAAATCTATATTTTCATCCTCAATAATATTCCTTAGGATACATAAATCTATCTAAATATAAAGTAATCTAATTAAATCTAAATTTCACATCACTAGCATTGGCTGCTGTAAGAATTATCGAACTATTATCGATTTATTTGCTTCACCCAATTCAACTCTGGGGAATGGTCTGGTAGAGCTGCATTTATATGAGCAACATATAAAGACGTTGGATAAATCCTTTGCCTGGCACAGGGAGAGTAGATGGAGTTGTTTTGGGGGCCCAGGCTCTTAGAGGGGTGTCCATGTTTAGTAGGCAAAGGCCCTGTGAGATCCATTGGCATGGAGCTCAATTCAAGTGTGCCAAGAGTGCAGCTTGAATCTAAAACCCTTCCCCGCCTCCATGACTACTCACTCCACTATGAAGCATCAGGCACTGGCAGCAGCCATGACGGACTTGGCAGGTGTTGAGGACATGGATGGCATGCCTGAAAGACAAGAGAGGAAAAAGAGAGAAAAGAGACATTCTTTGGCATAGACAATCCAAATCTGTACTGTCCATACTGCGTATCAGAGACACAAGGCGATTCTTACTGTAGACTTGCCATCATATTTTCAGGATATTTCAGGGTCAGCAGCTTGAAAAGAGCCAAAAGCGAATGGCAAAAAGCCCAAAATATGTTTTGACTGGGTGTGGAATCTCGATTATCAGTTAACTCATCGGTTATCAGTGAGCAGAGCTATACAAATCATACAAATTTCGTATACATTTGTAGAAGACCCCATCTCTACATAACAATGTTCTGCATTTGCAATATTCAGACTTTGTAACATGAAAACATTCTGAAAAAGCCCCTAAAGTTTGGGCCTATAATTTTAATTCAGCAAGGGCACTTTAAATTAATCAAAAGTGTCGTTTAAAACTTTTACATTGTTACAAAAAATATATCTGAAATAAATGCTGTTCTTTTAAACTTCAACAAATCCTGAAATAAAATGCACCACGGTTTTCACAAAAATCAAAAAGCAAATCAGCAAATTTGTGAAGGATTACATTATGCTGAAAATTCAGCTTTGCCATCACAGGAATCAATTACATAATACGTATTAAAAATTAAATATATATATTTTAAACTGTTATGGTTTGTATTGCATTTTGATCAAATAAATATGGCCTTGGTGAGCATAAATGAATTTCAAAGACATTTAAATTGTACCAACCCCAAACGTCTGAATGGTCGGAAAAGCAGAATGTTGTTTTAAAACAAACTGACTTTGAAGAAATAGATCAAATAGATCCCAAAGTGTAAAAATATAATATGTATAGAATAATTATACATTTATTTCTGAATATGTAACTTTTCTTTTGCCTCTTTATATGAATACTGTACTTTAACAAATTGTGATTTAATTGATTTAGTAAAAGTTATTTCATATACTCCCCAATAAGTTGGACTAAGTGTGGTATGGCTTGACCCCTAAAACTCTGGAAGACGATGCCTGTCAACATTCTCCATCAAGAAGACCAGAGAGAGCTGATTCTCGGGTAACATATTACCATTCTTCCATGAGCTAAATTCCCCGCCGATTGTTACAGGTCAGCTAGGCATTGTTTCTGCAGCTGGGGCAGCTTGTTCACACAGACTTTGAGACACACAAGAGCCTTTCCACATGTATTCTTTCAATCTCTGCCATTTTTTCCCCCCTCCGTCTTTCTTTTAAAATTTCATCAGCATATATCATGGTTTGGAAACAACCTGAAAAGATCTACTGCCAGCCCCCATGATGAAGTCTCTCTGCCTGATATGGCTCATTCTCAGCACTGCAAGTAGTAAATGGCTGTTTTCTTTTTCACCGTCTCTCACTTTACCTCTTAAAACCTACACATGGTAATGATTTTCGGTGTCTGGTTTGATCTGGTACCTCTCCGGCCCATCTGGAACTGAGTTTTTCCTTTGATTCAATCCTCAGAGAGCCATGCATGAGTGTTGCTCATTTATATGTCTACATTGTTTTATTTGAAACTACAGGGCAGGAACCCACCTTACAGAATAGCACAAACTGTAGCATGTGAATCCAACAACGAAGAAAGAGATTGACGTCATTTCACTCGGAGGACCAAAAATATTTACACATATGACCACAGGACATATCAGATTAGTGTCTGAAGTAACACCTCATGAGTGTGTTCAAGCAGGGCATCATATTCCTCCAATAGCACTTTCCTGTCAGTGCAAGAAGATCTAAAATTGGTCCAGTCTACAATAACTCATTTTCTAAGATGGTTTTCGTGATCTCATGAGAATAACCATGTTCCCTTCCATATCTTTAAAAGCAAACAGATAAAGTTGGCATATAGTGCATACCGGGAGGCTTAACGCTCTCTTTGTGCAAACATTTACATGTTTAATATGCTCTTGTTATACAGTACAAATGGCTAACAGTTAGTTTAATGGCTATTTAAGCCAAGGGGCCTTGGAGAGTTTGTGTTTTGTCTTCCTAGACTAAACTAACAAAGAACAGTCCATGTCAAATATGCAAACAATGATGCTGCTCAGAGGAGTAATGGCACCGTTATATGCCAGTTACTTTGTATGAGTAGGAGTCTCTACTCCTTAAAACAGACTGGCGTATTTTTATTCTGTAGCTGTAGCTGCAGCTTTGCCATCTCTTGCATCCTCTGATTTGGTGGTTACCTAACAGTAGATCCTGTATTCAGAGAATTGTAACAGGAAAAACTCTTTACACCTTAAACTATGCTTCCTGTGATCTGCACCCGAGGCCAATGAAGCCCAAGCAAAAAGTGAAAATGCTTCTGAGATGTGTTAAATACATCATTTGCATGGTTTCCTGTATCTCAAACAAAAAGCAAAGCACTAATGCCAAGGTTATGAGTTCGATTCCATGGGAATGCATGAAGTGAAACATGAAACATGCCTTCAATGCAAACAGTTGCTTTGAGTTAAAGTGACTCCCAAATGCTTAAATATAAATTCGCAACAAAAGTACTTTTTAGTGGTTAAGAGCTATGCATTTGACTGCATTCTGCCTTGCCTTGTCACAATTACAGTTTCACACCAACCCAGGGAATGTTTATAAAAAAAATGGTTTTGTCAATGTATTTTGTCAATGTGAGACTTTGTTGTTGTTGTTGTTGCAGTCTACAGTGAAAGCATCCCACTTAGGACAGATCATCTATCTGTAATGGACCATTCTGTCCCTTTAGTGTCCCACTGGTAAATCACTGTAAATTTCAATTTGTTTACTTCACCTGGCTGCAAACCTATTGTCTCAAAAAAAAAAAAAAAAAAGAAATCCAATTAAGGTTACTTTGTATATTCAAGTTTCCATAAATTGGCTTCTGAGTAAACTTTGATTGACTATATTTATATTGAGCAACCAACTAGATTTTTCTGAGGCAATAAGTTTGCAAGATTAGTTTAAGTTTACAACTAACATATTGAAAATTTGTTTTGCTGGCAACAGCCAATATCACAACAGAAACTGAGACACTCCTTTAATTATTTAACAATTAATTACTATCTTGAAAATAAAATAGAATGAAATAAACAGTAGTTTATTTTAAAAAAAAATTATTAAAAGTAAAATATATAAAAAAATAAAAATAAATAAAATATTATTAATAATAATAAACTAGCATTATTATTATTATTAAATAATAAATATTACCACCAACAGTAACACTTTTTTACCAGTGATAATTCCATTTTCAGTATTGGGCAGTAAAGCATTACTTAGTAACGTGTTATTGTAATTTACATTTACATCTAATCATTTGGCAGACGCTTTTTATCCAAACCGACTAACAAATGAGAACAATAGAAGCAATCAGACCATCAAGAGAACAACACAGTATACAGTGCCATGACAAGTCTAGTACAGAACACATAGCCAGGTTGTTGTTTTCAAGAATATGATAGACAAGAAAAGAAAAGGTATTGCTAGTATTAATTGGTTCATTTGATTACTTTTATAGTAACGGGGCAATTTAATGCGTTATAATTTTCAAAACAGTAATTAGAGTAGACATTATGAAAGATTTATTATGCATATTCAGTGTGTTATAACAGCATTTTGAGATTGCGATGAACTGATGTCATCTTTTTAGAGATCATAAATGCAGCAATATTTGCTGGCATTATGCCACCTAGACAGCCAGCTATGCTTGCTTTGGTTAAAAATAACAGTGTTTTGTGAATGTTGATGTTTTAATAGTAATATATTTATTGGGAGCGTTTATGCTTGTATTCCATGTAAATTTCATGCATGTAGTCACAGAAAATTGTTACATAACTAGTAATGTAACTAATTATCTTTGAAATAAAGTAATCAGAACAGTAACATGATTACTTTTAAAGGGACTAGCCCTAATCATAGACTGTATAAAAATGGGTCTAATCAGTCATTAATTATATTTTCAAAGTAACTTGCCCAACACTGTCCATTTCACAGATTTTCTCATTAAATGTAGCATAGGAAATTTCACAAAAATAGATGTAAAAAAGTCCACAGACTCTGTCTGGCCTGTTTGTAATAGCTGGTTCAGAGAGTCACATGTTGACAAAAGACAAAAAGCGAATACGCATCATGCACTAAGCTAGCACATAGTGTAGAAACAAACACAGAAAGGCAAGTTCCTTGAAACATGACTTCAGTACATCACACTAAAGTCCATTGAACCTCCTGAACCCGCAACAGTTCCTCAACCGATAACACATTTCTTCAGTTGTAAGCCAACTTGGACTCATTTCTCTCATAAAAAGTATACACAGAAACTCCCAGCCTTCATTTTGAAAATATTAGAGGGAGGAATGTGCTGTTCCAGACACCCAAACAGCAGACTGTTCCAGCCAAGCTGCATACTTGAGATGAGTGACCTCACGCTGAAGCTCAAGTGCTGTGTGTATGCAAACACATTGCCATGGCAACCGCCAAGTCAGGATGACAGTGGGAACATTGCTATCAAAATCCACTCCATTAGACAGCAACTCATTTACCTTGGGCTTGACGCTAGCTGAAGATTGCTAACCTAAAACAACTGTCAGAGGAGATGCTGTTTGCTTGGAACAGATTTTCCTTGTTCTCGTCTCGGTGCAGCGTTGTTATGTCTACAGATAAAGTTTCCAGTGTTTATGTTGGATAAATGAATAAAACGCTTACTGACATCAACAAAATGAGTTACTGAAGCGAAGCTCTTTCAAGCAGAAGAACAAAGATGAAGCCTGTTGGTAGGGTGACCATCAACAAATTTCATTTCTCTCTCTGATGTTTTTGTAAATAGCACAATCATTCTGAAATGAAACAAACGTCGCTTGACATTTTGTCCATCTGAACATTTTAGGATGTGTTAAAGTGCAAGTAATTTCTTACTTGCTTTGGATCGTTACATTGTTGATAGTATTAGCAATTAAATCAATGGGTTTTCTTTTGTTACCTGCACCAGTATATCCCGGTTTATTTGTCAGTTTATTTTTGGCATTTGTGCCTTTGACAGATCAGAAAATTGCCAACAGTTAGTTTATTTTTTACTTTTTTGAAAAAAAAACTAGAGATCATTGTGCAATATATACCCCCATTCAAGTCTGAATTCGCCCCAGTGCATTGACGTTTCCTAGTCACTTAGCACTATATATTTTTTGCATTTCTATTGCATAAACGAGTTTGGTTAAAAATGGTGAACTACTGCTTTATTGGAAAGACAGACAAGTCAAGTTGTCAAATCAAGGCTTTCTGTTCATGTCTGTTAGCTTTGATGGTTTATAAAAAAAACATTTAACCTACTTCAAAAATGGTGATGACTCATCCTGCACTGCACAGACTGCTGTCCAATCAAACGCTCTCTAGGATCTCCCACCCCAATACCATTTGCAACTGCAAATCGAGATTCATGTCTAACAATGTAATGAGAATTTAAATAGGAAATCAATAGGAAAGAGTTATAAAAAGGAAAACAAACCGCAAATAAGTGATTTCATTGGGGTTTTAAGAACATTAAAAAAAATAAAAAAATAAAAACACAAAAGACATCAATTATAATAAACTTTATTAGATTACAAATATTCATCTACATCACTGAATACAAAGAGAATGGTGGTGTGCAGGCAGAAGGGGTTTAAAAACAGGGTCCTCAATAATAAAACAGGCAAAAATGATTTGTAAAATACGGGCGTTCACAGGATTTTAGGGGCCATTACAGAAAGCACACTATACAACCTCTTATTGATTAATGTATGCTACGTAGTTTCACAGTGATGCAATATTTAATTTAATATAAAAAGGACTTCCAATCATGGCTTTCTCTTAATATACCAGTATCATGAGCCAGGCACTTCAGATATTGCAGTGTGAAGAGGCGAGGGACTCGTTGAGTGATTAAAAAAAAAAGCTAGCATTGCACACTAGCTGTGGTTGTTTCCATGAATGCTAGTCTCTCAACTCCCCCTTCACAGACACATACGTCAAAAACTGTTTTTCCATGCCAGACGGTCAGACTTACAGCTAAAACCATGCTATTTTTAACCTGCCAAGAACAAGCAAGCGAAGACATCGCCTTCCCTTACGTGTCGTCAACTTGCTAACCTGCTAACTGCAGCCTTGAATCTGAAGTTGCTACTTTACTATACTGACTGCAAGGGGAAGGACATCTGAAAAACATAATATAAAAAAAAAGTCTATCAACATAAAAACTTGCTGGTTGTTAAGCCTAAAGGTTTTGAGAAGGTATTGTATTTTGCATTGCCCGCAAAGAGTCGCTATATGGACCCTCAAGTTAATGACATGATACAAGAAAGCTTAAATGCCGACATTTCATTAAAAAAAAAAAAAAAATTATAAAAAGGAAAAGGCCTTGACAAACAGCGGAAGATTCACTAAGCCATGATTAGAGAGGAAAAGGTTCTTGTTTTTGTATCTGCCATTAGATTCTGGCAAAAGCCTTCAGTTGGATTTCCAGTATATGAGTGAAGTAACAAGAAAAAACAACACGCATGATCCTAAAAGTATCGAGCATGATAAATCCTCAGACCTATTTGTAAAAATTATTGTTGGTACCATACCCAGTGACCAAGAATGGCACCGAAACCAAAACGAAGATGTAATGAAACAGGCTCGCCAGAAAGATGATTAATCCCAGAGAGTAACAGAGGCGGACACTATGCCTTGAATGGTTGGAAAGGCACTAATATCAACATTGGTAGAGCAAGTAGTTCTTAAGGGAAGCAGGTAAGGGCAGTCCATGGATTTCACTCAGTCGCTCTCTTCCCAACGCGACCCGGACTGAGCGCCTACAGAGGTCCATTAATGGCAGAGGTTCAGCTACAGGGAGAGAAAAAGACAGACAAAGATTCATTAGCAAATGATCACACACAAATACTACGCAAACTTGTAAAGCTAGGTGTAGGCTGTCCAGATTTTGGGGTAAACGTCAAGACAGACTGTACAATATGCGCTAGGCTGGTTGTTTTATATCAGTCATGTTTTGACATCCTTATTTACACACAAAACTGACATGATACAGCGCAAGCCCAAGGCTTTGTGCAAATGTAAGGAATGTCTGGTGTCTGTGGCTGGGTGCATGAGGATAGATTGTTCTTAAAGTGATAGTTCTCCCAAAAAGGAAAATTTTGTCATTAAAGTCGTTATTTTTGTTATCTTTGCACAAAGTATTCTTTTAGCTTCATTAAATTACAGTTGAATAACTGATGTCATATGGATTAGTTTAACGATGTCCTTACTACATTTTCTGAGCTTGATCATGTTAGGATCCTTGCTGTCTATGGGAGGGGCTTATCAAAAATATCTTAATTTGTGTTCTGAAGATGAATGAAGGGGTTATGAAATGGAGAACCAAAATGTTCTTGATATTTACACATAAGAGGTTGACAAACAAAGCAAGTTTCAAAACCCAAAACTACTTCCGTTTAAAATATGAATGATCCTTTTCTATTGAAAACTGGAGAAACGTGACATTAATTTTTTTTTTTATCATGTGTCATGATTGTGTGTATGGATTTGTATGTCCATCATACACAAGAATGATAGCTACTACTGTTAGGTATTGAAAGACTTTTTCGGTGCAAACTTTACAAATTAACCTCTATTGCTCTTTTAATGTTAGCCAATCACAGCAGAAATAGTAAGGGGGTGTGTCTTCAGGAGACTTCAGGTGAAGAGTTCAAATCAGAGCTAAATTATGGCTCATAAATAACTAAATTACGATAGTTTTAAAACATTAACCATACCAAGATCACAAGTGCAAGATAAAATAACTAAAAAAAAAAAAAAAAACATTTCATGACCCCTTTAAGAGCAGGCATGTGGTATTATAATTAGTATATTATAATGATATTTGCAATGGAGGTTTTAAAGACAAAAAGTTAAAGAAATATTCATTTATGTATGATCCTTAGGTTAAAAAAAAAAAACTGACAAATGCAATTCATCAGCTGACGCGGAGTGAACAGACTGCCGATATTGGTTTCACAATTACCAAGAGAAGAAACAGTGTCCAAAAGATTTATACAGTGTGCACCTGGATTTAAGTATAACAAGTTTCCCCACAGGTCCCCTTTAGTCCAGCCATATAACAACCCTAAAGTACTTCGGACTTCAGAAGGGTTTCCACAGCACCACCTGCTCGGATGTTGAGATTACTTCATAAATCGCACACTTTAGCAAACGAGACACTGGGGAAACCAAAGTAGATGTAAGAGTGATGTAAGGGATAAATAACAGTGCAATTATACCTCTGTTGACCGCGAGCATGATGAGGAACGCATTAAAGGCACTGACACAAGACAGAGACAAAAGGAAGCCAAGGTCTTGGAGTCAGAGGCTGAGTAATACTCTGGCTACTCTCTCACACATACAAGCGATGAGAATTCTCCAAAAATGGGAACACCTGTGTCCTGAGCTGATGAATTAATACTTCCCAAAATCAGACCTTCGTTAAATGTTGCTCAACATGGCACACTCAGGAAAGACATTTAAGAGTCTTTCCATCACCTGACGGCATGCAAAACATTGAGGTGATAAAACACGTATTCCATTGGACAGGACATCATTAGAGGCCCGGAGACTGTTTCCACTGAGAGTAAGGTGGGTTACAGCTGTCCACTCCAGACATGAGTAAGTCTGGCCCTCACCTGCATCCTTTCATTATATGACCACAGAATGATAACATCACAAGAATGTCCTCCAGAACTGACTCATTACAGCATGCTGGGTTGAGGAAATGAGTCAGTTTCGAAGAAACTACATGCACCAACAGCAGACATTTTTATGTAACCTTGCAATTTCAGAGAATACATTTCACACTAATATGACAGAGTAATATTGAAAACCCTTAACTTTCTCAACTCTCAAACAATCTACTGTAGGGGGGAGTTTTTATTTTTTGCAGTGTCAGCTTCTGTGTCAGCCAGCCATATCAAACTTTATTCAAAGGACCTCCTAATTATGATGACTGCCATTGCATGGGACCCCATTCCTAAAATGTAGCTGTGCAAAAATTCACTGTGCAAATTAACTTAAATAATTGGCCATACACAGTCAAAGAGAATTAATATTTCCCAATTTACATCAAATTTACATTAAAAACATTTGCATGAAGTACTCATTTAAATATTGTCTCTAAATCAAATTCAAAGAAACAAAAAAAAACAATAGTCTTAAATTTAGTTTTGTCATTTCTTAATGTTAAAACTATGGATGTCACTAGAATAAAATTCAGAATGATTAACCTAACAATGTCACATTATGAAGATGTGTCAGAAAATGAATTTAACTGAACATTGTTTTTACATTAACTCGCATAACTGAATCCTAAAACAGAAAATATGTTTTAGTCTCTGAAAAGACTGTAGAAACGAGATTTGAAATTGGCTCAGCAGAATAACCACTTCTGTTAATCAGGCAGTTTTCTCACAATCTCAAATAACTGACTGGGCCTATCACTATTTTCCTGTTAAACAAAAGCTTAATCTTGCTTCCCTAAAATAATGGATGCAACGACTTTTAAAATATTAATCTGCAAGAAATGGCAGTGTAATCTAATCAAGATGTAATAAAGAAAGAGCAAGGCAAAGCGTCCAGTTTAAAGATAAGATTCCAGGACACGTTGATAAATATTATTATTAACATTATTAGCATTAATAAAAAAAATAAAAATTATATATATATATGGAGGGAGAGAGAGATTCACATAAAAATAAAAAGATGGTAGCAAATGAAGAGGCTACAATAATAATAATATTTAAAAAATTGTTTTTTTACATGCCCTCAAACTATAGCAGAAAAAAAAAAGATAGTCATTATGATAGTTACAACTGTGTTATATAAGCAGATATTTCTCTATAATAATGGATGCAATGACTTTTAAAATGATTTAAATCAGCAAAAAAAGTGTTTAAATGCTCCACAGGCAACAGTGGAATCTGATCAAGATGTAATAAGGAAAGAGCAAAGTGGTCAGTTTAATGATTAGCCTGCAGGATGTGAAGATAATGAATGATGTCATGGTCTTTATCAGGTAAATGGAGCTGGTTTCACAGAATTAACAGATAAGAAACAAAGCCACCCAAAGCCACACTAACTCCAGAAACGTTCAATGTTTAACAAACAACAGCGCTACGCCAGTCTTGTTATTCAAGAGCTGACTGGAGGAGCCATGGAGAAACAGACAGGCACATTCAAACAAGCAGAAAGGATGATACTTACGATCAAGTCCATTGATGTACCGAATTCGGATTTCACAGTGTCCCCACACAGCACTCACTACAGGGTATAGCTTCTTTCCTTTGAGTCCTCTGAAAGCAACCCCTAAATACTGTCCGTCGACAATAAAACTTAAAGTCCCCTCATCCATGTCCAGAACCACCAAAAACGAGTCTGGGACAATAAAGGTTTCATCAGGCTCAAGAAAAGCTGGATATGTCCTACTGGGCTGGTTCTTGCCATCGTGATAGAGTTTGTTACGCCCCAGGTCCCAGCCCCAGGACTCGTTATTGTTGCCTACAAGTGCAGTGTATCCTACAGAGTGCAGCGGGGCTTCACCCGTCGCCACCCCAACAACTGCATGGGTGCCCCGCTGGCGCATGGCCCAGCTGATCTCCCACACATGCAGTCCCCGTGTGTATCCCACTTGGCCCCGGATAGCATCTGTGCTCTGCGCTACCGGGTGCCGGTGAAATATGAGTTTATTGTCCTCTTTAACAAAGATGTTTAATGACCGGTCGTCGTTGTTCCACGAGTGCTGAACTTGGACTTCCTGTGAGGCTGATGGCATGTCTAACAACAAATCCAGGCGGGAGGGCTTGGTGTAGTCCAGGGCCTGCAGCTCTAGCTTGAGAGGCCGAAACGCTGGGTCCCGCATGTCCACAGTCTTTATGCCTCCCGGAACCTTCTGCCCCATGCTCTGGGTGTTCTTATTAGCACCTTACTCCCCCCTCGTCACAAAAGAGAGCAAATAACAGAAAGAAGGCAGTCAGGGTCCACTCCTTCACCTATGCCCCTCCGCAAATAAGCAGGCCAAGTTTTTATGCCAGTGACTGCTGGGAAACCAGGTCAAAGCAGCTGCTAGTTAAGCGCACCTAGGAAGAATAAAGGGAGATAAAAATGAGGAACAGTTAAACGACTGGAATAAAATTCATGTTTTCATTGTTGCCTAAATTACAATAATAATAATATAGTAAATATTAACTTATTGAAAATTAATCCTTAATTTGATAAAGAGATAGATATATATATAAAGTTTGGGCACCCCTTGCAGAATCTGTGAAAATGAGTAATTTTAAAAAAATAAGAGAGATCATACTAAATGCATGTTATTATTATTATTTTTTTTTAGTACTGTCCTGAGTAAGATATTGTACATAAAAGATATTAACATTTAGTCCACAAGACAAAAAAAAAAAAAAAAAAAAAAAATCAAAAGTTTGGGAACCCTTGGTTTTTAATACGGTGTTCTGTTACCGGATGATCCTCGACTGTCTTTCTGTTTTGTGATGGTTGTGCATGAGTCCCTTGTTTGTTCTGAACAGTTAAACTGAGCAGCGTTCTTCAGAAAAATCTTTAAGGTCCTGCAGATTCTTCAGCTTTCCAGCATCTTTGCATATTTGAACCCTTTCCAGCGGTGACTATGATTTTGGGATGCATCTTTTCAGACTGAGGACATTTGAGGGACTCAAACACAACTATTTAAAAAGATTCAAACATTCACTGATGCTCCAGAAGGCAACAATATTTGTCTTATTGTGTTGAAATATAATTTTTTTCCATTTAGTTCTGCCCTTCGTAAGCAACAGAAGATACTTGTATGTTTCCCGGTACACAAATTAAGTACAATTTACCTTGATCTTCAAATGCCAAAAGTTCTCTTAATGCATCTTGTTTCCTTCTGGAGCATCAGTGAATGTTTGAATGTTTTTAAATAGTTGTGTTTGAGTCCCTCAAATGTCCTCAGTCTGAAAAGATGCATCCCAAAAATCATACAGTCACCGCTGGAAAGGGTTCAAATATGCAAAGATGCTGGAAAACTGAAGAATCTGCAGGACCTTAAAGATTTTTCTGAAGAACGCTGCTCAGTTTAACTGTTCAGAACAAACAAGGGACTCATGCACAACCATCACAAAACAAATTTTTATGTTAATACACAAAAATAAATTATGAATGATGATCAGTTAATACAATAATTTATATAAATATGCCCATTAAAGAATATAAATCATCAATACTATTAGTTTAATACATATATCATATCACATTTTACACACACACACGATATGAATAAGAGCAGCAAAAAATAATGTTTTTCAGCTTTCTTGTGTGTTCAATAATAGGGTTGTGCCTGATAGACGATCGTATCGTGTGTTGACGATAGTCAGAGATAGAGAATAGATGTCTCTGTTGATAGTCAAGATGATATTAGGCTTATTCTCCTATTAAACTATAATAATAATTAGGGATGCACCGAAATTTCGGCCACCGAAAATTTTCGGCCGAAAATGGCCTTTTCGGTTTTCGGCCGATAGACTTTTATCACCGAAACAACACGGCCGAAATGTTGTGATGACGCAAACAGAAACCGCGACCTGCACGTGCACCTGCATAGCACAGACCACGAGCTCCCCGCGACATTCACTTAACACACGTGAAAACATTCTCTCTCTTCGTATTCCTTTATTCGCAGCAGTAAAGCGTCTCCTAACAAAGAGATTAAGACGGACCACGAAGTAAAAACAAAGAAAAGTACAGTCTTATAGAGTCTGTTAGCACACGTCTCACTGAGATCTTGTCGGATCCTCTGCACTTCATCGCGAATGTGCTTGATCCGCGTTATAAAGACCATTACTTGGATGCGGAAATAAGGCAGCGCGCACGAGAAATGATCCAGGCCGCACTGTATGCGGAGAACCCGCGTGGAGACGGAGAAGCGCCAAGTGCAGGAAACGGATCAGAGCGCAGAAAAAAAGGCTGGTCTCTGCACCAGATGAGTGGCATGCACCCTCGTTGTCTGATATGTTCAGTGGAATTCTGCAAGAAAGTGCCTCAAATAATAATAACACGTTGGCTATTTTGTTCTTATACACACACACAAACATATATACATACATAATATCAGATTGTAGCCATATTTATGCTAGATTTTCTGCTAGATTTCTGCTTTAATTTGATAAAAATGTTTATTTATGCCCTGGCCCTATTTAAATACACTCTCTCAAATATGTCTCAAATGTCAGGCAGATGACAAGCTCAACTGCTCAACAGCTAGATGGTTATCTGTCTGAAGTCCACATCCCCAGAAGTGATAACAGTCTTGCCAACTGGAGAAGTAATGCACTTTCTAGTCCTACATAGAAAAATTTCAAATGCACTTCACCTAAATGCACTTTGTTTTTATGAGAGAACTGTTCATTTTAAAACCTTTCTGCAGGCCAGTAGGCCTGTACATTATTATTAAATATACACATGAGTGGGATAAATTTTTAGTTTGAATTTTATTTTATACTGTGCATTGTTGCAATGTGCTTAATAAATATTTGCATCATTTGTAATTATGTATTTTTATGTTTTTTTTTTAAATAAGTTATGTAATTGTAATTATCTTTGAAACTTTAATATTAATTTATGCAATTGCAATGTCTTAATTTTAGTAAAGTTAGTACATGGTCATAGCAATAAATGCAATGGTACTAATAATTGGCATAATTTCTTTCGGTGTTTCGGTTTCGGTTTTCGGCCTTGGTTTTCTCTTTTTCGGTTTTCGGTTTCGGCCAAGAATTTTCATTTCGGTGCATCCCTAATAATAATTATTTTTATTGGGTGGCCTGTTATACTTGGGCTATCAAAATGCCCAGCTATTTCACTTTCAGCACCTCATTTCATAAATACAACACGCCCGTGCAAATGAGGAGAGCCTGTAGCTGGTGAATGGGTCTCCATCCACAAACAGATGTACATCGTCTGCAGATAGAAGGTATTTCATTCCACTTTAACAAGTAATCTGAACGGCCCATATAGGTGCAATATTTGGACTTTAAATGAAAGCTACTATCGATTTTCACCGTTGACTGATTTTGCTGAATATTTAGACTGATAACTTCAAAAGGACACGCGATATGAACTAGCTGTTTTAAATACATTTATTTTTATAAAGTTAGTCTATCAGTATGTTTGAAAGTATATTTTTTCGATTATTGGTTATTCCAATGGCTCTCTCTCACGCAACTGCACTGTTTAAAACACCAAATAGTTATTCTATGACAAGTACAGAGAGTCTCTCTTTCTCCACCCATGCACGATAATATCGCGTTTTGTCGATCTCACAGGCTGACGATCTGACAAAATGACCATAATCACCCAACACTATTCATTAACTGTAAAAATACAACAAACTTGACATGCTCTTAATATAATCGGCTCAGAGTTTTTAATAAAACAATCTTGAAAATAATCTTGAATTTTAATGAGAAAACACCCTGATTATCTTGATTCTGCCTACGCTTGAGAACATACACACACACACAAAAAAAAAACTAAACTACTCTACAAACTCAGACAACTGTAGACTGTTAATAGCACAGTCACTGTATTATTCGGACAGTTGCATGCTCGATGCCTCACTTGTGTGCATTAACGTTACAACACAGTTTATTGGTCCATGGCCCTTTTCAGAGTTCCATTACATCACATGACAAAGCAGAAGAGAAATAAACCTCTAGCTTTACCACAACCAAGCTGCTCCTGTAGACTGCTTCACACAATGCCCTTTAAAAATAGGAAATAAGGGAGGGAAAAAGACAGGCCATTTCCTCTTTTAAGCTTGTCTAGTCTGAAGATAACAGGAAGAGCAATAAAAAGTCTGTCTTCAAGAATAAAGCCAAACTTTTCTGCAAAAACCTCAAATTCGGGCCAGCAATATTCCACCAGACAGGTCAGTGGCAAAAGAGGCTACTGGGTGGGTCGGGGGGTCTAAATTCATTAGACATGCTTAGAGACTAGACATACCAGTGCAGTGTGTGAGATCCCCACCCAATGTTCTGGTTTCTAAAGCAATTCCTGTCCTCCTAAATTACATCACATTTAAATCTGATATTTAACAATTAGAAAGGTCTGCTACAAACAACTGCAAAAAAAAATAAGCTTTGAGAATTCTTATTGGACAAAGTCATGTTGTTCCCGTACAGTGCATAAAACTGCTAATCGAAAACATTTCATAATGAGCTGCTGAAGGGCCCCAAGGGTAATTGAATTGTAGACAAGAGTTCATTGAGGAGCATCTTAGCCCTTTTTCTGATACAAGTAAACAACCTTTTAAATGGGTCACGCCTCTCCGCCGCTGGCCTACCCGAGGCAGAGGAACACCAAGAAGTGGGTGGCAAGTTTGTGAACGCCAAACAATACAGTCTTCAATGGCTGTCCAACCTTTAGAAAGTAAGAAACATGTTAATTTGCACACTCTCTATGCAAGGGGCAATTAAGCTCCATGGCAAAGCACCAACACACACAGACAAACAGCCTTTTACAGATCTGTTAGAACCCAATGACCATTTTAAATATCTTCACATTATTGCATGATATTCAGGGGTGAGATGATGTCATCCAGCAGGTACGTCTGCTCTCTTTGCATAGTTTTGACTGAGACTGCCTGGCATGTGATGTGGAGGTGACACCCTCAGTGTTTTTTGTTTTTTTTAGTGTTTATGAGCAGGGGCTTTGCAGGTGGTTTGCCCCCTCTGTGCAGAGCTGATTGAAATGCGGATGAAGCTTTGGGGGGGGGGGGGGGGATTTGTTGGGACTGGGGAATAGTGCTGGTTTTTGTCTTGACCAGATTTAATACTTGTGCAAAATTGGGCTCCTCTAGACTTTTCTGCTTCTGTAAAACCTGTGTTCTGCCGAAATCCCAACCTTGCACCTACTTCAACCTCGAAATACTTCTAATTTCATTTTTCCTATGTGCCACTCATAATTTATGGAAGCATATGGGCAGCAAAATCCTTTTTGAAATGTAATATGCAAAATGACAATGCAATATGTAAAATGGCAATGTTTTTATTTTCTTTATTTAAATTTTCCCATTCATGTGTGCAACATTTAGTGCAAAATAAATTATATAATTTACATTCGCCATATCCTACACTAGTTTCAAGACGTAAATTAAAAACAATTTAAGTGTTTTATAATTTGCTAAATTTAAATGAAACTGTCTTAGCCAAATTATTTGTGAAATAACACCGTTCTAGGTTTTTGAATATTTTAATTAATATGCCATATGCCATTAAGTGTGTCAATATAACTCAAAATGTGACACGCTTACAACACCAATGACTTTTTATTCTTCACTATGTGTAGGATGTATTTTCAAGATGAAGGATGCCACTCTGAACAGGGACGTTATTTTCTACAGGTTTTAATCATGAGACTGAGGTATCTGTCAGGCAGCTGTGAGTGAGGGGCAAAGACCGAGAAAGATGACGACAAATCATGGTGTCAACCCAAATGTCACACAGATGCTCTATTCAGTCAGTGGGCAGATGGGTGAAAAATGGCAGACAAACAGCACTGTAACACTGCTTGATTAAAGAAATCATGCAAAGACTACCTAAACTCTAGAATTTTTTTATTATTATATATATATATATATATATATATATATATATATATATATATATATATATATATATATATATATATATATATATATATATATATATATATATATATATATCCCGGGTTCGATTTGGGTCATGTCCTGAACCCAGTTTAACCCCTTTAATTCAGCTGTGTAATATATATATACAAATAAGGTTAACCTTTTATCCCAACTAGGGCTAAATTGTATATTAACTAATAGATTTTTTTTTTTGTTTAATTGCTGACACTTATGATGTTCATCATAACAAGCTCTCTAAATGCCATAATCTCTGCTCTTAAAAAAAAAAAAAAAAACAGGTTTGCAACGGCATAACACGTAAATAAACCAACAAGACAAAGCATGAGCAATAGTGAGAATAAGTTTGAGGACAACCACATTAGGCCTGATTTGTATTGAAAGAGATAAGGGCGTGGCGTCATTATATTGACACTCCCTTCACAAACTTGGACTCACCCTGGATTAAAGCAATCATATTGTTAAGTTGTCTAACAGGGATCTGTGGGGCTGATAGCGGTTGACGCAGCAGTTATGAGAGAACAGGAGCACTCTAAACCAGCCATACCCACTAGACAAGTTCAACAGCTCTAGGCAGATCCATAGCAGGTGCCATCATGATAGTGCAGAACCGATCATGCATTAACAGAAAAGAACACCCCTACACATATATGTTGTAATCTAATAGGAATCTTCTAAATGTTGCTAAATCACACAAACACACACTTCTGTAGTCAAAGCAGAAGACCAAAATTGGGTGATGCCGTTTTTGCCATGATGGTAGGGAAAGCCTCAGGTTTTAGACAGCCCATGCTTCCCACCTAAAAACCAAGTCTATATTTTGGAAATAAAGTTCAGTTCAGAAAAACTGAGTATTACGACTACATAAACATGGCTCAGTAAGTTAAGATTTTTTAAAAGAACACAGCAACTTTTAAAAGGGGCAGTTCACAAAAATGGAAACTCACATTCATGTCATTCCAAACCTGTATGACTTTCTTCTGCAGAACACAAATGCCCCCCCATCCCCCCCCCCCCCAAAAAAAAATCCACACAATTTAAAGTTAAAGGGCTCCAGTATTGTTTTGGTCACTGCGGACTTTCATTGGGTGGACAGGAACAGATGAACATCAGTCACAAAGCCTGGATATTAACTGAAGTGAGTCCATCGAACTGGCTGAATAAACTCACATTACAGGTAAAAGGTAATGCGGGACAGCAACTTGACTTTATGCAAGTATGGGGAAATACTGTATACTATATGAAACCGTGCCAGGAACTGAGAAGAAACCAAGACACCACATACGAAAATTAAAAACCTAAATCACTACTTCATCTGCCAAATATCACTTCCTCAGACATACTCATCGGGAGCAGACATGAATGGCTGCTGAAATCCCAAGACATGAAACATTCTCAACCTCAACTGCACCAGTTATCAGATATGAAACTATACCTCAACCAGCAGAACTAAATATAGATTTAGTGCAGCTCAGCATTTCTTAGTTTACAGTAACTGCTGCTTGTCAAAACCTGCTGTATTGTTAGCATAATTCGTTATTTTACCAAATTAGTGAAGTTCATTAAGCGAACTAAACGCTCATTAAGTATGCCAACTCAAAACAGCACACACTGAAGGACTTCAAGATTACACTAAGACAACTCATTCAGCTGAACCAAACCTGTGATCCTCAACAAACAGAAAAAGTGTCCAGAGAAATGTTATAGGAAATCTTGGCTACGAAAATACAGACATTAGTGAATTTTATGCAACAAACATGAGGGGAGTTGCAGTGACGCAGACAGACTTGTGTAACTTTAGGCTTAATCTCAGCAAACAGCCATCGATTCACCTCTGAGGGTATCAGGTCAAACCAAGACCCTGCATAGTTGTCTTAAGTCCACTGACAACATTGTCTGAGAGTGATAGTGTTCCGTTACTTTATAAAGGCTACGTTTACGCGACAACACTGTAGTCAAAAAAAAAAAAAAAGTTTCTCTCTTGCGAGTCACAACAACGTTTCAAAACTATTTGCATTTACACATCCTCAAAAACGCTGTATTATGTATGCCAGGCCTGTAGTTGGCACTGTCAACTTATTAAGAGTGTACGTGTATGTGTGGTGACGTGACATTCATCCAAGTATGGTGACCCATACTCAGAATTCGTGCTCTGAATTTAACCCATACACAGCAGTGAAGACAAACACTGTGAACACACGCTCAGAGCAGTGGACAGTCTCGAACCCACAACCCTAGGGTTAGGAGTCAAACTCTAACCACTAGGCCACGACTTCCCTTAAAGAGAACAGCTGCTGCATTGGCTGGGAATCGGACCAGGGTCTCCTGCGTGGCAGGCAAGAATTTTGCTGAAAAACTTTACCAAACCCTTGAGCAGCAACAACAGTACCATGTACTCAGCCACTGTGTACGGTTGTTTGTGCTTGCCTTTATAAATCGACACGTAGTGCCCATGTATATATACACCAAACTCTAGCCAAACATGCACATCTGTGCCAGCGTGTGTGTGAAACAGAAGTAGTTTGATGTAAAGTTCAGACTCCATCAGGTGCTTTTTGACATTTGGACAGAAAACAATGCAATGTTTTTTGCAAAGTTTGTCCAAGGCTTTTTATTTGAAGTATATTTTCTTTTTATTCTACAAAAATAGAATTAGAATTTAGATACTATTTATTCACTTATTTGCTTAAAATGGTCGTGCTTTATGCAAAATAAAGCCAATAGTTTTTATTAAAATATCCCAAAAACACTAGAACAGTGTTATTTATTTTGCTGACTTGTGTACTTACATTATCCCAAAAATGTTAAGTGACATGGACAGGACCGTGTCTATAGTGTCATTGTGTCACCTACTAATGATGTCATAAACCCTCGATTTCTGTGAACAATGAACATGATTGCATCAACATGGATTGCATCAACTGCAGGGATGAAGACAACAACGTCAAAGCATCAAACTACACTTTTAGTTCACCCAAAAATTTTACATTATGTCATTAATGACTCACCATGTCGTTCCAAACCTGTAAGACCTCAGTTCATCTTCGGAACACAGTTTAAGATATTTTAGATTTAGTACGAGAGCTTTCTGTCCCTCCTTTGAAAATGTACGGTATACTGTCCATGTCCAGAAATGTCATAAAAACAAAGTAGTCCATGTGACATCAGAGGGTCAGTTAGAATTTCTTGAAGCATCGAAAATAAATTTTGGTCTAAAAATAACGACTTTATTCAGCATTGTCTTCTCTTCCGGGTCTGTTGTTCGCGAGTTCACAACACTGCAGTGATGCTACCGATGTATGACGCTGATGACATGTTATCTTTGTTATTGGGTGCACCAGAAAACACGTCAGCAGTGTCATACATCACAACAGACCCGGAAGAAAAGACAATGCTGAATAAAGTCGAATTTATTTTTAATTTTGAACCAAAATGTATTTTCGATGCTTCAACAAATTAACTGACTGACCCTCTGATGTCACATGGACTACTTTGATGATGTTTTTCTTACCTTTCTGGACATGGACAGTATACCGTACACACAGTTTCAATGGAGGGACAGAAAACTCTCAAACTAAATCTAAAATATCTTCAACTGTGTTCCGAAGATGAATGGGTTTGGAACGACATGAGGGTGAGTCATTAATGAGAATTTTAATTTTTGGGTTAACTAACCCTTTAAGATTGTTTTATTCAGTTTGTACATAAATTAATAATTTCTATATCAATTCATCACATAAGTCTTGTACCGGCAAATTACTTCTCATCGGTGATTCCCGATGGTTTTAGAGGAAAATTACTCCTTGTCACCCCCTGTCATTTTAAAGAATAGTACAAAGGGCAAACACAAGTATAAAAGCATCATCCATTTGGGAAGGTGCGTGCACAGTCAGTGGGGGCTGATGGAGCAGATAAAATCACACTTGACTGATACTGCAGTATACTTCAAGCACATGGCAAAATGACAAAGCTTGCGATCACAAATGCAACTTCGAGCATGAGTCTTATACTAAGATGAGAGACAAAAACCATTCAAACTTACTGATCCTTGAACTTTTAAATAGTGTACATTTTATAGAAAATAGTGTGAGAGGAAAAACCACCTTGACAATTCACTTCCAGGTTTAATATTAAAAAAATATATATAATTTTTACAGTCAAATATCACAACAAGTTATTTTTAGAAAAACCATGTGCTTGAAACAATACACTGACCTGAAGTACCTTTAATGCATCAAGAACTTTAATCTTCAAAATGACCATACAACAACAAGAATGTTATATACACACACTCAAAAATAAAATCCTGTGCTAAAGAACCACAGAAGAACTTTGTTTTAATGAATTAATTTCTTAACACTTCAAAAGCCAGGCCATTCGATTTTAATGTTAACCCAACCCAGACAAGCAGTATTTGTGAATGGGATGGGAGCAAATCAGTTTAATAAATCACAACATTCGCACTGCTGTAAATCAGGTCAGTTCAGTAGGATGTCCTCTACAGCACAGAGACAGAGGAGACACCTGTTAAACAGGCCTACAAACATCTGAGTGTTCAGTTGGGAGCATTTACTACAGACAGTTAACTCCCTCCAGAAATTAGAAAATCAGTCCTAGTGTTCCTGCAAACACAAAGGCAAGATTAATCTGCCTTGAATACATCAACCACAGTAATCTGACATTAAATAGATCAAACACAGAGCTGACGTGTCTGCGAGTTCTCAAAACCCATTGGCATTAAACACCTTACAACCCCAAGTTACCATGAACCAGTTCCTGCCTTAATATACGCTAAAGATTGAGCTGCACCAATAAAACTGTGGTAACTAATGGAGCTTTTCTAAAGCGTGATATGACTCGGCACGGTCATAGACTGTATAAAAACATGCATTTAGTGTTCATGACATCACCCATAGATTTCTGAAGAGCGTTTTTGAAGCTCAAAGTGGGCGGAGCAGGCAGTCGCCATCTTGGCATCACATCACAGAGGGTCACTTCCGGATAACTTTGCCAGCTATCCGGAAGTGAAACGGCAAAGATGCAGGAGCTAGTTGCAGAAACCACACCTACCTAGTTTTACAGCAGCAGCAATCCACCGGTCACTCATGTGGCCATGCCCTTAATTTTGCAGAACTTTTTGCTAATTCATTTAAATTATTTTAAGCCTTAGACCAAAACCACTTTTTGTACCAGGCTGTAAGCTTTTTTTCTGCTGTAAAGTTTGGCATTTTCAGGCTCAGGCACAGCACAGTTCACATTTCCATTGCAGTTTAGGATCACTTTAGAGTGGGCAGGACCATTCATATGTCATTATAGTTGCACGGTCTACTGTCACGACTCTTGGAAAACTTTTTAATTGCGTGTCATCCCATCAAGCTCTCACTGGATCCGCTCCTCTGCGATCAACCAAATTTGTCGCGTCACTGGACACGCCCCTTACGGTGGATGTCTCTCGTTTCGCAAACTCTCCATTGAAATGGGATTAAGGGGATTAAGTTATTTATCTTCGTCAATGAATAGTTCAAAAGAAGCCAAAGCATTGCTCATTATAAAGCAACACCGATCAAAGTCCGGTCTGGAACACCATGTGACTGGAGCGGGAACAGAAATTTCCCCTTTCCCTCAAACCGTTCTGCAGTCACTCTGCTCCAACTCCACTCCGTGTTTTTAAGTTTCCAGCCCCCCAGTGAATGAAACCTGCTAGGGGAGATCTGGCGCGATTAATATCAGCAAAGGCCCACTCCCCGCTGCAGGTAAATACATGTGATTCCACTTAATTGACTAAAAGGAAACTTAAACCTTAGAAGACATACAATAAATAAGATCCCCCTCTTCAATCCATGTACACAAACTCCAGTACTATTACACTAAACTATTAGCAGTCTTAGAACAACAAACAAGTACAGATAGTTTAGAACAAATCAAGCCTCCAGATGCGGTCTTTAAAACCTTAAACCGAAAGTAAAGCCTCTCCAGAGCACTGTCTGGGCCAAACACCTTTACTGTCGTGGAGTAAAACTAGAGACTGCACAATTCTCACGTAAATACACCATACAAATACACCAACTAATTAATGCATGGAGCTCCGCTAGTCACTAGTAATGCGACTATTTTGACTTTCGTAGAGGTTAAAATGTAACCAACAAACACAATTACCAGAAACACACATCTCCTGATGCTGCTCAACTTAACTAGGGTTGGAAACTATTAAACGTAGGTCCACGAGACACATTTGCTGGTTTAAAATCAACTTTACACTCATTACAAATGCAGGAAGTAGCTGCTGTTTAGTGCATATTAATGTATTATTTACACTGAGACGCAATAGGAAACGTGACACATTCTGGCGCCTTTGTATCGCATTTCTCGTTTAACTTCGCCCTGTTGAATGAGCACATCAACTGGATGTTTGCAATCGAAAATGTTGGGAAAACGCGAGTGTGTGCATGTGAACACAGCAAAGACAAAAGACAGGCAAATGTGTTTAACTGTAATTATTTCAGACCGAAGCTGCAAATGATACTTACCGGAAAATAAACCATAGGCGAAGGAGTGGCTCAAGTATGTTTCTTTCAGTCGGTATTCCCGTGCAAATTCATGACTATATCTCCCCTCTGTCTTTTAGCATAGGCTTGTATTGGGTGAAATGATGGCTGCTTACAGCGACAGAAACATCTCTCCAGTCACGTGGTCAAATAGCTCCCAGCTGCTGCTGAACGTCCCTCCCAATTGAGCGTTGTTGTTTAGCTCATTTCCCCTGATAAAGCCTGCTAATTGTGGACTACACAATGATAGTATAATCACTGTGTAAGTGCATGTCAGATATACAGTTAGGCGCTAGAACTTTCTTTCATTTGTATTTTATTTGACCATCTTTATAGTCCTAATATTTAGCCATTCAAACAAAGTTGTTTTATTTGTGAGCCACTGACTCGCCCTCTATATTCAAGTGAATTTAATATGCACGATATGGGTAATTTAGGTCACTTTGTAAACCTATTATCCAGGGTCTTTCTCAGAAACAAAAAGGTCAGAAATGGGCAAAAATGCATCATATCGCCTATTTTAAAATTTATTGACATGCCTTGCATTGAGTAGGCCTACCTCTGTTTATTACTTAACTCAAATTTGATATATTTCATAATATTTTTATTTTATTTTAGGGACTTATAAGTATTGTTTTTCTTAATTTAAGTAATATCTTGTACTTAAACAGATATTTTTACATACTAGTTTGATTATTTAGATATACAACAGTATGCAAGTTTTTTTTTTTATTAATTCAGTCATTTGACACATTTTTGACAGCTACACTGGTTGCTTTATGTGTCTTTCTTTTGTTTACTGATCTTAAATTTGATGTGTTTCATATATTTATATTTTATATTTAGTTGCTTTCTTAGTAGGCCTATAAATGAAATAAAATAATTAATTATATTAACATAAAGTTAAGTTTAATGTTGATTCGATTTTTTGAAGTAGCAGTGTGATTATTTTAATTATACAATTATACTTTTAAAATGATTGATTTAAATTACTTTAATCACTATAAAAATGAATAAATTCCTTGAACCATTTGCCATAAATGGATGCTACACTGTTTGCTTTGTGTAGTTATGTAAAAAAAGTGTTTGTTTTTTTTCTCCAGAGGTTAAAATTGGCTTTTAATAAATAATGTTTTCTGACAGATTATGTAGACAATTTCTGTTAAAATTTCTGACTTTGTTGTTAGAGGTGTTTTGCCATAATCTGTCTCTCGCTTTAAGGGGGGACGCTGCATGCATCCCTCCAATATTCAGAGTAGTATTGCTTTTCAATGACCCCCAATCTTGAATACTTGGTCACAGCCTCATCTTCAGTCACAGTAATGTCTGCACTTTCATATTCACTTTCAGCCCGATTGCACTCCGACCTAGATGTTGTTACTGCATGATGACTGCATTTCCAAAAAAAATGTAATTGACAAAAATATTAAAGGAAGAGTTACCCCAAACCTGAACATGAGCAGATAGATGCTCTGCAGTGAATGGGTGCCATCAGAATTAGAGTTCAACATCTGATAAAAAAAAAAAACACATTACAATAATCCACAAGTAATCCACACAACTCCAGTCCATCAGTTAGAATCTAGTGAAGTTAAAATCTGTGTATTTATACACATATCCATTAGTAATCCATTTTTAACTTCAAACCTGGTTAAATTATGGCATTAATTGGCTTTTCCAGGAAAAAAAAAAACATCACATCTGAATCAGGAGAGAAATATGCACAGATCAAGCACCATGTACAAATGAACACAGTTCAAAATGGTGCTAAACAAATATTTCGGTGGGTATTGATGTGAGATGACACAAGGGGATGGACCTTTTTTTATAATAGAATAGAAGCTATAATGGATTATGGACGGATGTTTTACTATTAAAATGCCATATTGATGGATTTGTGCATTACAAACATGCAGCTTTTTACTTCACGTAGTGTTAATAGATGGACTGAAGTCGTGTGGATTGTTGGTGGATTATCGTGATGTTTTTATCAGATGTTTGAGCTCTCATCTGTCAGCACCCATTCACTGTGTAGTATCCATTGGTGAGCAAGCGACGTCATGCTAAATTTCTCTAAATCTGTTCAGATGAGGAAACAAAATCATCTACATCTAGGAGGAAATTTTCAGCAAATATTTAATTTTGGGTGAACTATTCTTTTAACTAACATACTTTATGGACCCCATGGAGTGCTTAATCTCTGGTTAACAACTCTGGGTTTAGTTGTTTTAGATTTAGATTTAGATTCAGTTCTTTATGCCAAACCAAGTGTGTTTCAATAAGCCTGAATAATGGCAAGCATACCACAGTTGCACAATACCACAGACTGTTTTTGTTTAACCAGACAACCATTGCTACCTTTCACTTGAGAAAAAGCAAACACATTCATTTTAGCTCTCTCTCTCCTGCTCGGAAAGCCACTCTGTCCATATTAAACCATATAAATGTCACAAACAGTCAGACTCGGACTCTAGTGGAAAACGTTATTGTATACGTTCTAAGAATTATGCTGTCAGTTGTGGAAAGGGATAACACAGTTACAGTTCAAATATTTAGAGTTTTAAGAAGAGTTTAAAAAGGTTACACATGATATACTGCATCCTTCCTAAAACTATTGTTACATAACAGTTTCCCTTGTATCATGAAAAGCACATCTTTTAACACCAGCTCTATTGTATTTATACCATTGCCGTCTGGTTCCCTTTTCCACCAGAAGCAATAAACAAGCGCTTGATTCTGAGTGACTCACCTGCAATGTTTCCTCACCAGGCTCCAAACATCTCTGCACAAGCACCTCATTCTTTTCAGGAACTGTACTTGAGTTGCAGGAATGTGAGTTTGGGTAGCGTGTCATAAGGAAAAGGAAATTTACTGTGAGCTAATCCCACCGTCACACAACACTCTGACACATTCGCTCTCTCTGTGCACTGAGTCATTCTTACAGAAGGCTGTTTAAACTTTCTACAGCAAAGATGCTGTTTATTTCATATGGAAGCCATAAGTGAGGCCGTGCTGCGGCATTCTGGTTAATGGATATTTTGCTTTGTTGGCACGGCAGAGGTGTACTGTAAAACAGCCTGATACTTTCTTTTCAGATTTAGTTTGGATTTAAGCATTTGCTTGTGTAGTTTTAAATCTTTGTGCTGGTTATTGCGTATGTTGGCACTTTATTTTCTTTACAAAAGAATGTTCATATATAAGAGCTCAGCTTAAACTGTCAAATCTGGCATTCAACATATGCACGTCTTTGCATTCAAGTGAAATATATGGGCTTCATTGTTTTCCTTTGTCCTAATAAGCAGGCCTAATTTTTCCAGGCGGATTATTTGCTTAATGTTACTACTAGAGGCTTTGACATTCAAAGCAGTTTGGGAAGGTGAATGGAGGTGATGTGGAAAAAGGAAAAGTTGTCATATTCAATTTTGTTAGGATTAGTCAAAATCATTGCTTTTATGATTGTCATTGAGAATGAATTATCGAGCTACAGAATAATAATGCACTGTGATGGCTTAAGAATAAGGGAAAGACAGTCCTTTCCTGCCACCTTGTGTTTAGAATTGCATGGCACAACTGCAGGAAGCTTTCAAATATAATCCCGAGAATAGATGAAGGTCAAAGCTAAAGCGCAGGGAATTAATGGGTTTTGCTTTAAAAGATTTGCAATGCTAAAATTCATATAACGTGAGTTTAATAAACACTATTATTATAATTTATTATTTGTTTTATTGTTGTTTTTTTGCCCTAAAAAATCCTAAAAGATTCCACTAAGAACATTTTAGAATTTCTATCATATTTTTAAACTATTCCCATAAGATTCCTGTCTAGGACCCTTGTCAAAAAAATCCTAAAGGATTCCAATAAGAAAACTGGTCTTTTTAGAATTTCTGACATAATTTGGAACCATTCCAATGAGATTCTCATAAGACTTGCAGAGTTTTTTTTGTGTGTGTGTATTTTTATAGGATCCAGTGGTGTCCTATTTAAAACCTGGTGATGATGTTATGTGGCATGATTTACTATTACTCCAGAACATCTGTCTTGAATTAGCTTGTCTTGAATTTAAAATAAAATATGAAATATTTTTTTTCCTGTCATAGGATTTCTTTGTTTTATATTGTTCAAAATCCTTTTGTCCAAGTTTGAATTAGATTTTAAATCAATTTTTGGACTTTTGGAAAGAGCTGAACTGAGATTTCTTTGCCCTTTGTTTTTAGACGCAGTCATCTGCTGATCAGGTTTCTGCGGGAGCATTTTTCAGGAATGGTTTTTAGCATTTGACACATGTAATTTCTTTAAATGCTAACTGCTCTTATTTGTCAGTCATCCTTTATGATCAAATGAAAAGTTGAAGGTTATATGGCTCATTTTACACTTCTGGCTGAGAGAGAGAGTCCTGAATTAAATTACCCAGCACTCAGCTGTCTCTCAGTGAAATTCACATTTTCCTGTGTGGTGTTAGCACAATATGCTGAAGATGCTGATTACTGCCGGTGAGCATGCAGACACTGCTGCGAGCGGGCAGCTTACATCTTCTCTTTTTCGCCAGCCTTTTAAAACCTGTAATTTCAAGATAATCAATAAGCAGTCCCACCAGGCAACCCGCAAATCATTCCCCCTCTATAGCAGAGCATGTGTGGCTGACAGGGGGTTTGACAGCCAACAGTAAACTATCAACCCCAGACAACGAGAAGATAACGCATTGTAAAAACCATTCTCAGAAGACAATCACTGCATACAATTTTCCTTAATTTAAATGATTAATTTCCTTTGTCTACTTTTTTTCAGAAAATATCTTAAATTAAACAGTAAAATAAACTTTGTTCTTGTTTTAAGCACAAAAACCTTGCTTAATGTTGTTAGATTTATGCTTACAAAAAATTATTACATTTAAAATGAAATTTAACTGAATAAATCACCTTACATAATGTTGCTCAATTTAAATGCTTAATTTAATTTGTCAACTTTAAAACAAAGCTACATTCATCTTCATTGTAAATGTTTGGAGAATATATTTTGAATTAAAAATCATGATTTTTAGTTCTTTCTCTTGTTGTAAGCATAAACCTCATTAAATGTAGTTGGATTTATGTTTACATAACATTTTATTGCATTTAAAAAACACATTTAACTAAAGACATCACCTAACATAATTTTGCTCAGTTTAAATGCTTAACTTATTTTGCCTCATTTAAAATAAAAGTAGATTTGTCTTGAAAGTATGATGAGAATATATTTGGTATCAAAAATAATATTCTTTTAGTTTTGCTGCTTTTAAACATAAAACACACAAAAAGTTGTTGGATTTGAACAAGATGCTTAAAAATAATAATTGTATTAAATTTAAATTCCCCCTTGCTCAATTTAAATGCTTAATTTAAAATAAAAGCACATTTTAACTGAAAAACAAAGACATAAAATAAACACTAAGAATATGATTTTTGAATGCCTTCATAATATGAAGTCTGTACTGCATTGTGAAGGTTTGGTGATAGAAGTGCTCGCTCAGAGCAGATTCCTCAGCTTTAGGCTAAAGCCAGAACATCAGTACAGCATTGCAGCTGTGAGAGAGAGAGCATGACAGTGTGCATGCATAGGGCTGATGGTATGTTGGGTGTAATTCATAGTGCTACCGGTTGCGAGCACGTGCTCTCTGGGACGTGTGCTGCAGTAGAGGCATCCCCCTCAGCTCAGATCTTAGATCATTTATCAAATTGCCTGCAGGACATGAATGCTGCATTGCTGCTGAGAAAGAGAGAGGCAATCAGCTTTTCTCCATGGTTGGGGGTGGAGGAGCACAGGAAGGCCCAGGGCAGCATGCTTTGAGCAGTCTCCTTGGCTGCTTTAAAATGTGCAGTAGACACAGAATTGGTGGCAATCGTGTGAAGGTCACTGCCGAGTACAAAATGCTTTGATGCAATTGCATCATTTCTTACAGTGCATTATTTGTAGATTTGCTTCTCTTCTATGTGTGTTATTGCATCTTATTTTTTGCTTGCTTTTTCTTTCTTTCTTTCTTTCTTTCTTTTTCTTTCTTTCTTTCTTTCATCCTTCTTTCTTGTTTTCATGCTATTTTTGTCTTGCATTGTGATAAAGAATTTTGAAAAATGTTCTTACTTCCTTTGCCTAATTTCTTTTCATCTCTTATCCTCATAGCAGCCGATAGAAGGCTGATTTTAAGAGTGTCTTTAGTTCAGTTGCCAGTAAGGATTAGTTTAAGAGCAGCTTTTTGGGAACAGTCCCAGGTGCGAGTGTGCTGATCAATTCAGCTTTGGTATTTTCTCTCAACATCAGCTGGAGCAGGTGCTAACTGTGGGGTATACACAGTCCTGTTACAAAAAAACAAAACACATCTCTGCAATGTATGACGATGAACAATGTACAGGCTTTCGCCCTCTGTTTAAATCTAAAAATAGCAATATTTGAATCTTCATAAGATGTGTTGGAGAAAATGGGCTTTATTAGGTATTTGCAATTCAAAAGCATTTTAGTTTTTCCCTAAAGGCATGAAATGGTTACTACATTTTTAGAAAAATATATGTGACCTTGGCTGTTGAAATAATCCTGCTGATAAAAATGACATTAAAATGTTCAAATCACAAAGTGCACAATTAAAATAAGACTATGAAGCATAATTTTGACTACAGCATGAGTAGTAAAGTATGTTTTTGCATTTCAGATCAAAACTAAATAGGTTCATTGTGGCACGCACACACACACACACATAAAAAAAAAGAAAAAAAATGAAAATGTTTCTGGCATTGAAGCCACACAGACAAAATACTTTATGAGTATAGATAAGTGTTGTTTTTTTATTTAAGGAAAAAAAGTGTATAAATAAAAATAAATAAATTTTAAAAAGTAAGAGAAATTCTAGGTCTATTTTTATTCAAATAGTATACCGATTGAACTGCTTGCAAATAGTTTTTAATTCAAAATGTATTTAATTATTAATTGTTAATTAATTAATTATTTATTTATTGTTAAGTTATTCTATAGGACATATGGATATTCTATTCTAACTTTTTTGTAGTGTGCTGCAGCCATCAAAATAAAAATTTATTTTTATTTACAGAATATGATATAAAGGTTTGTCAGTGAGAACAATTGAAAACTTTTCTTTGAGGTTTTGTTTAAAGGTTAAAGAGAATTAACCATTTTATCGCATTTTACGAAATGTCCCAACTTTTCAATGGGGTTCACATAAGTAATACCATATTCTAAATCAAAACACAAAAATTTGAGGGGGAAAAAACTGGATACTACTGTCAGAGTCAGACCTTAAAACTGTTGTTGAATATTAAATCTCTGTTTTGCTACATCTTACCTGTTGTTACACTGCTGAGGAAGGCCAGCCTAAAAATGTCACTTTTAAAACTTTATGTCATTCCTATATAAGCAAAGTGCTTAGTAATGTAGTGCAGCATATAAATCAGAAATATCAAATATTAGGGGGTCAATTTGGCCATTTCCAAGAACCTTAAGGGGCGGCACTTCATCTAAGGCCTGAATGTCTTTGGTGGTTATGGCTCTAGTGCAATATTCAAACAGGATAAATTACGTAATTTATAATTAAGATATAATAATCAAAGCAAAGTTAAAGGAGCACAGGGAGCTGCTAATGCCAATTTATGTATTATAAATATGATTTATGCTTCATATCACTATGAACAATGAGCAAAGGTGCTCATTGTTCATAGTGATATGATGCATTAATCATATTTATAATATATAAATTGGCATTAGCAGCTCCCTGTGCTCCTTTAATGAGCTACCTGACTGTGCTCAGGATAATCACTGTATCAGTTTGTCATAACTGCATTAAAATGCCTTTTTGTTCTACTCAGCCAATGAACTGAACATTATATAACCAAAATTGTAGCACTGGTACCAAAACTGTAGCTTTATATGTATAGAATGTACATGTCCAACAAACATTCACTCTACATATGGATGGTTTTGCGTACAGATTATATTTTGTACAAATTCAAATGCCTTAATATGGATGTGATGTGTACGGATAATTGGAACAGCACTTATTATTATACTTACAGTATATTATTAAAAAAACATCTATCAAATGTTTGTTAACGAAAGATCTGTATGAAATTCATCAGTCCTAACCTGATAATTACTATAGGTTAAAATAAGACAAGATAGAATTATTAAATTAGCTAATTTATCATTTTATTTAAATGTAAAATGTAATATTTCATTCAAATGTGTTTTCAAAATATACATCTAAATGCATGTTAGCACTGTCAGCACTAGAATACTTTGGGAAATACTGAAAATGCCCTTTGGAAATATGACTAGCGCATTTATTTTAGATATTCAAATGTAGCCTACTTACTGTGGCACATTTATGCAAATACATTCAATGCAGGTCATTTTGGGCAATACCGTACTGTCCCTTTAAGCATTGTACTGCAAAATGTTCTCCCTTGATATGTTCCGCAAAGCAGCAGAACTGTCCTGAGCTTCCTTGCTGGGGAAAGACAGATTTTCTAAAGGAGCGATTCTTTGCTGCATGTTCTTGAAATAATTTGAATCTCTCATTTTATGAACATATATTATCTCCATGACGTAACAGTGGATTACACTATATTATAATGGCATTATGTTTGCATATGACCAGTTCTGTGACTGTTACAATGTGTATCTGTGCAAAGCTGCATCAGCTCAGACCCCTGGAGCACGGCCCCTTTAATAGAGGTCGAAAGGGCACCTCCAAATGCTCTTACCATCTCACACGGCTCTTTAAAATTAATGATGCCAATCACTCGCAAAGATTTTTTTTTTACGTGCACAGAAAGAATGTGACTTGTAAGATGATTTTTCTCCCTATTATTGGCAAATCTAAATTTATACTAACTGTTGATGACTTTTAGTAGGCACATACATTAATATAAATACAGAAAATTAATCTTCCAAACAATGACAAAGAAACAGGGAGGGGGAATTTTCTTAATTTCAGAAAATATTTTAAATTAATTTCTAATATCTTTTTTTTTAGTCTATTTCCCCATAAATAAATGTTTTGGATTTATTTTTATTAATATTTTTCAGTTTTATCTTTTTCAGTCTCATTTCAAATAGGAATATTTTAAATGAATCAATTATATTTTTAAGTTAAATGTAAATGTATTATTTTTATTCTAATTTCATAATACGTTTTTTAATTAATTGGGTCGAAATCCTTTATTGTTTTTAGTCTAATTTCAGAAATAAATATTTTTATTTATATTTTTAATTTTTGTTTATTTTCTTTAGTCTAATTTCACATGTAATCTATTTTATTCATTCTGTTTAATTTTACCATTTTCATATAAATTGTGCTCATCTCCAACCGCAGTTACTGTTCTTATGGTTCATTTTCTGGTTTGATGATCATCCTTGAACACAATCTAGGCCTACTGACTCTGTTTGAACTGCGCCTCCGCTGCAGTCCTGCAGAGGGAGTGATAATGTTGTGTGACTCTTATCACATGAGTGGTTGCACAGGATGGTGTGTGAGGCTGTTCTCCTTAGCTCAGCAAGTATGCAGTAATCACAGACATTCATGCATCACATTGAATAGCTGGCATACATGCATATATATTGCATAAATGCGTACATCAATAACCTGCATTGTAGACATGTGTTAACTCCCTCCCCATATATATATGCATACTGTATCTATACTGACTGTACAGAAAGTGCTGAAATGCAATTAACCGAGAAAAGCTGCTGCTGAGGCTAAATTAGCTAATGACTCTCTGCAAGCGGCGAAATACAGCGATATGTTTGTCTTCATTTAGCTCCCTAGTGTTTAATACAGCTCATGTGTCAGGCTAATTCGGGCATGTAATATCAACTTTAAAAATCAATGTACTGCCAGATATCATGAGAGGTTTTAAATGACCCATGACTGCTTTTATCATCGCGCCCGTCCAAAAATGAGAGGAATGCAGATTTTTTTTGCCATCAAAATTAAAAGCCCTCTTGACCCAGTACCTTGAAAGTGATTTGCTCCAAACATTCCAAAATGGTGATTTGTTCAAATCAGGGATGTAAACGACTCAAGCCTTGACAGCTCATGGAGTCAAATGTAATTTTGTGGCATAAAGCAGCCATATACTTAAGTTTAGCCTATGCGGGGGAGGCTGTTAATCAAATGTGCCGACGACTGCAGACAGCCATTCTTCACCGCACACATGACTCTGACACCACAACAATCCACTCCAGCCGTCCACCTCCTCTAATTAACATGCAGCCGTTATGTTTTCTCTAGGTCAGCTCTCTCTGGACACTGAGATAGGGCACGTGTTTCAGACATCTTTGTCGCAGACCCTCAGGCCATCACTGACTGGCCTTAGACTGCTTTATGGAGTTAATGAACATGGCTACAGAAAGATATTTTATAGGCTTTATGATTCCATGAAGAACATTTCACATCCATGTAATATTTCCATTGGCAAAAAAGAAGATAAATTCTTCAAATCGTTAAAATGTTCTTCTTTTAAAAGAACTGCTCACTGAAAGATTTTTCGAGGAGCCAAAAATTGTTCCTCTATGGAATCACCTCCATTTGGAATCTTCTTCAGGACTTCATAAGATGATCAAATTCACTTTAGCTCTAATTTGCTACTATATTTCTCAAACTTGTTCATGTAAGCTATGTGAAGGAGTTAAGCAGGAAGCATGCTAGTTTTGCTGCAGTCGTACAGTAGGCCTAAGGAGTGATCTGGCCTGCTTCAAAAAAATGAGGTCAGCTGAGAACTACAGGCTCGTTGAATTCCTAGCTGTTCCCGGTCAATTAGTTAATCCATTCTGCTGGTAGAGAGAGGTAGGGATGGGATGAATGAGAGAGGGAGAGGTGAAGGGGTGATCTGATGGGGCTGCAGTTAAACTCTTCTGGAGGACGGCTGGCTCTGTCAGACCAGAGTGGGAGCTGCGATTGTAGATAGGATGGGTTTCGGTTAGGGTTAGATCTTCCTGTCTGAGATCTGAATATTAACCTTAGGATAGATGTGTTGTGTCCGTTTCTCTTTCTGGTAGTATTTCTATAAGCATCCCAAGCCTAATTTTCATTTATTTCTAGTAACATACTGCCAAGAACTCCAAAGAACACAAATTATGTGTTTCTTGAACTGTAGGCACTTTTGGTTCTATGCACACTTAGGAAATTAAATTAAAAACACACTTTTCACACTCTGACTAGGAACTTCTAACAACATGAACAACATTCTGAAATGGGACATTAAGGATAATATGGCTTACTCTTTTTTTTCTTTTCTTTTTTTTACAATGCATTTATTTATTAATGGATGTATTAAATTGACAAACATGACAGTTAAGACTTTTACATTTAAAAATTATATTTCAAATAAATGCTTTACTTTTGAACTTTAAACATTATCGCTTCCACCAAAGAAAAAAAATGAAATTACAGCTTTGTCAACACAGGAATAAATCACATTTTATAAAATATATTAAAATAGGAAATAGTTATTTTAAGTTCTAATAATATCTCACATGACTGATTTTACAGTATTTTGATCAAATAAATTCAGCCTTGGTGAGCATAAGAAATCTCTTTCAAAAACATGAAATATTTATATTTATGCATTTAGCAGACACTTTTATCTAAAGCAACTTACAGTGCATTCAGGCTATACATTTTTACCCATATGTATGTTCCCTTGGAATTGTACCCACAACTTTTTGCGCTGCTAATGCTCTACCACTGAGCCACAGGAACATATACTGTATGAGCAGTGGTGTCTTTATGCTATGGTTAGTGTATATACACAACAGTTACTTTTATGTATCACTTGACAACATCACAGTTTGATTGGAAACTATGCACAATAAAAATAAGTGTTTTACCATTATAGTTTTTTTCACATGTATCCTCATGTTTCATCTCAAGCACACTCTTACAGACACTGTTGTTAATTGTGGAATAAATTATGATTTGACAGCTGTAATAGTCGGGCATAAATACAGAGTAAAATATTAAAATGATCAATGTTTATTTCACTCTTCGTTTAAATCCCCCTGAAGTATTCGTGCAGCCAGTGTCCACCTGGCTGTGAACAGTTATCTCCGGTGGGTGACGAAGCTGCTCCCGTGGGTATTCACAGCTCTAATCCCAAAGCCGTGCGGAGGCGGAAGGGGACACTCTGACAGCTGACTCAGAGCGTCAGGTGAGGCGAGGGGTAATGTGATCAGCCATGTAAAAGGGCCCTTCACTCATGTTTTATTTATCAATGGAGATGCCATTACCCAAATGCACTGCTCATGAAGGAGATGCTGGTGGAGGCATTTCTATCTGTGTCAAAGTCAGCACAGGATGCTCAGTGGAGAGACGCAGAGCACCAGCAGGACTGAAATGCTGAGAGGTGCATGTGTACAAACTAGATGTGGTTCAATGTAATGGATGATGTTGATAGCAGTATGGCTGAGCCTGGATGTAATAGTAATGTATTAAACAATTAATATTATAAATACATTTATTTCAAACATTTATAGGGATTGTTTTATCAAATATTATCTAGTAATAAGATGTTCAAGTGAACAAATGACTTGAATGACATTAATTGCTATAATATTACAGTACATTAAATATACAAATTATTTACATATTTAAATATAAACTAATTCTATTAGTACAAGTAAGTTAATGTAAACCTTTTTTTTTTGTTTATACAATGATTTTACACAGTATGTACTAATATGTCAAGAAATATTTATAAATACAAATGTCAAAATGGCCAAATATCAGTTTAAATAAAATTATTAAATGGCATTTCAAATAATATTGTTCGTTAACTTTTCTCACTTGCATCACTATTCTAGTATATAGTTCTCTGAACAATCGTGAAACTTTGTCTTGCAGCACTTCTCATGTTACTCCATTCTTAGGATGAACTGCTGATGTTGTATTCGCATTAGTAAATCGCTTTGGATAAAAGCAGCTACTAATAGAAATGTAAATATAAAATATGAATGTATATCAGTATATCATCCAGGTTTTGTGTCCATTATGAGCATCTTTATTTGTTGTCACAGATGAGACAGAGGAAAGTAAACACCATAAATCATTTGAACGCCTCAGTGAGGATGTGAAAATTAGGATGTTTCATTAATACTTCCCTGAATCACCACCTCAAAAGTATAATTTAGAAATTTTAGTGTCTAAGCGATTTGGAGAGCAAACTGGAAAGTGCACTCACAGCCACGCAGATGTGCGAGATCAGCACACAGTTTGTGCTCAATCGCTTTCTGTTCCACTGGGCAAACTCGCAGGTCACCAATCAATACAGTTATGGTGATATCTGCCATTGCTACAAAGTGCCCTCACCGGTTTCCAGTATGCAGCAGCCGTTTATATATTATCCAGAGGTCATGGTCTTGTGAACTCAGCCCTGCATTCAGGATTATGAATTTCCCATATTTCAATAAATGTAACTGCTCGGTGGGCTTTCTGCAGTGGCGCTTGTAGTAAAAGCGTTCAGACTCAAACATCATGCTTTACAGAAAGAGACAGCGGGACAAATCCACTGCAGGGCTGCAGCTTCAGCTTTGCTGATGCAAAGAGTTGTGATTGATTTACTGTCCATGGCGTGGGCCAACGGTCTCGAAACCCCCTCTGTTAGAAGTTACGGTAATGTCAGATCTCTCGACGTGTAAGTCAGGATTTAGAACGTATGGTGAATGGAACATGACGCCTCAATCGTCCTGATTGTCAAAACTCTTCGGGGTCTGTCCAATATAATGTTGCACACTACTTGGTAATGTATCTCTCTAACTCCCAGACAGTTGACCTCTTGGTTGCAATGGAAGCAACGATACACATCAAACACCCCCTGATCTGGTTTCTCAAGATCCTGGTTTTGTATTTCAGTTTTTTTTTCGTCACCATCAGTACAAACATGTTCTTTCGTTCAACATCCATCATTTTTTTACTCACCTGACGAAATCGCCCACATAGCCTCATTAGGTGGATTTGGGCCACTGTCAGTGGCCAAGATGGATGGTGTCCGCACTACAAACATAGCACACTGTAGTTTAAAAAGGGTCACCCGTTTAATCCAAAGGATTTGAGGTAGTTTCGAACCCCCCCCCCCCCCCCTCCCTCCCCCCAACCGCTACATACCCCCTTTTAAAGGAATGTCTTGACCAGCTGCTGTGAGGGGGAGTTGGTGGGAGGGGGTCGTCATAGTGGGAGTGTAGGGGGGTGGTGATGAGGCACACACTGACCCTGGAGGTTGCATTCCCCTTTAAAAGTCACGGCACACTCAGATACGCAAGGCTCATGCAGGAGCTGCTGCGGCAGTGGGAGAACACTGCTGAGCTGTGCAGTTTGTACTGGCAGTGAGCGCGCAGAAGGGAGGAGGGGGAGCAAGAGATAGAAAAAGAGAGAGAGAGAGAGAGACAGAGAATACGGCAGAGAGAGAAAGCGGACAATGTCATTCCATTCAGCAGGCAATGCTGCAGTCAACTTTACACCACCGGAGAAGAAGACACGACTGCATGTGCATCATCCCTGCAAGACCCGGAGGTGAGTGGAGGCTGAGTGAGTATGTGGAAGTTTGTCTTTCCCTACAGGGATAGAGGATGCATGTCGAACTTTTCACCCGTACACGGGGGTTCAGCTTTGTGGGATGTTTCTCTCCGATTGCAGAATTATTCACTGACCTGCTCAGAGGTCTGAAAGGACCCGTTTGCATTGACCTACATGATGAGTGATCTTCTCCAGTCAGGCTACTAATACTTAATATCTCCCTAACAATTCCGGTCGGTCTTACTTATCAACTTAAGCACACACAGGCACATGCGGGATTCCAGCCAGCAAGAGCACTTAGCAAAGGAAGAATAGATGCACTAGTTTGAATTAGGATTAGTACAGAACTGACGCCTGCAGACATAAATAAAACAAGTAGGCCAGACCTATTCAGCTTCAGGGTGCTGTATTTTTTGCTGTGTTGTCTAGCTTGAAGTACTGAAGCTGCAGTTTGTCGTGCATCCAGAATGCCAGGAAGGGAAAGCGTTAAAAAGCTTGCAGCAGATGGAAAAGTGGAAGTAACGTTTTAGGACGGCCTGGGGAGGATGGAGCATGTGTCAGCTAGCAACTGTCACCACCATAGACTCCTAAGGACACTCGGACAGAAGCTTTTGACAGGATGGTTTAGTCAGGTGCCTGAGATTCTCAGCTTCAAGTGTTTATGAACGTGTGTGTTTCACACTCTCAGTTGGACATTGCAGCACTCTTGCTAACCGTCCCATTCGAGAATGAGAGAGAGTAACTGAAATAAAGCATCGGGGGGACTCATAACTCTTAAACTGCAGGTCTTTTTCTGCTTCAGCTTGCTTTCTATTCAACTATAGATACTACTTATATACTTGAACATGCGCCATATTTTTAAGACTTTGTTGCAACTCTTGTTGGTTCCAGTTTGACTACCTACATACATAAGTGAATGGGCATTGGAGCATAACGTTTATGTTTAAGTGCCTATTGCTTTGAAATGTAATAAGGTTTTGTCATCACACTTTAGCGATTTGTGTAGGTTGAAAGTTGAATGAGCGCTCATAACCAGCACACGAACCCGGCGATGATGAGTTCAACTCAGGTTACGCGCATAGCCTTTCCATCCCCACTGAACATTGAAGAACGGCCGCTGTTGCGTACATTGCAAGCTATAAGGCAGGACTAGATCTGTATACAGCAGGAATGCAAGGAGTGCTATATCACTGTCAGATCCGCTGCCTGACATCATTAGCAGAAACTGCAGTTTCTCTTGGTGCTCACCAAAGGGGGGTGGGGGGGAGGAGATCGCTGCTTAGCCAAAAAGCGTATTGCCGCACTCACCTGATGTTCTTAACACCCATCCTCCCATCTCCTCTTACTCCTCCTCCCCCATGCTCTCCAGAGATCAGTATTGAGGTACAGAAAGACGTGAACGTACAAACCTTACTGTTTTCCCTCCAAAATGGCTACTTTTTGTTGATCACCTTCACCTCGTGAAAAGTTACAGATTGAGAGGAGGAACGAGAGAGAGAGAGAGAGCGGATACCCTGCAGTGTCCTGCAGCACAGTTCCTGCAGTACTGCCAAGACGTGGCAGCAGCTGCAGCAGCAAGAAAGACAGGCAGCTACACGGTCACGTGGATGATGTGAGAAAGAAAAGGAGAAAGCAAGTTAACGGAGAGATGTTACAAAAGTCTTTCGCTCTTGTCTTGAGTTTGGCAGCCCGGATTGTGGATATGCCCTCCTGACAGGATGAGTGAGAGAGAGAAAAGACAGAACAGCTAGATTAGCCTGCTTACACCACCACCTCCCCCCACCGAACCTTAACCCCCCCCCCCCCCCCCCCCCCAACCCAATGGTGCATTGTCCCGTAGTAGTGCTTTAGTTCCGATGATGTAATCAATGCAGCAAGCTTTGATCTTGCTGGAGTAAGGATTCAATGCTTGCCCTCCAACCTCTCATAGTATTGCAAGTATATTTGCGCACAATGTTTAGGGATTTCCTTTATTTCAGTGGCATCCGCCAAGCTACTAATCTGCCAACTAATTAGTGTGGTGTTGTAGAAAATTTCAGGTTCATGAAGGGATTTTTCTGATGACTCAAATAAAACAAGGCCCCAATGAAGCAGAGAGGAGGCCATTGAGCACCCTCTTAATAGCCACTGCAGCATGTGTGTTTTATAGATATCAGCTCTGACACACTAAACCAATAGGTTCAGTACATGTCAAGGATGAAAAGAACAAAATGGACAAATCAGAATGGGGCAAAACAATCAGAAGAGGGGTAAATGAGAAGGATGAAGGTGAGCCACAGGACAGTGTGTGCTGATGGAAATGGAAACGCTGGCATTTGTGACTGTGTTGTTTTTATTGGTAAGGTCATCATTCTTGGACTGCTGCAATCCAGTGAAGTGCAGTCCTAGTACTGTAACACACAGTGGACCAGACTGCAGAGAGAGAGAGAGAGAGAGAGAGAGAGAGAGAGAGAGGCCACAGTGTTACATTTGCTGTGGAGCTGAGCTGTGCGGCTGCACTGCAACTCTGCCTGCTGATGAAGTTTCTCTAGAGTGCTGTGCTCTCTGCGTTGCTGCTCTGGTGCCTCACTTTAATTAAGGGTCTGTGTTTAATTGCTACATAAATAGTGCTGGCTTATATCTGAGAAATCATTTGTGTCGATGCGTATTCCACTAAGGATTCGGGTAAGTGTAAATATTTGTGTAAAAATGATCGGTGAAAATTTGATAATTTGATTAAGCGATGCATGAAGGTTAGATTTTTGTAAATTAGCCTAAAATGTTTTAAATATTTAAAATACGCTATCTTTTTCAATCTTTTTTTTAATGCATTATTAATAGAAATTATTGTTATCCTTATTATGTGCAAATTAGTTTAAATACGTACATTATTTTATTTTTATATAATTTATAATTGTGAAAAAAAAAATTTGCTAAAAATGCATTATACATTTACATTTTTCATAGAGATTATTGTTACAGATTGTATTTTTTACTAATATACATCTTTTAATATATATATATATATATATATATATATATATATATATATATATATATATATATATATATATATATATATATATATATAATTTATTTATTTTATTTGTAGAAAAGTACAGACCTTTAATTTTAACTTTGGTGCAGTATGATTGTGCCACTAGGGGGAGCAGTGTAGGGTCCCTTAAAATCTTCCTCAGGGAACCACTTGAACTTACTGCATATCATTGACAAAAACAGATCTCCTCTACTGTACTCCTCTACAGTTTGTAAGACATTCACTTCTGAAAAGTTGTACAAGTTTTTGGGAGTTTTAATAGATATGTTAATACGTACAAAAAAAAAAAAAAATATATATATATATATATATATATATATATATATATATATATATATATATATCATATGGAGTAAAATATTACCATTCAACTTTTAATGAGGCAAATATTATTCTTGTGTACACTTATGCTACACTCAGAACTTTACTCATTTACTTTCCCACTTGTGTAAATGGGTTGAAATGCTTGTGCACTCAAATAATTGTCCACGTGAATTAAATATAGTAGATTAACACTGTAAATATTGCCCATCATGTTACTAAATATTCTTGACTGGCATAATTGTGTTCTTTCATCATGTCTGTACGTAACACAGCCTGTCTGAGTCACTTATTCATCAACTGTTCTGTTGCGCAGGGACTGTCTGAACATGCTACTGCGTGTAAAGACAGTACAGTGACCTCTGAGAGACAGGTATCTCTGATTTGTAATGTCACCTCTGATGCTAAGTCTTCTCTCTTTGCTCCTCCTCCAGTTTTTGCTGCTGAAGCCCTAGAGCAGAGGGCGCTGTGCAGAGCAACAAGAACATGCCTTGACTTGTACTGGCTTGTCAGGAGGGAGTTGAGGCTTGTGGTCAGCACCAGCAACTCTATTTGCGTTTTCATCCAATTGACCAGTGAAAGAGACAACTGCAATACTGTCGACTGGAGACTATACTGAACTGAATAGATACTGGGACAGACTGAACTGAGAAGTAAGTGTGTCACTCCTCAGGTGTAGCTGGTGTAAGAATAGTGCTTTTAGTCAAAAACTTTTTTTTTTTGCTATTTTATGATCACATTGCACTTAAATGTACATCATTACACTGCATTAAATTCGTTTCTTAATCTGTATTTTTTATTATTATTAATAAACATCTTAAACATGAGAAACTGCATGAGATAAGACTTGTTTTTTTTTATAGAACATATTTTGAATTGAGTAGATTTTTCTAATGCCATTTATTGTTTTAGCATAAATCTAACAACATTTTGTGATGTTTTTTTTATCAAGTGAGAAAAAACTACTTGCCAGTGGGGTCAATGAAACGGAAAACGAGACATCCTTTTATATATAAATAGTTTAAAAATATATTTTTAAATGTTAAATTAATATTTTAATTAAAAATATTTTTCTTTTATTAGATAAAATGGCTATAAAATCAGGTTTTTTTTTTTTTTTACTTTAAAAACATATTAACATCTTAAACAGGAGAACCAAAACTGCATGATATAACAAAACTTGTTTTTAGAAAATACATCTTGAATTAAGTAATAATTAAGAAAAATTTCTCTAATGTCATCTGCAATTTCTTTCGTTTTAAGTGTAAGCATGATGAAATGCAGAGAAGTGTATACTTAAAATGTGAAGAAGAAAAAATATATTCGCTGATGGGGTCAAACAAATTTCTATAGAAATATTTTTTTAATATTTGAAATAAAATATAAGATAAAATACAAAAGATTATTTTGCAGTGTTACACAAAAGAGGTTTATTTTAATTTATGAGCTGCTAAATTTAAACTGCTATATTAGTCATTTGACCCCTCAAACTTTGTCATTGTCAAAAGCCAAGCTTTGCCATTAATTCATTTCTTTAAGAGTCACATTCTTTCTGCCTCTGTGTCTAAATGTAAGCTGATTTTCAGAGATATTATTGATAAACTGTTCAATAACCCTGTACTCATCAGCTCTGGTGCTCCAGCCTCCATCCGTGAACAAATACTGCTGACCTTAAAAATAGAGAAAATCGATCTATAGCAATGGAAGAATCACAGACCTCTTTGTGACTCAGTCTTTTGTGTTGTCCAAACACACATATAAACTGATTGTATAGCAGACTGTATAAAGGTATGTGTTTTTTGTCTTTGATTAAACAGTCTCGACAGGGATATCCCTTCTCTGGAAGATCCCTGACTTCACCTCAGCTAATCAATCCTCTGATGGCATGACCCCGGAGAGAGACAAAAGGTGAGAGGGTTTGCCAGTCTTGTTTTATGGACTGTCTGACGGCTGTACATTTGTTTGGTGGTTACTTCCATGAACCAGTGGTTAACTCACAAGCCCCGCTGCTGTTGCCAGAAGCATCACTGTGCTGATAGTAATGTATTTCACTGGCTGAAAGGTGGGCTGTGTGAATTATTAATGCTTTCTAGCTCTACAAATAGAGCTTGCATTGATCAACAGCCTCTTGGGTGAAGTGATATTGTTTAGGAATGCAATGTTTGCACTTTGTCTCCCCATATAGCTTTTCAAAGACTTCAGGTTCTAGCTTTTTTGGTAAAAAAAAAAAAACTGTTTTTCACCTGTCAGTCCCCTATGACTTTTTCTGGTTTTCCTGGTCTCTTCTTTTATTTAAGGATTTTGGTTTTCACTACTGCTGGATAGTGACATAGAGTCCTTATCATGTCTATGAAAATTTTTGCCTATTTTTCAGCACTCTTTTTCTGAAATAATAGCCAGTGTCAGAACTTAAAGGGATAGTTCACCCAAAAAGGAAAAGTTGATGTTTATCTGCTTACCCCCAGGGCATCCAAGATGAAACTTTGTTTCTTCAGAGCAATGGGGGAATCACGGCTAAAACATACACTAAAACTGTGTTTTTTGCGCAGACCAACCGTTTTGTCTCTTTACAGATTAATGTATCGTCACGAGCCACAGCGTTTAATTTGGTTTTGTTTGTGTATGTTTTTTTGTTTGTTTGTTTTATTGTATTTTTAGCCGTGATTCCATCCACCTCCATTGTAAGTCTTGCAGACTGCAACGGTTTTCTAAAACATCTTGGATGACCTGGGGGTAAGCAGATAAACATAAGATTTTCATTTTTGGGTGACTTTACTTTATCAAGGCTCAGGGCAAAAATGCAACTAAATGTGACAAAAATGTTGAGTGTATTTGACATAGTTTAAAAAAGAATATTCTCTCTAAAAGGTAAAACATGAAAAAGGATTGCAGAGTAGTGGTAAAATTAATTTGAGTTTTTTATTTATTTAACTGTATTTATCGACTGTGGTCTCCAGTGAGCTACACTGTTTAATTTTCCAATATTCTGTTTATATATTATTTCTTCTAACACTAAAGTAATAACTACTACTAAAATCACAGGGGAACTTACTCTCACAGTAATAATGTAATTAGCCGAATAAAGGAACAAACTTGAGAAGTTTTGCTCAGTGACATTTAGCAGTACTTTCTCTTTAAGATGATTAAGTCTGAGGAATGAAATGACTGCTGTTCTATAGACAGAGTGACACAACCGTGGGAGAAAGAGGCCAAGAAAACAACTGTGCCGATGGTGTTCAAAACAAAGTGCTTCTTTTACAGAAATGTATCCAGATGTTCTGGAGAAGATGAGAGACCCTGTGTCAGCAGTAAGGTGAGTGTCTGGTCCTAGTTATTTTATATTTTTTAACTGTCCTTGTTGATATAGATTCATCTTTTTGAGATTACTTTCAGTACTAATTACTAATATCTAATACATATATTCAGTACTAACTACTAATATCTAATACATATATTGCCCAAAATTATAGAAAAGACTAGGTTTTAGAGGGGAAATGCCCATTTAAAGGGACAGTTCACTCAAAATGAAAATTCAAAAAAGCATATGACTTTCTGTGAAACACAACAGAAGATATTTGGAGAAATGTCTCAGTGTTTTTGTCTAAACAGTGGGTGCTAACATTCTTCGAAATATGTTTTTTGTGGATGCTTTAAATTAAAACAATAAATCATGACAATTTTCATTTTTGGGTGAACTATCCCTTTAAGAGATGCTACATACATTAGATGCCTATCTACTGGTTTCAATCCATTTAATTTAAATTTTTTCAAATTGATTAGGCATTCAGATTTAAACCTGCAAACTTTGTGACCCATAAACGCATAAATGTGATCTGTCAGTTAATGCAGCACCTGTGTATCTTGGTACTGATGTGCGTCAGAGATATACTGGCTCACGACATTGCCAGCTGGCAGGTGTGTGTGTATGCGCGTGTGTTTTTCCCCTGCTTCCTGAAAGCCTGTATTAGCGATTACATCAGGCCCAAAGCAGTCAGGAATTCCTGCCATCATGTGGTCTCAGCAAGCCTTCGGCCTCACGAGACAGACACAGGGACACAACACTGCAATTTAGCAACTGCAGCAGAAACCAGATCAAGAGGCGTGTGTTTGTATATGAGTGTGTGTGTGTGGGCAAGTGGGGGTCTGAATGTGTTCACAAGGCACTGCATGGGAAATAATGATTTTCTGCATCTGTGCTGATTTGGGTGGCACAAATGTGGCGGTGTTCTTCTGTTTCTAAAGACCATCAGACAGCTGTGTGCTCATTCATGGGTGTGTGTGTGTTATGTTTGTCTGTCCAAAGAGCCGATCAGATTTCCTCAAAGCAGCCTTCAGATGTGGTCTAATGATACTTTTGGCTGACAGAATTCAAAGCCTTTAATCTGATAATATGTACCAATGTTGGAGATGTCATTTAGCGTGCATCATGTTATATCGCACTAAACACCAACACTCTGACATAATATACACGTCTAGGATCTAAAAAGCCAGCCAAGCAGGACCGACAGGTTGTCACGTCTCAGACAAACAGAAATTCTGATGTACAGTCTGATGGGTTATACACTTCACACATACACACACACACACACACACACACACACACACACACACACACACACACAAAAGTTCATCAGTATTTCGGTTGTAGTTTTAGTTCAATTGAAGAGTTCACCTGAAATGTTCTTCTAAAATGACAATGTTTCTCAGGCTCTTATGTGTTGGTTCAGTAATTTCACTTTAATGACAATGAACAGGTTCTTTTCATTACCATTAAAGTGAAAATAAAACTGAACATAAACATAGGAGCCTGAGAAAAAAAAAGCTCACTTTAGAAGAAACTTTCAGATGGCACTTAGAGGCTTTTTGCACATGAACTCTTCAAATATTTAATATAAATTCTTAAAATTACTTAAGAAACAACCCTGCAGAAGGTATTTGCATAAGGCTTGTTAAAAATTGCGTTATGGGTTTTTTGTGTGTGTGTGTGTCAGTACAGTTATTTAAAAAACTTTGTATAGGGCTTGTTACATACTGTATAATTGTTTCTTGTTAATCTAACAAAATGTAATGCACACTTAAAATTATTATATATATTTTATATATAAGTGTATATTGTTGATCTATATTTTTTTAAGCTTCAATCTAATACTGTTTGATAAAATGCATGCTTCAAAACTTAAAAAAAAACAATAAACATACACATTTATATTTTATATTGATTTTATTATATATTTTATATATAGTTATGTGTTGTTATATGCTATAAATATTAAAATGAAATAATATGTATATAACATTTGTATCAGTGTTTTAGAAAAGTGTTTATTTTAATATAAATATGAAAAAAATAATATGGTTTATAAAATACTGATTTATAAAATTAATTTTAAAAAATGTGGCTTTTAGTTCTATACACTCAGTGAGAAACTTTCCATTTAATGTTTGTTTTTCCTTGTAAACCAGTCTCACTACTCATTTCTTGGTTTGTTAGCTATGGGGTAAAATGTAAAAGCGAAGGGAGCTGCTTAAAGTTTTTTTCTAGGAACCCCCCCCCCCCCCCCCCACGGTGATGTCAGCAGTCATGTGAGGTACTGTAGCAGTCAGCGCAGGCTAAAAGAGTCTCATAATTACAGGTGTGTTTGCTCAGACTCAGATAACGTAGAGGACGCAATGGAATATTGTGTCAGCAGCTGCTGTAAAAGGCTTCACTGGTGCCTCTCGCTCAGACCGAAGAGCGAGGAACAAAGATAATATCACATGCGCTTCTTCGCCCTCTCTTGACCTCAACCTGTTGAGCTCATGCTTTTATTACATGCCATAACTTGTCACCATACTGTACTGCAGAAGAAGAACAAAACAGCTGGGTCACAGTGCCCCTTATTGCTTCAGTATGGGAATTCAGGCATCTGATGACAGTGACTAAGCCTGGTGTGACGCACAGCTAATGCTGCAAGCGCTTCTAGCACATTTGAAAAACCTGATCTTTTTTTACTGTCCTCTGCAGCATTTTTTCAGCACTTTCTTTCTCTCTTTCACTTTTTATTTCTCTTTAATTGTGCCTCCACGTTCTCTTCCTCACTCTTCCGCTCTCCCACGCACACGCTAACTCTCTCCCACTCTCTTTTAAGTCTTCTTGTTAAGTGAGCAGAGGCCCTTCTTCTCTGACAGAGCCCTTAGGAGAGAGGCTGCCTGCCCAAAATAGCTGCACTGTGGGGAATACCAACAGATAGGGCCTTCCTACTGCTTGTGTAGGTGAACAACAAATCAAGACCGGACCTACCCCCGTCATCGCACTCATAAACATATGGCACGCTTGTGCTCTTTCACACACATCCGTTCTCTCAGTTTCTTACAGGCAAATATAGGCTAAACCCATGAACCTAAATTCGACGTTTATTTGAGAATAAGTGAGTCACGGCTCTATTTGCGGTGTAGAGGGTTGAGCATAGTTCGTATAAGTAATAAAGGAAGGTGTGCTCTCCCCTCCCTGAGGTGTGGCGGCCTCTCAAACTGAACTTTGTAAGAGTTCGGTATTTCTCTTTCAGATGTAAGCTTTAGAGGCTTGTTTACATTGGAGGAAGCCTTAGCAAGTTAGCGCTACTGTCGTAAAGTGTAGAGAAAGCGCTACGTCAGTGTATCCACAGGGTGTGTTTTCACCTATCTTGTGATTATTAAAGGTAAGTGTTTTGGGTTCTGTCAAAGGTTATTGTTAAAAGCTAACCTGGAAGTTTATGCCTTTGTGTGTCATGCAGTTATGATGAAATGGCGTCATATGAGAACTGTGATTTCTTTGGGTACTTTCTATCATCAGTTATACAGACGTCATTGTCCCTTTGTACTTAGGTTTAAAAAGAAAAAAAAATGTTATATAAAAAGACATTTTAGACAGTTTTAAAATTATTTTAAACGTATTTATGTGTGTTTTAAGCATAATCTTCCCTCACTTTATGCTATTAAAAATGCATTATTGCAACCTAACCCTAACCTTTTAAAAGTTTGGGTTCAGCACATTTTTTTTCTGTATAAAAATAAAACTTTTATTTAGCAAGGATGCATTCAATTGATTAAATGTAACAGTAAAGACATTTATAATGTTACAGAAGATTTTTAGTCCAAATAAATTAAGGAGTTTCCACATAAACAGTAATGACCACAACTGTTTTCAACACTGATAATAATCAGAAATGTTTCTTGAGAGAATCAAATTAAAATAATTTCTGAAGGATTGTGTGACACTGAAGACTGAAGTAATGGCTGCTGAAAATTCAGCTTTGTGATTACAGAAAAAAAGACAAATTGTATGAAAACTGAAAAGTTATTAGAAAATATTTCACAATATTCCATTTGTTTGTACTGTATTTTGTAATCAAATAAATGCAGTATTAGTAACCTAATACCGAAAAAAAAAATACTGACTGATAAAATAGTTTTCTGAAATGTTAATGCTGTCATTCCCTGTGTTATGTCACACAGTTCTGTTTTCGCATGCAGTGGTGGTGAGGTGTAATAAACTGGAAGTACTTGATGTTTTCTGTGTTTTCAGGAAACCTCTCACCTACCGTCTTTTCTTGGAAAGCAAAAGCAGAACAAAGGCTTATTCTTTCAGGGGAAATCTACCTCTGTCCCTGGCTGTCATACAGGTACTGTGGACATTCCATGAGCAGAGTATTAAAGTGTCCAGAGCTGACCTGCAGGAGACGGCAGAGTCATATACTGGAAGCGTCTACAGTCACCGACAGCTGATGGTGATGGAAGGGAAGAGAGCGAGTGAGGGATGAGGGCCGCTGCTGTGAGTGGTTCTCTGGCAGTGTCTTAGCTGGTTGTTGTGTGGAGTGAGAACGAAGCAATCAGCAAGTATACTGCCGCAGAAACTCGTCACCTTGGGAGGCCCATCCATCCGAGGAACCCACCCGCACTCAGAGGCTGGAGAGAGACAAGAAAAGAGAAACCTCAGTCTGTGCTCATTATCAAGCTTCTCTACCCATTCATTCTTCTTCTAATTGTGAGTGTCAGCTTTTGTTTATTGGCACCGCTGCTTAAACACGTACAGTGACTTGAGTGTTTCAAGTGAAAGATTGGTTCATGTATGTTTTCTCTTATTTTCTATGACATTGCTGTCATAGTTTAGATCGGTCTGTTCCCTTTCTTTCTTCTTCCATGAGATCAGGAGTGAATCATTCAGTGTTATTGTGAATATCAGCTGACCAGATTTCACAGTTTCGGTATTGGTATGACTTGGCCTGTTTATACTTGGCCTATATTTAGCTTACAATCTGATGACATATTAGTACTGTGCTGTGATGTGTTTATGTATAAGTTTGATGAAGGACCAAAACATTAATCATATGATAAACCAAAAATTCTACTCATTTACTTTTCACTTACACACTAAAAATAGAGAGAATGTATAAGTGAAAGAAAGTTATGTATAAAATTCACTTCATTTAAAAAAAAATATTTTGTAATTTTTTGTAATATTTTTGTATCAATATTCATTTTAAAAATGATCTCTAACAAAATATATAAAAATTCTATATAAATGCATTTTTTTTATCCAAATAACAATAAAAACAAACAAAAATTATTGTCATGTTGTGTTATTTCACTATTTCTGATGTATGTTTAGTCTTTAAAGCAGTTTTAACTTGATTAATTTGATTAGTGGTTGGGTTTCGGTTGTTGATCTTCAAAAGAGCAGTTTATTCAGGTGAACGAAATGCCTGTAACTCACCTGAGGTTTTGATGTAATCACATTAGTGTGGCAGTAAGTTTGAACTTGTCCAGAAACCTGGAAATCAGTTTAGTGAGGTCTTTCACAATGTAGTAAAGCAAATGTTTTAATCATAACCTTAAAGTGTGATTTTAATACTGTGAAATGGAGTGTAACTTAATATCACAAACATTAATGTTAATTTAAAAGGTATGTTAAACACCACGTGTGTGTGTGTGTGTGTGTACGTATAGAGAGTGAGAGAGGAGCAATTATAGCAAATTAATCCAAATAAAGTGTTTGAATATTTGTCCTGTAGGCCACTTACTAGACTGGATCTTAACAGACGGTGTCAATAAAAAATGTTATGCACAAAACAATATCCATGATAAATGCCCAACTCCCAACAATCGTTGTTTCAGTTGTATAGTAACTTATGGTACTTTGCATTTTATTGTAGTTTATCTCTTGAGTCTGAATTGTGTTATGTCAGTGGCTCTGGAGTTTAATTTATATTATCTGTGATAGACTCAAACTGAACTTGAATATATCAGTATGCAAAACAGATTTTTTTACTTAGTCCTTCTCAATTATATTTTACATTAAATTACACAGCATAGAATACAATAAAATATATAACAATACATAATAAAATATATTAAAATATATATTGCTCCCTAGGCACTGGAGCAAAAATGACTGTCCACTGTGTGTTCATGGTGTGTGTGTTTGCACTTGGATGGGTTAAATTCAGAGCACCAATTCAGAGTATGGGTTACCATACTTGGCAAAATGTCACAACTTTCACTTTCTTTACTTTCTATATGATTCAACACAGTTAAAATAAAAGGATTCCCCATTTGTGGCATATTTATGTTGGTGATGTCTGTCAAGCATAAGAGTATCTTTGAGAGCAAAAAAAAAAAAAAAAAAAAACCTGCACTTTTTGAAATTGTTAAACTCACATGGAGTAATGAGAATAAGAAAGTGAAATTCCTCTAAATAGCACTCTGCATGCACAGCTCACAGAGGCGATGGGAAGAAAACTATAGGTTGCCTTAAATGGAGGATCAAGCAAAGCATTGATTTTTTTTCTCTTCTCCACTTTCCTCCTCTCTGCCTGAAATAAAACGATGCACCACATTGGGACAGAATGCTGCAGTACTCCAGGAAGCAGTATTCTAAGAAAACATTACTGCTCTCCTGGTGACAGTGTGATAAAAGGAGATGCATTTATCTAAAATTAATCCTGGCCTAAATTATAGAAATCCACAATAAGACGAAATATTATTTATTTATTTATTTTACAAAAACACCATCTCTCTCCAAAAATTTTCATTATGATAGATAAAAAAATAACGATATAAAGAGGTTAAAAGAAAAGAGACCAAGATCTTAAAGCTTGATGGAAGTTCACATTGCGCCATCTAATGGCGTATTATAGTTATTTCATGTATTTAATTGTCAATAATTGCAGGCACATTTGCAATGGCGCATTGCTTGCACACATACTTTTACCAAACTCTCTCAGTTCCATTTGGAATGTTGGAACACAGTTCCAACATCTAATAATATTTCCGGGTGAATGACATTTTGTTGAAAATGATATACGTTCTAAAGAAAAAATTATGTTTGTAATCTCACAAAAAATAACCATGGTTTTATTACAATAAATAAATAGATAGATAAATAAATAACAACCTTTTAGTTAAACCATAGTAACCACAAATTAACCATGGTTTTGCAACATTAATAGTTTAACCACGGGATTTGTAGTAAAACTGTGGTTATACAAATGGTGGTCAATATGCCAAAAACATGGTTCCTACAATTTTACTATAATAAAACCATTGTTAATATTCGTTAGTAGGCTACTGGTGTTTATTAGAAGTTCGTGAATATTTTATGTGAAATTCAAATGTTCCCGTGATATATATAAATCCTATTTACTGTCGTTTGTGAGAATTTACTTTCTTTCTGGAGTCTCTTTTCAGCCTTGTGAATGGTTCATGTCCCCGTCTACTTGCGTGACGTTGAAACCAGCAGAAAGAGTCATTATAGTAAATGATTCTGTATGAATCTTTTTAGTGTTTTGAATCAAAGGATTCACTTGATGAATCACTCTCTAATACTAGTGACTTAACCTTCTCAAACTGTTAAACTCAAAAACAAAGTTCTTGAGTTCGTTAGCTTAGATTTCAAGGTTGGCCACACGTTTAGTCTGTTTTATGACAAAAACACACGTTTAGTGGGCTATATAGTAACAAATATTGACGCGAAATTCTACAAGTTTTGATTTGTTATTTTCAAGACATTGTTTCACTGCCTCAGCAGTTTTGAAGAGGCTGTTGGACTGGCTCTCGTTAAGCCTCTGGATCTTAAAGCCCGTCCTGTTTTTCAAGGTAATGCTCTGTCAAGGGAAAAGTGGACTGGAAATCTCTTCGGGTTAAAAGTGGATTCGATACTTTAAATACGACTCGACTTTACCAAACAACGAACAAACAAACAAACAAACTAGGCGTTAGTAGATTTTAAAGTCTTGAAGTAGAAACTATGGCCGAGACGAACCAGACCGAGGTGTATGTTTACGAACAGGTTGTTATCCTGACATCCTGTGCACTTTCGTTTTTTGGGTCACTTTTAATCATATGCACATTTGCAATATGGCACGATCTGAGAACTACACCGAGAAAACTGCTCGTGTATCTTTCTGTCGCTGACCTTCTGTCTGCACTCTCTTACTTTTACGGAGTTTTGAGGATTTTTGACTCTGATTCTGGGGATTGTATTGCGCAAGGAGCCATTTCCACATTCGCCAACACCAGCTCATTCTTCTGGACCGTGGCTATTGCCATTTACTTATACGTTTTTATTGTGAGGTCCAGCCAGAGACAGGCCGACAACTTGGTGCTGTATTTTCATCTTATCAGGTAAATTCTACAAAGCGTTTCTTCACAGCCAGGAAATTCTTAAAGGAACAGTTCACCCCAGAAATAGTCATTCAAAATTCTTTAAACATTTACTCACCATTGTGGTCTACCAAAACTGTATGAATTTTCTTCTGTGAAAAACAAAAGCAGACGTTTTAAGAACGACTGAGTCATTGTTCACTTTAATAATAATATGGTGAAAATATCGTTTTAAAACTTAAAGTGGTTGTTTATAATGTCAATTAAGCGATGTTTTTTTAACATTATCTTTCAGTTTAATGTTAAACATTGTTTATTAACTGTATAGTATTTATTAAATTTATTAGTTAAAGTGTAGTTTCTTTAAATCAAATCAATCAAATGTACAAAATCCTTTTAGATAATTTCTTCCGTTCTGATATGGAATATTTGTACTTTTTACAAATTAATAAAAAAAATGTTATGTAATCTTAATGTTTCAGAAATAAAATGTTCATGTGCATATGTCATGCTTGTTTTTTATTTGATTTACAAGTAGACAGGAGATTGTATCCATATTTCCTATATATGACAGTGTTTTAGGAAATGAAAGGAGATTATTTATATAATTTTTATAATATTTTGCCTTCAGAAACATCCTTTAAGCTACTCTAAGATTGTAGACAGTGAGTGGTCTGTGTAAGAAGGGAAGGTCTGGTTTTGCAGCCTGTGGATGTCTGTTTACATTCTGATCTTGTGATTTGTGGTTTGTTTCAGCTGGGGCGTTCCTCTTGCCATCACTGTGGCAGCCCTGTCCCTGCACAAGATCGGCTATGACGCCTCTGAGGTGTCTGTTGGCTGGTGCTGGGTGAACATCCAGGCTGAAGACCATGTGCTGTGGATGCTGCTCACGGGAAAGATCTGGGAGTTCATTGCCTATGTCACACTGCCAGTCCTGTACATCCTTATAAAGATACACATTCACAATGCAGTAAGTCCACCATGGCTCGTAACATTACAGCTTAGCAGAGGTTTGCATGACATTTTCATAAACTCATAATGTGCGCAACGGGCATGTAATATCTGGAATAATTCCCAGAACTAATGTATCAGGGAAATATCATAAAATAGTGATAGACCTGGAAATTTCATGGATATTAATAAAGTTTTAAAAGGTCATGGAGGTTTTGGTCATCAATAGGTTTTACTAGTTATGGTGATCCATTAAATATTTCAAAGGCTACACATTGTGAGTGCAACATTTAAAAAAAATATATATATTAAAATTAATTTGGATAAGTTATGGGAATTAACTGGTAAAACGGGGTAGGAACCCTATAAAGTTAATTGTTGAGAAAATTAAATACTATGCAAACAATATTAAAGACCGGTCCACATTCCTTGTCATAGTAGCACAACTGCATTCTGCAAACCTTATCTTATTCCCACCAAGGTGGAATTTCCAATCAAATCAATAATAACATGAAATACTGCAATTTAAAATAGCTGGTTACATTTTAAAATGTTATTTATTCCCGTAATGGCAAAGCTGAATTTTTTGCAGTCATTACTTCAGTCTTCATTGTCACATGATCCTTCAGAAATCCTTCTAATATGCTGATTTTGGTGGTAAAGAAACATTTTCTTATTATAAATGTTGAAAATAGTAGTTAGTAGTTTGAGAACAGCATTTAAAAATGGTAAAAATTCTCCTTCCTGTCACTTTTAAACAATTTAATGATCATTCTTTAATTCTGGATTAACTCTTGCTGAACAAAACCATTAATTTTATTCATTTAAAAACATTTATAGATCACAAACTTTTGAATAGTAGAGCAGGCAGCCCATATGACTTTCTTCTATGCAGGAATTTTAAATTTAGGTGAACTTTTTCTGTAAGACTACAGAATTCTGATCCCTTTTTTATGTCCCTTTTCTCCTTGATGTATTTCAGCATGCAGCTCTGTCCGAGTACCGTCCCATCCTGACCAGCAGCCCTGTCTCTAACTCGCTGTCTTCCATGGCAGACAGGAAGCTCACCCTCATCCCCATCATCTTCATCATGCTCCGCATCTGGAGCACCGTCCGCTTCCTGCTCCTGCTGACTGACTCCCCTGCAGGACACAACCCTGTGCTGGTCACCTTGCATGTGAGTCACCCGGTTCCACTTAGTTAGCCCGAAATTAACTTAATTTACTTCCACCTGAAGTCCCATTCATGCAGTTTATTTGTATACTTCATCAAAGTCATTTATCTGTACTTGCCTTTATTGCATTCGGCAACCCACTTATTCTGATTTCATTGTATTTAATAGGGAATTGGAAACAGCTTTCAAGGAGCTGCGAACTGCATCATGTTTGTGCTGTTGACTCCCTCAGTTCGCTCACGTCTGGTGGCTGTGCTGTGCTGCAGAGGTCAGGACAGACACTGGCATACAGATTCAGTGTCCCAGAATAGGGCAAGTGCACATACGCCTTCACACAGAGAGGAAAACACCAACCCCCAAACCAGGGAGAACAGTGAGGGGTAACAGCTTCTAGGATCCTCCATCTGCTGCAGTACATTAAACACTATCTGAATCGAGTGAAAGCTCTGACTTTACAGCTCTCTGTTGTGGTTGTTGGAGTTACATCGGAGCCTTACATTAGCTTTCTTGTTTGACCAAGCGCCTTCACGGATTACAGGGGACTGCGGTCACATGCACAAAACCCGCAGAGCATGGAACACAAACGCACTTACTGTTACTGGTTTAGCTCAGCACTTTTGGTGGGAGGCTTTCTGTCTTCCAAATCTGTTCTGTCTTCCATATCTCATGTTCACTTTAATAGAAATAAGATCTGTAGCTCAGGGGGAAGCGAGGGATACAGCATTTTATTAACTAGTGACCAAAATGGCAAATGTACTGTGAAGTGTTTTTACAAGGGATTTCTTCCCTCTTTCTCCCAATGAAGCATTCTTAATGCAATGTCATTACTGTGCATTTCATTTAATTTTTAATTTTAAACCAAGAATTATCTGTATTGTGTTGTATTTATATGTACAAAAATGTATAGGATTGCTTTTGCCGTATATGTATGCATTAATGTCATAATCAAATGTATTTTTCTCATCGCTTTTCTATGTATAAAGTCACACGCACTAGTTCGCAACATGCACTTTTATTGTTATTTCACACAATGCCTTAAAAATACATATGACACAATGGGGAAGAAGTGCCTTTTAAACTATGTATATTATTAATTATGTAGTTATGAATTTGTATTATAGTTAGATTTTATCAACATATCAATTTATTTCAATAAAACGATTCATTACCCGCTAGATTGTTATTTTATTATTTTTATATACTATTCTTGTTTTCATAAATATTTTGAATTAGTTTTTGTTTTTGAAGTTTTCTTTTAGTTTGATTTTTGAAGTCTTTTTCAAAGTCGTTTTCACTGGAAAATTCAGCTAGGACATTTTGGTGAAACTTTACAAGGTCAAACAAATTTAAAAATGAAACAATTCAAAAATGTTCATATACAAAGATGAATAATTTACAATAAGATTGATAACATGTATTTGTTTGCAAAGACAGAATTTTAATTTAATGTGGACCTTATTTATTTATTTATTTATTTATTATTTAAGCTTCACATCCATAAAACAGTTGGCGACGTCTCCCATCATGAAGGTTATGGAGAGAATCTGCTTGGTAATGATCTGTAAATTATGAAATGATTGCACCAGCACATTCCCTCAATCCTTGACATTCAGTTGAGTCTCGTTTGACGTTGGCTAATATGCATTTAGAGTGGAGATGAGCTGTATCTGAGCTTCTCTAAATATTTGATAATACATGCCGTGTAAGAGACTCAGTCTATGCCAGTTTCACTACAGTGAGGATTCAGAGCGACTTCTCCATTATCTCAGCATGATATCAGATCTGCTTTCAGTTAAAAAAAGAGGAACTATACCGAGGATAGCTGGGAAAAGGGCACAAGCTGAATACAATGGCAAATGTTGTGCTGATTGGTTATGTGAGCTGAGGGAAGTGGATGTTGTATATATGCCAACTCTTGGTACAGTATTGCTAACCCTGAGGCAGCGTCAGCTGACAAGCCAGTCCTATGAGCGGCTCATAACAGCAGATTATTGAGTGGAAACTGCAAACATGGCTCAACAGTCATTTTTGAAGCTTGTATCATTAATTTTGGCATGAACACAAGTGTAGCGTTATGTTTCACTGGCAAGCTGGGACAGAACAATCATATATTTCAGTGTTTCATATTAGGGGCTTGTCACTTAAAGCACAAAATTAACAAACGTGTTTACCACAGTGATAAACGGAATGGATTCACATTTAAGCACTTAGAATGTATTTTTGACATTTCTCTCAGTTGTGTGTGTGTGTGTGTGTGTGGTTTAATCAATAGCAAATATTAAATTAATAGCAAATGTAGTTGTTTATCTTCTGAGAATTTGATTTCATAAGCCTAATTTAAATTCATAATATATTTTCAGAATGATTTTAATTTAATTTATTTAATTCATCATAATATATATCACATTTGATCATTAGAAATACAATTGAGATTCGATCTTAAAAACAAAATCACATATTGTGTGTGTGTAAACTTGATTTATTTTCAAAGATACATTTTCATATTAACATGTATTTCCCCCTCTCTGTTCTGGAATTTTTTTATTCATGGTTTTGGGAAAGTCACGTAATACTTAACCTTTTCTTGTTCACTCCGGTGTCCATCTCTTGGGTGCATTACAGCCCTTAGTGGGTGTCTGCAATGACTGCATATCACTGCAGAGGACAGCCCCTAAAGGAGAGCTTCTTTAAACCTGCACACACTCCTGACTGTGAGGACACACACCTCACCACAATCCCCAGTGGGGTGTTCAGCCCTCGACCTGCTGAAATAAACAGCTGAGGATCTCTGTTTAAGTTGATGAGGTCCAATCAATTTGATTAATGAGTTGCTGAAGGAGGAATGGGAATGAGAGAATCTGCAGTGCTGCACTGCAGGAGGGAGCAGATACTGGTCAGAGAGAGACCCCTGCTGTCCGTGGATGCTGCTTTTTCTCAAAAATGGCTCTGTATTGGGTCAAACATTTTATGGCATAGACCTGATCTATTTTCAGGGGGGTTTTTTATACTCTTTTGTGAAATAAAATAATCGTTTTGTTGTTTGTATAATTTTTTTTATTATTTTTATTTAAGTAGATGCTACTTTTTAATTTGAATAAACTAGTGATGCCATTTTTCCCCCAATGAAATGAAAAGATAAGCAACACACAATCTATTCAAGACAACTCTGAACAACTCTGTATGGCCTACAGCAGGTAAAGACGTTAAATCACTTAACCATAGTAGCCTATAGCAAAACCTTGGGCATGTACTTTGGGCAACGTGTTTTTTCAGCATGTCCCATATTATTCAAACAACTATACTACAATGTATGTAAGTTCAAGGGACAATACGTTATTATAAAACATTTGGTATGTTTTTCATAAGACGTGTTTTCTAGGTAGGGGTAATACAGGACAAAATAACAAATCTCTCTCTGTTTTTCTAATTATAGATCATATATGTGCAGAGAGATTTTTTAAAAAAAAAACTTAATAATTAAAGGAAAGCTATTCTAAATAATTAGCTTTATGCAGCTTGGAAAATTGCTTTTTTAAAGTGTCTTTCCCAACATCACTGGTGCCAGAGTAAGTTTCTCGCAGATCCCTTTTAGAGACTCAAACATATCTGACAATGATGCATTTGTTGAAACACCACAGGAATAAAGCTGCCATATGTTTTAGATGTTTAATTTGATTTAAATTGGGTATTAAGGTAAAAAAATGTATTATATACATTTAATCAGACACCATGCTGTGCATACGCAGTCAGTGTTGCTGTAACAAACAAAGCTTAGCATTTGTTGATATTTAGTGGAGAACAACAGCCTGGGTCAGAGGTCACCAATTAGTGGGCTGCAGTCCATATTCAGATCCCAGACTGGTTCACTTTTTACAGTGTGTCCAAGACAATACTATCTTCATTCTTTCATTTGACTTGGGTTTAGTCTGTTTAATCAATTTGGCCTACTGTATTTATGATTATTATTTCGTATATTGCCACCAACCTAGAAATTTACAATAAATATTCCTGAATTGCACATTGTTTAACTGCATCACCATACAAGATATTCTGTCCTAAAATAGTTTAAGTTATGATTGGCCGGAACTTGGTTGGAAAGGAAATTTAGAGATCTGGCTTCTTCAGACAAGGGGAATACCTCTCTCTGTGTGTGTGTGTGTGTGTGTGTGTGTGTGTGTGTTTCTTTCTGCTTGTTTTATTAACTCAGCAGTAGTGGAGCTGAGAAAATTAAATATGAATATTCCTTTTCAAAGTGTTACTGAAATCCCTTTGTTTCGGACTACACTGTTTTTCCTTTAGAACATGACACTGAGTAATTATACAATTACAAACTCCAGAAGATGTTCTGATAAGTCAATGGATATATTAATTTCATAACTTAGGTGTAAACCAGTGTTCTTATTATAGGTTCTTAATTAAAATACGCTAATTTGCAGGCTGTGTGTGAAGTCCTGGCTTTAGAGGTCTTTTAGAGGACAACAAGCATTTATATATATATATATATATATATATATATATATATATATATATATATATAACATTTTATTTATTTTATTTATTCATAATTTTATTTTATATATATATATATATATATATATATATATATATATATATATATATATATATATATATATATATATATATATATATATATATATATAATTTTATTTTATATATATATTTATATAATTTTATATATTTTGTATATATACTGTTTTAGAGACCTAAAAACCGCAGCATTAATTTTTGTATTACTAATTTGTTTTCCTTGTCTTTAAAAATCTGTAATAATTCATTTAATTATTTTAATGGGAATAGTTTGAGTTACATGTTTTAGATGAGACAAAAACTGCTTGTCATGTACATTTGCAAAAAACTCTTTTCACCTGTAAGGGGCGCATATGTTCTCCCAGGATTCATGTTAGTTTTTTAGTATTTATGAAAAAAAAAAAAAAGCAAACTACTTACAAATTAAAAGCATTGTTTGCCAACCTTTTTGCTGCCAGCACTACCTTATAATTATTACAGCCCTGAATGAACCCAGAATACACATGCAAATGGATTTTGTATATATTGAACAGTGTTGCCATGGCAATTTATTAAAGTAAGAGTAAAAAAGGAACCAGTAATGTTCTTATATTTGTTAAAGTGCATTATCCAAGCTCTTCAAAACTTTTAATATATGAAGAACAAGTCATTCTGAGGAAACATGCTTATTTTCATGAAATTTACAATGCATTATTGATAAAAGAAAATTAAAAACACTCTTAGACATCGATCTCATTCTACCTCAATGTGTGTGGGGTGGAGAGGTGAGAGAGATAGAGCGAAAGAGAGAGAGAGATAATTTTTTGAGAATTTATAACACATTATAAACACTTTATTATATTATCCCATAATCTCAGCAAAAGACAATGCATCATTGTCAACCCAACACAGCAACTTCTACACTGTTCAAATGTCCTCAAAATGTTCCACCTTCTTCATAGATAGATAAAAAATAAAATCATGCCTTACTCTTGCTGTTATGAGTCCTTAAAAAACCAATTCAATTATGTATTTTGAGTCTTGTAGAATCTTGTATCTAGTGTGTGTGGAGGAACAGAAGGTGGACTCTCTGTGCTCAGCCTCTTCACCTTCGGCTCACTGCGCTGCACTGCAGCTGCTGTCTGTATTCTTCATCAACATGGACCAACAACTGACAGGAGCCAGTGCTGAAGCCCCACTTAAAATAATTCACACAGATGAGTCTTTCCAGTACATTTTTGTTCTGAAAGCGTAAGTTTGATGTTCTATATTTTTAATGTTTGCTTAACTAAATCCTAATTTGAACCCAGTCTTCAGATGTATTATGCTGACAGCATCTGTAGCTCAGCAGGGGTGGCAGACCAACACGGTCAGTATGTGTCTACATGAAAATAGCAGCTGTAAGCTACTTATTGCCTCTCTCTCTCTCTTTTTTTTTTTTTGTGACTTATTAATGGTTTTTATAGCTTTATGCCCCTCTTGAGGAGCTAATTTACATCATAAAGAAAAATGAGTGTAAAGAATATGATTTTCTGTTTGTGTAGGTGTTCATAGTGGAGAAATCTGGCAGAAAGTAAGCTTTGGTGTCTGCTGTGGAGCCTGTGTTCTTCTGACTGTGGCACTTTACAGGTATAACAACTCTGTATTTATTCAAAAACAAATTAAAGATGCTTCATTTTGGACTAATCAAATATGGAAATATTACAAATGTTTAGAAACTAAAATTAGATAGATATCGGCTTATATGGTACAATCCATTGTGTGCGCTTATTTGCCCTGACTTTACATTAGGTTATTTTTGCCAACATCTTAAGATCATTTTGAGTCAGTCGTTGAAAGCATTAATGATATAATACAGTTGAATGTAATCTGTGGCCAATTTCAAAGGGAGTTTCCATTTTGTATGCTGGACATTTAATGTTGTGATACCTAAATTCATGAATTAAAAAAATATTATTGTGTATTATATTTTAATATGATTATGACATTATTTAGACAGAAAATATAAAATGCAAATTTTATTGTTTGAATGAGGTCATAGTAAAATTTTAATAGAGGTCATTTATTGATTATTGGCCATAACATAATAATTAGTGGTTTTTCTGTTGACGAGTATTTTAATTCTGTCCATTCCTAACACAAGCACAAAGAATTCAAATGTTTGTGTTTTATTTGTAATATATTTATATTGTATATTAAGACAAAATATTATATTAAAATTATGATTTTTTGTCTAATCAATGTCAGGGTAATATTTTAATGTAATGTAAGTTGTTTATTGGTTATCGACCATAACATAATAATTAAAAGTTTATATGTATACCAACCAGATTTTAAATTTTTTGACCCCTAATACAAGCAATAAGGATTCATATTGGATCTGGTGGTTATGACTAATCAGATTCGCTTTAACCCAATAAGTGGCCCATTATGTTTGTAGTAAATTCTTGTTTACAGACAGACAGGTGTTATAGGCATTGTAAAATATCAGTCCCAGCACAGATTTTCATTTTAGAGCTGTGAATGTGCTGGCCTGACAAATTTGCCTCTTGGGTCTGTGTGAAATGCAGGGCTATAAATGGTAGAATAACAGACTACACTGGACTGGATGTCCTATGTCAGCATCACCTGTGTCATTGTTTACGTCATCGGACATGCTGTTGGCCCAAGTGAGATCACACCAATTGCAGATGCACAGGGGGGTTTGCTGCATCCTAAGGAATACATTTCATTTCTTGTATTCCTTGGTGGGGAATGACAATAGATTTATGCCGCAGTTTTGGGGATCTTACATTAAAACCCTGGAGTGAATGTGGGAGAAGTGCTTTAAAGTGGCAGTTTAACGGATTGTCAAAGCAGCACAGTGTTTCATGGAATCTCTTTTCTCACTGTCTATAAAAAGTTGACATGTCTGAACATGGTGATTGGCTCGGTTCACTGGCTCATAAACTTCACATTCGGCCGGGTCTTCCCCTTTCTAGAGGTCAAACGCAAAACAAAGTCACAGTTTTGCACCAGTTGATGATTTTGTTAAGTTATTTAAAAAAAATAGTTCACCCAAAAAATGATCATCACTTACTCATCGTAATGCTAAAGTACAGCTTCATAATTTTTGCCTTCATCTGTCTTGCCACACTTTCATACATCTGGGTGATCACCAAAAGCAAGAGCTTTCTGGAAAGCAGCAAGCTTTTTGCTCAGAGAAACAAGGTGGACATTGTGGTGGAGGCTGGGGACTCTGAGATCAAAGAGACTGGAGGGGAAAGCAGTGAACACAAAATCAAAAACATATTTTTTCTTAATGGATAAAGGGCTGTTTACACCGGTCATGTTCTTGCGTTTGACCTTTGAATTGTTTTAATGCACTTTACATTTTTTAGTGTCTGCCTTTTCATTGTCATCTTTATTTAGGGTCTTGACAAGTAAGATTCTACAATAAATTATTATTTTATTTTTTAAATCAGGTTTAAAATGCATGTATTGTAATAACTTTTATTGATATTTTCATATGGTTTTTTGATACATTTTCAATTTAGATTCAATTTAATGACAAATGATGTAATCATGAAGTAAAATGTAATATATTTTTCTTGTAACTAAGAATATTTTATAGTAAGAAGTACAGTATTGTGTATATTCTTAAGCATTTACAATTCTTAATAATAATTTGCATTGCATATTTTACAATATTGCTGTTTCATAAAGTTCAAACTTATCCTTTGAATTACTTTTTGACCTTAAGGGTCCTTTATATAATATCTTGTGTATGTTTTATGTTTTTTGCATGTTTGTTGCATCATATGACATTGATATATATATATATATATATATATATATATATATATATATATATATATATATATATATAATTTTGTGACATATTTTAATGAATGTGCTTCACTGCTTAATTCCATTTCTAAGAGGCAATAATACAATATTTTTTGTGTTTTTGTAAAATCAAGAAATTCTTTCTTTAAGAAATTAGAAACTTGCTCTTAAAAGATATTTAAGGCATAGTACAGTATGTAGAAAGTGCATTTGGAATACATGAATAGATTTGGACTGTTTAGAAGGTTAAGAATGCAAATGTTTATTGAAATTCTTCAGATATGATTCACAGTATTCAGTTGGGTAAAAATACATTGAAATGCTTGTATTTAAAATAGATTATCTTTCTTACTTGCAGTTACTCCCCAGGGAAAGTTCAAGTTAGCAGAGCTAATATTGCTGATATTGACGTTTGTTTGAAAAAAATCTCTTTCTCTCTCAGAGGCAAACCTGCTCAGTCTGCAGCTGAACTCCTCCATACAGACTGAGCGGAGTGATTGCCCAGCTCAGGACATTCCCTTTCACCTTGCCATTATCACACAACATTTGCTCCTTAATCTCTGCTGCAGTCAGCACATAATCCCACACATTTACATCGGTCATGTGCCCTACAAAAGCATCACTGTCCGAGATCCCTAAAAGGCCATCCTGGTCCTTTCCCAAAATTAGGTTTCCTCCAGCTGGAATGGTGTATCCTGCCCGAATGTACCGCTCTTTCCCGACCAGTCCGTTCACCCACAGTTCAACCCCTCCTGTGTGTGATGCCCAGGTAAAGCAGTAGTTTGTCCAATTGTTGGATTGGTGTTCGAATGGTAAATTTACAAACTCATCTCCGATCCAGAGACCCACTTCAGTGCCCAAAGTGATCATGAGCTCATTGTCAAGTTCCGTGGAGTAAGAAAGCACGGTAAGGTCTGGTATGGGCATTATACGGACATTCATGCAGGCTGTGAAGGATTGGAGGTTCATGGGGTGGGATAACAACACCATGGCGTAACTCTCCACATTCTTTTTTGGGAAGTAGAGGACCAGTGGAGATACATGTTGCAGGCCTTAAGGAGGAAAGGTGATGTAAGTCAATAAATAGAATCCCAGCTGGTTACATTAATTTTTATGGTATATCTGAATGTCTACAGTTCTAAAACTACAGTTGCACCCACTGCAAAAAATACTCACCTGTACTTGTAGATGATGGTCCTTGAGAGACCAAATATCAATGTCAAAGCTAATTCTAATTTAGAGATTGTTTAACAGTGTACACTGAGATTTACACATATTACATTTAAAGGGATAGTTCACTCAAAAATAACGATTATGTTATTTACTCTCCCTCCTGTATGACGTCTTTTTCCTTTGAATGCAGAATGTCTGAGCTGCTTTTATATACAATGATATGCATGGGAACCGATTGTGTTCAGCTCCAAAAAGGATGAAATACCATAAAACATTATAAAAGCAGTCCACATGACTCATACACTATATTCCAAACCTTTGAACATTTTAACTAAAACTAACAAAAATATTTTTTTTATATTTCCATTAATTGAAATTAGATCAAATAAATTGGCTTTTGCAATTTATTGAAATAAATACTAAAATTACTGAAATTAAAAAAAATATATATTATTAAAAATTTGAAAAAGAAAAAACTAAAGCTAAATAACAAAACCAAAAAAGTAATATATATGTATGTATATATATATATATATATATATATATATATATATATATATATATATATATATATATATATATATATATATATATATTTAAAAAGAAAAAGATTAATCTGTTCCTGTAGCCATACAGTAGTTTGTGTAAGGAACAATTCCTATTTAAGTCACTTTCCACTAAAACATTTCGCTTAACCACTTTGGCCACAATTCACTTCCATTGTATGGAAAAAGCAGCTTACATTCTGTTACAAATAATAGAAGAAACCCATACACTTTTCTTAAAGACATCAAGAATTTGGGCTATCCCTTTAAGATTTCCCTGTAATCATGACATTTCTCTTGAAAAGTTATACCTGAAACTATTTTTTTGTCCAGTGACACAATAAGGCTCTCAATCCTCTTCAGCTTGGCTTCAATTTCCTCCTGACGGCAAATTCCTGCAAGAAACAAAAGAGGACAGAAGGAGAACATGCTCAGGCACTGCAGGCCTAACAAAGAGCGTTTTTCATAACTGCTGGAAAGGATGAAGCTCTGCCCTAACCTCCTTTGCTCAGGCGTGGGAGGAAAGAGGACTCCACCACTCTCTCATTCAGAGGCTGGGCTATGCGGTAGTCGTTCCACAGGGTCTTATTTTCATGGTCCATTAATGTGCTCTCCAATTTTCTGATCTGAAGGTCACCACATTAAAAGTTAAAGGAAAGCAAAAAAGATAAAAAACTTTTTCATGAGGACTTTTAGAGGCACCTGATTGTGAGAGAGGGTGATGGGCGTATCAAATACAGTCCACAGAATGCTCTCATGGCACGGCGGTGTGGTGAGAGAGCCCTGATATCTGAAAAAGTGACTCAAGTTTTCCGGAAGCATGGAGCGTACGTTCAAGTTAGTGATATTCATAGCCTGACCTGCAAAGAAAAAGAAAAAGAGAAAAATACAGAAAAGAAGTGGATATACGAGGCAGCACAGAATAAAACATTTTTGTGAAAAAAAATTGCATTACCTGCATACTTGATGTTTGCCAGGTTTGAAATGAAATCGCTGTAGTACGTGTTCTCAAAATGACCATCCTAAACACAAAGTATCAGTATATCAAATACTGTAAATGAATATATATATATATATATATATATATAAATGAACTTCAAAAATATATATATGCTAAATATATAGATAGACACTGTAGATAGATAGATAGATAGATAGATAGATAGATAGATAGATAGATAGATAGATAGATACTGTTATAATTTAGTGCTATTGTAAAAATATAATAGAAAATCTACATTTATTAAAAATAAATTACATATTGTTTTATATTGTATTTTTTAACAGTAAGTTGAAACTAAAAGTGGTATTAAACTAGGGGCATGATGTTACTAGCTATAACTATAGGTCTGTGTGAAGTTGATCGAGGCACTCAAGTTTAATAATTTTTCGATAAAACATTATGCAGAGGTTTTGTGAACACACTAGAGATCATTAATAAAAACCCAGTTATTAGCCAAGCAATTGCAAAAAAAGACATTTGCAACTGCACTTCACCATGCAGCAGATTAGAGTGCCTGTGGGTGTGTTACTAAAACAATGACCTCCCCCATCAAATGGCACTGGGAGCTCGTGACCTGCACACAGTCTTGTGGGAACAGAATGTCAGGCAGTAGGCCACCACACAGCGGTCTGATCAATTAACCCATTTAGTTCAGAGAATACAGATGTCTATCTTTACTCATGCTATGTGATTCAGGCAATGCGGGGGCATTTGGTGCATTTTGGTTATTTGATGTATCCCAGCTCTTTTCAGAAAAATTCACATAGACAATAATTAGCATTTTCCATTTTCATTTGCATTTTTCTTGTTCTTTGAAGATAATTTGCTTTCCCTTATTCCCATTAGAGGGCAGCACTGCACCACTATATATATATATTTGTTTTGTTTTTTAAGAGTCATAAAAAATACAAACATTATTCTAATTTCAAACAGGATGAACAAGATGGTAACACCCAGTCTTACCTCATAAACAAAGGCTAAAACAGCAAGACCATCTGGTTTATCTTTGGCCTCGTTGAAGCTGCTGTACTTATCAGAGTTGTAGTGAACAATATGCAGCTGTGACACAAGAAGTCAAACAGGAAGGAGCCAGAAATTACACTTAAAATTGAGTAATGTTAAATTCAAATCATATGTTGAGTTAAACAAGTCCATCCGTATTGCTAAATTAAAGTTTCTCAACGCTCTTGAGCAACTTAAATGCAGGAATGCTGATTATGAATCAATACAATTTATAACAGAACAATGATAACTACATATTTGTCTAAAATAGAACCTGACATAATGTACTAAGCTTTCAGGCATGTGTCCAGCATCACTTGAACGGATAAGCCCTCAACCATAGTCACTGAAGAAAACAATCCCTTAACAGCATTGCTTTATATCTTTTTATATCTAGGATGTCTCTAAACGTATATTCATTCATGTGTTGGGCTAAAATGAATTCTGTAAATACTTCTGCCATGTAGCGGATGCCATCCACTGTGTGCTCTGATCCACTTTCCTCTAAATCCCAGCCTCCCCAGTGCAGATGCATTTGGACAGCAGTGTAGTGGTCTGGAAACCCCTTGGTAATCTTCATAGTGTGTGGCAGATGTATTTCCACTGTCAAACACAAACAAGATTGTTGACTACATTCTAAAAGCTAATCTATCCTGTAAAGATTACATGGACTCAAGTAGTGAGAAGTATAGGAAGCATTTACTGTTAATAGACGAATAGATTTTGGCCCCTTTTTGACACAAGGAGGCGACAAAATTAAGATAACAGATCGACATAACAATTGTAGGCAGTTTATATTAGCTAGAAAATAATAACAATTAAAAATTGTCCATTGGTTTGAAATGGTTCTAATATAAGAATCCATACCAGAGTGTCCATTGTTGGTCATGCGAAAGTTGCCGCGAATGTCGTCATATCCCGTCAGCTCGAGCTGCAGCATTCCCGGATTGTAGCGCACTTTGCGCCGCTGTATGTCAATGGGAGACTGCTGGTCGCCGCCGCACTCGGGAAACTTCTCTGCCCAGTGCTTCTGGTCAATTTCTCCTTCTGTATTTAAGAATGAAAGGCATTTAAGCAGAGCGCGACACATTTCTCGTATACACTATAAACGCAGTCGATTATAATATGAGTCCAGAAAACGAGTGCAGGTTGCACCCAAAAATGACCCTCAATTTAGTCTTCCACAATAAATAAATAAATTAATTAATTAATTAATAAATATATACACTCTCAATTAATTGCAATTAAATTTTACAAATTAAATTCCACTGAAAGTCTTTAAATTCAACCAGTGGATAGACTGTTTAATTTAGCCATAGGCCTATTTGTCTTAGATATTTATCTTTTTCTTTTTACTATCCTCAATCTTCTTTTAATAGGCTATTTGTGTAGGTAACATTTTTCTTCTGTGATGAGAACTAGGCTAGAACTACGCGATTTATTGTTATTTGACAGATAGACTAAAAACATTACTTTGTACATCTGCTACAGTAAGAAAGACAGCAGCTAAAACGATATAAAAAGGCTAAATGTTTCATATTAAAATTTACTGCAAACGTAAGTATCGAACATTGCCTTACAAACTTATTACGCGCGCATCAGAAATCTCAAGATTTATGGTATGAATAATTGTATCAAAAATATAAATACAAAGGAAGCACTTGCCTGAATATGTCCATTTCTGTCCATCTATTCCAGCTGATACAAAATTCACCAATCCGGTGTATAACAGGACTACAAACAGCTCCATGCTCAGCGTGCACAGACTCTGCGTGTGATGCATGCTCTAACAGTCTCGTTCACAGGATTGTAAAGAGGTGCAGAGTGACACCCAGAATGCCAAAGGCGTGTAGTAACATGGTCATTTAGAGAAGCTTTGACGTTTTGGCAAATAAATGTTTGAAGCATCTAGTTCTCAGGATTCACCAACAGGTCAGTCTAGTTTGTTCGGTGGTTTCCCCTTTTTCTTTTTCATGTTTTCCCTTTCTTATTTTGCACGTTTACCCTTAAGGGTGCACCTTTTTATAATTATATTTGAACGCATATAGAATTTGCTTTTCTATAGCTGTACTTTTAATATCTAAACCAGTGCTTGAAGTGGGCCGGTACGCACCACCGGTACACAGAACCGGCACTTCAGTATTTTAGTCTTTAGCGTACTGGCACTTTCTCGTGCGCACTTCTGACATGTTGCTGGTACTGAGACAAAACGTCAGTGTCTGAGTGGTTAGAAAGGACACTATAAAGCACACTTGGCAGGAAGTCATTTGAAACTGGTAACATGTTGTTAATAAATAAACCCTGTTTAAAATAATTACATTAAATGATGACTGCGGTCTTAACAACCTGGAGCTGAACATGCGCAAAACAGTGGAGATGATAGTGGACTTAAAGGGGGGGTGAAATGCTATTTCATGCATACTGAGTTTTTTACACTGTTAAAGAGTTGGACTCCCATGCTAAACATGGACAAAGTTTCAAAAATTAAGTTGTACGTTTGAAGGAGTATTTCTGTTCCAAAAATACTCCTTCCGGTTTGTCACAAGTTTCGGAAAGTTTTTTTCGAGTATGGCTCTGTGTGACGTTAGATGGAGCGGAATTTCCTTATATGGGTGCTAAGGGCGCGTCTGCCGGAAGAGCGCGCGCTCCCGTATAGCAGAGCAGAGAGAGGCTGTGCACAGACAATCACTGATCACAGCGAGAGCGTCGCGAAATGTCACAAAAGGAGTGTGTTTTTGGTTGCCAGGGCAAGACAACCCTGCACAGATTACCAAAAGAGAAACAGCATTAAGGGACCAGTGGATGGAGTTTATTTTTACAGAGCATCAACGGAGTTGTGCAAGTGTTTGTGTTTGTTCCCTGCATTTCGAAGATGCTTGTTTTACAAACAAGGCCCAGGTTGATGCTGGATTTGCACATCGTTTATTTCTTAAGGATAATGCAATACCAACGAAAAAGGGTCACGATCGTGTGTTGGAACCGCAGGCGGTGAGTAAAACTGCTTCAAATATCTTCAAATATGTTGTTAACTTAGCAATCAGCGCGTAAGCACATCAAGTAAACAACATGCGATGTTGTTATCAAACTGCACGAGTAAAACTGCTTCAAATATCTCTGTGTTGTTAACTTAGCTATCAGTGCGTAAGCACATCAAGTAAACAACATGCGATGTTGTCATCAAACTGCACTTTCCACATGTACAGCTTAAAAAAAAAAAAGACGACAAAGTGGAACTTAGTCATTTTCCAAAACCGCTAAGCAAATATATACAGTTTCAGTACATACCACATAGAGAAGCCTTTGCTGATGCTGCTCTTGTTAAATTTCAGCCTCTGGATCTGTGTCACAGCTTCCAGACGCGCTCAACACAAAATCCTACTGGCGCTCGTGATTCTTTAGCTCCGCCCACACGTCACGCCTCTAGGCACTCGTGTTTTTCCTGGAAAAATCGGTACAGACTATCTTTCTCTTATGAATATAATAAAACTAAAGACTTTTTGGAGTTATGAAGGATGCAGTACTACTCTATAGGTACTCAAGATTAACAGGATATTGAGTGAAAACGAGCATTTCACCCCCCCTTTAAGGAGAAACCCTCCTGCACCCCCCACTCACCATCATAGACATAACTAAATGCTTTGCATTTTCTAAAGAAGAGAAGACCAACAACATGTTAACTTGTAGCAAACAATCTTCTCAATTTTTGTCAAATTGCTGGCTAAATCAAACATCTGTCTATATGTCTTATTTTTTAATCATGAACAAAGATGTTCAACAGACACTACTGACAGTTATGATAGCTGTCACGACATGTTTTTACAAGCTGTGCCAAGGGAGTGGAAAATTTAAGGGAGAAACTGAGAGACAACAGAAGATACATGTAATGAATTATTATACAATGCATTGACAAAAAAAAAGTCCATTAAAAATATTATAAATCTTACAGTGGACATTTTAATTACAAAACACTAAAGCTATTTGTTAGTAACAATGGAATATGCTGTTTGTGAATTCTAAACATGAAGATGAAGTAAATAAAAAAATAAAAAGCCAATGCTTGAGGTACTCTTGAGTGTAGGAGCCTGGAGAGAGAAACCATAGAGGTCAAATGTTACTTTGTTGACTCTAGAGTTTAGTAGCTGATAATGTAGTAAAGGTTTTCCAGTTAGTCAAGGCAAGTGCTGTGCACAGCACTACTATCCATTACTCACAGAACTCTGTGAAAACATGACTGGAGTTTGCAAAAAGCATAATAACAGTGCAGTTGCATTGAGGGAAAACATATTGTGATCAAGATGTACCTTTTACCTAAATTCAGAGTGATATGAGGAGCACAAATTTAACACTGGCCTTGCTGTGGGAATGTTTTTGTCAAGATCAAGATCTTAATCTGACGTTGATTCTATGGATATTATAAATTAAACATGACATCAAGGATGACAGTTCCTAAATTAAAATGACTATAACATTCATCCAAATATATAAATCTAGCAAGGGTACGCAGTACAGGAAAATAAGGGTACATGGAAGGATAAAGGTACACGGAAGGATAAAGGTACCTAAGAACGTAGGACGTAAAGGTAAGAACGTAGTGTGCTATCATTCAAAGACAAAAACTGGTACAGTTAGAGGTTAATATTCTTGTACAAATTTTAATTGTCTAGGACCGTGTGATTTGTGGGTTGATTGAGAATTTAGAAATTACTATTTTGCTGTATTGCAGCCCTAACAAGACAGCAGATTTTTTTTCTAATTGCCTCAAGCCTTGTCAGTCTTCAGTGATTTCAAATGAAAACCATATTTCACTGTACCTCAGTGAAAGAAGAGAACTGGTTAAATACTATTGAACATTATTGCTCAGTCAGTAACACTATAAGGCTGATGATACACAGGGCAACTTTTTGAGTAATGTTGCTGGGCAACTTTGGGAAACCCAGGGCCCAAGACTGATATAAAGTATCCAGAATTTGTTACCGATTCTCAATGGGAAAGTGCCCAAGCAACATTGCTCGAAAATTTGCCCCATGTATATTCATTCAGTTTAAGAACACTAAGTCAATCTATAGTAACAGTATGGATCTCCACAAGATTTTATAATACTTTTATAATACTCCACAAGAAATTAATACTTTTACTCAGCAGTGATGCATCAACTGATCAAAAGTTTACATTTTAAATAAATGCTTTTGAACTTTCTCCTTGTCAAAGAATCCTAAAAAATGATATCACAGCTTTTGACAAAATATTAAGCATTCACCATTAATATGGCACTGCACAACTTTGATAAATGTTTTGTAAGCACCAAATCAACATATTAGAATGATTTATGAAGGACCACGTGACACTGAAGACTTGTTGCGGAAAATTTTGCTTTGCCATCACAAGAATAAATTGCATACTAAAGTATATAAAAATATATCTGGTATTTTTTCCATCAGTAATATTTAACAGAATTACTGTTTTATTGTGTTTTAAATCAAATAAATACAACCAACACATTTTTGAACAGCATAGATGTTGTCAGGAAATCTCTATAGTAGTATATTTCTGTAAAGACAAATACAAACAAATAAACTTTTGATGCATATATATATTATAACGCCATTGTATTTCATAACCACGAAGCTCACGAACGATACAGCCTACCGCATGTCTGAGGACTTGGAGGAAATATGTTGGAAGTACTATGAGCAGCCATCAGATGGCGTACTAGTAATCCTGCTCAAGGTCATTCAGTGAGGGAGGCTGCCATAGCCGAGGCGAGAACGCGCACAGCATCACTTGGACCATCGTGTGGGTTACAGATGTGACATTGAGAATATATTTGGTACAATAATCTTTGTGTAAATCATAATGCTTTCATATTGTTCCCATTTGCATATATTGTTGTGTGCTATTGAATTCCCAGAATAAAACATATCCATCTAAATACACTTCTAAAAAAACTTGATTTTCTATTTTATAAAAAGTAACGCATTGACTCTGTAAAAGCTATATAAAATAAAAAGGAACATAAAGCTCTCATCTATCAAATTAATTTAAGTATCATTTTAAAAAAGTTAAGTGTAAATGAATATATATGTTTATAAACATTTTTGACAAGGGATTGTCATCATATTTTTAAATATTATAACAATAAACCCTTTGAAGCCAGTGTGCAATCGAATGTACATAATTTTATAAATCACAGTGTAAACTGAGTTTAGAATGACATAAAAGCTGCCATGTCCAATCAGTATCCGTTCACTCGTGTGCACACTCACTGTGACTCATCACTGGTAGTAGGTGATGCTTTGCACGTACTCCACAATGCACCAGTTTCCAGCATAAAACGCGAAAATATTAGAGTCAAAAAGCTTTGAACACAAGATACACTAATAAAGTTCCAGATAATGTCAACAGCATGTCATTAACAACCTTGAATTAAAATAAATAAACGCTTTTAGTCAGTGAATTATAATTTCCGCATTTCTGTCGAAGGCGGAGTCTCGCCGGTTGAAAACGTGCGTTCTGCCATGCAAACTCATTCGCGTACCGCGTGAGTCGCGACTGACCAATCACAGCACGAGAAGCGCGCTCGCGCTGACCGCTTCCTTCCTGAATCCTGATGCCCTACACTTAACTGCGCCACAGCAACAGCTTCTATCTTCTCTGCACCACGGTCAGCTCTTGACTTCTCTTGCGCCGTCTAGACCAGAAACGGTAAGGCGAATGCAGGGTGTGTGTTTTAGCTATAATATTTTAACAGTTAAAAACGTTTGTCATGATTAATAAGATGTGCTAAATCAGGGGTCGTGATGTTCGAGCGAGTTATGTCGTGCGATGACGTCCTCTAGAATCGGAGTATTCGGTTACTATTATCTCAACACTGCAACATTAATGAGATTGGAAAGATATGTAACTGGATACATTATATTGTTTATTTTGTAGCTTTTAAACGTTGCAATAGATTTATTTTAGAATTATATTTCATTATTAGTGTGACATATATTATTATCACCACACCTTTATTTGATGATCATCACAGATATTTAAAATCTTGAATTTGAAGCTTATTTAAATGTAATTCTCGATATAAATCTGTTACAATTTAGAGCAACATTTTTTCTGTGCAATGCAGACTGAAGGCCAGTCACTTGTTACTGTCCGTCTCAGTTAACCCAACCCACTGTGTAGTGGCCAGTGGGAAGTTTCCTCAGACATTTAAGGCTACAGGATTTTCCATTGGTCCAAATGAAGTGTATGTGTTTTTTTTGTTTTTTTTGTTTTTATATGTTAGCATATTATGTTGACAGGACAGGACATTATAAAGATAAGGGAAATTGGACTTGTGATATTCATGTGAAAGTTTTTTCTTAATCTGATGATGAAAAAAGAGGTTTTTGAGATATTAATTTTTGTCTATATGTGCAAAGAATAGTTTCATTTCACAAGAGCTTAAGCAAACAAATTCTTTTAAAGAATGGCAAGGAATTCATTCATTTGAGAGATGAATAGTGACTTCACATGCAAAAGCATTCAAACCTTCACAAGCATAATGGCTAGAGGATTTGAGTGTCACTACATGTTTTAAATGTTCAGTACAGCTGCATTTTTAGCCGAATAGGTGCTGAGAGCCGAAAGGCTCAGCTTTTCTTGGCTGGAGTGGGAAATAGGCACTTAAAAAAGTCATAAAGTTAGTTTGTTCTCAACTTCTGGAGCCTGTTACTCATGTTGACTGTCAGAATTGGGTGGTTTACTCACTTTGAACTTGTTAGTCCTTTGGTGACTGCATTAAATGAAACTCCAGATCATATAAAGAGTTGATTCTGATGAAATGTGGTGAAAAAGTGTAGAACCTTCCTGATCTTTGACTCAGTTTGGAATAGTTGAGTCATTTCCTAATGGGGAAATCACCACAAGGCCTTCAGTGGGACTAGCTATGACTAGAAGTTAAATTTATATTTCCATTTCTTATAAAGCATAATTATTTTACTATTTTTATATAAAAAAAATTTTTTAAATAAGTTTTATTCATTGAAAATACTAAAGTTATATTTTGTCTGAATTAACTCACCATAAAATACTGAATATACAATCACCACATTATAAATAAAAAAATCATATTTATATTGAGATTTGCTAATGTATTCATAAAAAAGTTATATTAGTGTTCAAGGCTTAATATAATCTAAATGTAAAAATAGAGTAAATATGCTTTAACAGTTAAATTTTCCATATTTGGTCGATGCAGATGTATAAATAAAATAAAAATTAAATAAATAGACCAATAACTGATATGATACCAATACATTGTACATCTCTAACCATAAGTGTTATTTTGTGGCTGTCTGATATGTTTGTCAGCTCCAGTTTTTTTTTTTTTTTTTTTTTTTTTCAGAAACTGCAACATGTCCATCCTGAAGATCCACGCTCGTGAAATCTTTGACTCCCGTGGAAACCCCACTGTGGAGGTTGATCTGTACACCAAGAAAGGTATGTAATGCTAAAAATTTTTATTAATACTTCACAATTTAACACTTAATAACACTTCAGATTTTTTTTTTATACTAAAAAAAGAATCACATGTATGTATACTGATCTGATGATTCTTTCAGGAAGCTTAATCCATTTTGTAATGTGCCAGCAAATACAAAAATGGGTCCATTTTAGAGATAAAAAGCATGGTCCATCACCACCGTCTCTTCAACCGCAGAGCAGTCCATTACAAGTTGAAGATCAATACAAAGCGACAGTAATTGACCTTGTGTGTGGTGTTATTGGGGCGTACAGTCTAAATGCTGTGGCAGTTTTCACATGGGTGAGCTTCTGAGCTGCTCTCTGCCTATTCAGGCCCTCATGTTGGTGTCCAATAGCATATAGTCGACATATCAGGTGGTAGGTGGTTATAAATAGCTGAAGTAATGCATACCACTTGGATTGCATTGCTACAGTGTGGTGCTTTGCACATGAACACAGAAAGTAATTCTGTTCAAGTTTGGGATCAGTAAGATTTTTACTTTTTATTATGTTTATTATTATTATTTAAATAAATTAATACTTTTATTCAGAAAGAAAGTATTAAATTAATCAAAAGTGAGAGTAAAAAAATTATTTATTTATTTATTTTACTTTCTATTTATCAATAAAAAAAAGATTATGATTAAGTTAAGTTGTATTAAGCAGCACAATAGTTTTAATGGCTGCTGAAAATTCAGCTCTGCCATCACAGGAATAAATGATATTTTAAAATGGGCTATATTATAATATTTAAAACATATTTATAATAATTTAAAATATAATAAAATAAAAAAGTTATTTTAAATTGAACCACATTAAAAAAAAAAAAATCCTACAGACTCCAAACTTTGAAATGGTGGTGTACAGAATTTAGACTTGTTGCCTAATCGGATCTCATAGTAATGTTTTGATCATTTGCAACAATGCTTAAAAGCATATACTTGATTTTGTAACTTGCTTTTTGTCCTTTCCCCTACACACAAATGTAACACAAGGCCGTGCCTTGTCCTCTAACACATGCCCAGAATTTTTATTATGTTTAGTGAATGACAATTTTGAAAGATTGAGGCTGGCAAGCGAACAAATATGTAGAATATCTCTTCTGCCAGATTGTATTAAACAGAGAGGGAGTTGGCTTACTTTGCCAGGTTCATCTTTGAAGGTGATGAATGTGTTTTTTTTATATGGACTAATATGTAGAAAGTTTATTCATCTTCTGCTGATGTTCTTGTACTTTTCCACTCAGTCCCAGATGTATGAAAACAAATGGAGACAACTCACCCAAACCTAATGTGTCTGTGTGTATTTGAGCGCAGCGTAATGGATGTTTTGATTAGTATGAGGACTGGAAAAATACAGCTTAACTTCCAACTAGTGCACAATTTCTAAGATTTTGATTCATTGGATTTGCAAAACAATTAATATAAATGATTGGATCAGTGTATTAACACAGATATGTTACAAAGATCAAAACTAGGCATTATTGCCAGTTTTATAGGTTTGAATTTGTGGAAATGATTGGTTAGGTACAGACTTATTATGTAAGAGTTGATGTGTTTCTGGTTAAGCTTTAAATCCGTTTTCAACTTCACGCTCTGGCAGCCGACTTATGCTGAGCTGATTGAATATGCATGTGCAGATTTGCCACAATCTGAGTCAAAATATGGCATCTTGTAGTGCATGTGTGCTGCCTTAATCAGGGGGTGTCCCTTTCTCTCAGGAGGTTACATCACAAGAGGAAACCCCCTTAACATCACTTTTTAACATGAGTTTGGGTGATTAAAAATTCCTTGAGGTACCATGCTTGTCAATTGTTTAATCAGTCGATTATTTTTTCTTTAAAGATATGATATAGTATAGACTGACATGTGGTATGAGATCATTTTTTTTTCTTTGTGATTCTGTTGCGTAATCTTTTTGCATTAAGGATTTGTGTCCAACCATTCCTCATATGGTAGACCAGCTGTGACTTCAGTGGTTCTAGAAGGAAATTCTGGAGACAGATTTCTGCAAATCTAGGCAGGGTTGTTTGTAAATTATTTATAACCATTCACAGGTTTCCATGTATTTATTGTTCAACAGGTCTCTTCAGAGCTGCAGTGCCCAGCGGCGCTTCCACTGGCATCTATGAAGCCCTTGAACTCCGTGACAATGACAAGACACGTTATCTGGGCAAAGGTTTGTATTTCAGAGATATATATATATATATATATATATTACTTTTATTCAACAAGGACCCATTAGATTATTCAGAAGTGTTTTTATTGTATTTTCATCAAAGAATCTTGAAGAAAAGTTTCTTGAGTATATTAATATTCATTGGAATGATTTCTAATGGCTGCTGAAAAATCAGCTTTGCATAAAATTATTATTATTTTAAAATTGTAATAATATTTCACAGTACTGTTTTATTGTGTTATTGATCAAACAAAAAGCATAGGTGACTTCTTTCAGAAACGTTAAATAAACTCTTACTGACCACAAACCTTTTAACAGTAGCGTATAAAAATAGAATAACATTTTCTATGTGAAAACTCATTTTGTATCATGCTCGTAGGGCTGCACGATTCTGGATAAATTGAGAATCACGATTTTTTGATCTCATATAGAGATCACGATTCTCCTACGATTCTTTATTATTATTATTATTACTATTAACATTATCACAAGTATATAAATTAATTATTTTATTTTGCAAGGATTCTTTAAATTGATCAAGTGTGACAAAGACATTTATAACAAAATATTTCTATTACACACAATTATTGTTCTTCTGAACTTTCTATCAAAGAAACCTGAAAAAAATCTACTCATCTGTTTTCAACATAATAATAATAATAATAATAATAATAATAATAATGTTTTTTTTGAACGGCAAAACAGCATATTAGAATGATTTCTGAAGATCATGTGACACTGAAGACTGGAGTAATGATGCTGAAAATACAGCTGCACACCACAGAAATAAATTACATTTTAAAATACATTCAAGTGAAAGCAGTTATTTTAAATGGTAAATATTTCAAAACTTTACTGTTTTTGCTGTACTTTGGATCAGATAAATATAGTTTGGTGAGCAGAAGAGACTTTAAAAAAACATTACACATCTTATGGTTCAAAAACTTTTGACTGGTAGTGTATATATAATATATTTAAAACCCCAGTTTTTTTAATATTAGAATGATGAAAAAGTTGTTTAGATCACTGATTCAACGACTCACTCATAAACCTACTACACTTGTTTCATTTCTGGATGAATCAGCGTTTTTGAACGATTCTCTTGAATGAAAAATTAATTCATTGACAAATAAATTAAGACACTTGTCGCCACCTATTGGTGAAACAATGCAATCGACACAAACGTTATTTAAAGCGCAGTACTTTCAAAAGGGGATTTGTTATATTTTGATCGCTGCCATATAGACATCAATGTTTATATTTAAACTATAAACTTTATCCCAGTATTTCTGCGATAATATAAATGACTGTAAGACAGATATAATACTGTGTAGTTGAAAAGACTGTTTGTGAAGATGTTTCTTAACCAAACATGGTAAGAGCTCTCTCTGTGTCAGCGGCAGTGCGCGCACGGATTTGAATGATCCGGTAAGACTTTGTCAAAGGTTTAACAGACTCGGGGAATCGTTGTCTTTTAGAAATGAGATCGAGAGGGTGTCTGAATCGAGATCGCGATCTTTTAACGATTAATCGTGCAGCTCTACATGCTCGATTTGTAATGTTTTACAAATATACATAATATCATGTATATTTCATACTTCATAATAACATCCAGAAAAAATCTGAATGAAATTAAGAATGTACTGCATTTATTTATCTTTAAACCTTAATTTCTTAATTTCTGTGACATCCATCATTTCCTCAGTTTTGTTTTTCAAGGGTATCATCTACACTGCACTGTTTCTTTTCTCCTCTCATCCTCTCTTTCTTCTGGTATCTTTTCTCCTCTGTCAGGGGTGAAAAGAGCTGTTAAATATGTAAATGAGTTCTTGGCCCCTGCTTTGTGTAATCAGGTAAATTAGCGTGTGTATTAACTGAAGTGAGGAACTTAACCCCTTTTGATAAAGCACAGAAGCAGCATGAGCCTTTTTTGAGTTTGCTTTGCCGACTAACCCCGGCAGGTATTTGTAGATGATCACAGATGTTCTCATTGACAATAAAGCAGCTATCTGCTCTGTGATCATCTAGTCATGTCTGCTCTGCATGTTCATCCACTCCTTGGCCTGGGTCAGTGATGGTCTGCTTGTGTTCCTGCAGGTGTCTCAAAAGCTGTTGAGCATATCAATAAATCAATTGCACCTGCTCTGGTTAGCCAGGTAGGAATATTTGTTCTTTGACTAACATGATAATGTATACTGTCGATGAGTTGTGGTTATTCATAATATATAAAAGAGGCACTGAAAGATTATCTGAGAGAATTAGATAAGTTCAGAGCCATGATTATAAGTGGTAAGTGTCTTGTTGTGAATATTAACTAACCTCTGGAATAAAAAAAATTGCGTTTTGTCATCTCTAAAGATAATTCTAAAGATAAAAACCTCCCACTAATCTCACAATGCTGTGAATGCTGTAATTTTGCATTTGTTCTATGCTAAAAGAAGTTTGTGTGAATGTCAAACTCCTTGAAATATTGATGTTGCCAGTAATCTATCTTTTCTGCTTAAACAGAATGTGTCCGTCTTGGAGCAGGAGAAGATTGATAAGCTGATGCTTGATATGGATGGCACTGAAAACAAGTGTAAGCGTATTAATATGATTAAGTGTTTCATCATAGTTATAATTCCTTGGGTTGCCAGAACAGAATTTATTCACGGTATGAAAGCGTAATTTTTCACAGCTCTTCACGCCGGCTTATAAACACTCTTAAATATGCATCCATTATTTTAATGAATGTGCTCCCTTGAATTCGCAGCAAAGTTTGGTGCCAATGCCATCCTGGGTGTTTCCCTGGCCGTGTGCAAGGCTGGTGCTGCCGAGAAGGGTGTCCCCCTCTACCGACACATCGCAGACCTCGCTGGCAACCCAGAAGTCATCCTCCCTGTCCCTGTACGTGCTCACAATAATAACCTGAATAATTATCAGTCTTTACTGATGTACATTACAATGTTTAACTGGTTCCCATCCCCCAATATGATGCAAATTTTGCCATATATTTTTTTATTCTGTAAATAAAGCAAAATCCAAACACATTTACTAAATCAGTTCTTAGCTGTGCATCTAAAAATGAATGTGACTTGCCCTGAACAAGTCATGTGATTGAATACATCAGAACTATTTGTGCGCTCAGTACAAGTTGAAATCATAAAAAAAAATTATTATAAATATTATAAGCTAAAGTCAGCCACAATTGCTGCACACTTACCTACATCTCTGTCTGGAATAAATGCCCAATGACATAAACCAACATTACTGAAAGATGCAGACTATGACGCACTATAAATAGAGTGTGTGTTTTCAAAGGCCTTCAACGTTATCAACGGCGGCTCCCACGCTGGAAACAAGCTGGCCATGCAGGAGTTCATGATCCTGCCTGTCGGTGCTAGCAGCTTCAAAGAGGCCATGCGCATTGGTGCTGAAGTTTATCACAACCTGAAGAACGTCATTAAGCAGAAGTACGGCCAAGACGCCACCAATGTTGGCGATGAAGGTGGCTTCGCTCCCAACATCCTTGAGAACAAAGAAGGTGAGAGTCTGGAGCTCTGTGATAACAGGTCTAGATGTAGATCTGCCTCAGATTTTTAAGAATGTAAATACCACAGTAATGCCACCATAAATATAAAACATATTCACGGTAAAACATACTTTGGGAATTAAATGTAAACTATGCGTTTGATCTTAGAAATGATTTACATTCATAACCAAATAAATTTTTTAGCCACTGGTAAGCAAACAAGTAGAGATAAGCGCTAATATACAGTATGGTAAAAGATATAGAGACAGCACTTGAGATAACTAAAGGTGTTATAGATTATAGTTATCTTGATTATAGATAAGCGGGTTTACAAACATGACCACTAAACAACAAAATGTTTGAGTTACTATGAATCATTACCGAAACTTGCTCAGTCCTTCAAAACTAATTTCAATCAAACAACAAATGGTTTTCATTTGAAGATCTGCTGCATTGGTATAATTGAATTGAAGCTAGTGAAGTTCTGCAGCTGAGGCCAACTCTCTGGTGAATTCTGGGAATGCGCATGACCTTAGTGTTGCCTGCAATCACAGCCATAACATCAGCTTATTTCAGAGAAAAATAATGTAGAGACCTTCACATCTATTTGGATTACTTATTCTGTGTATGTCTAAATATTTATCCTGTTCTTTACCCATATAATTTGTTATTTTTACAATTAATTTAGTCGATGTAGGTTAAAAGCTTACGTCTAATAAGCATAGCACCATGAAATATATATTTTCAAGATGCATTTATGTTCAAACAAAGTACAAATCAATGCCTGAACTGATTATTTGGCTGTAGCTAATATAAACTGCAGAAATATTAATGGTTTGTTATGAGTAATTACAGCTGTTTTGGGCATTTGATATGAAAGACTTTTGGGAAGTTAACATTCGGCATTGAATGTTTGGATATTAAATACTGCATTAGTCAGACTGCAGAACCATTAAAATAAACTAGTGAAGGCAAGGGTAAGATTTAATAGTGTAAAAAAAAATGTAAGTGAAACCTAAAACATATACTTTACCTATATACATTTTATCCAAAAAGCCTTATGTATAAAAAAAAAAAAAAAAAAAAAAAAAAAAAGAAAAGAAAAAAGATGCATCAACTTCATATGTTTTTCAGCTCTGGAGCTGCTGAAGAATGCCATTGGCAAAGCCGGCTACACTGACAAGATTGTGATCGGCATGGACGTGGCCGCCTCTGAGTTCTACAAGGATGGCAAGTACGACCTGGACTTCAAATCACCTGATGACCCCAGCCGTTATATCAGCCCTGACCAGCTTGCTGACATCTACAAGAGCTTCATCAAGGATTATCCTGGTCAGTGTCCCTGATCTTTAGTGTCACTGTATGTGAGAGTCTGATACACTACTACAGTCCTCAGACGACCGGTGACAACTGCTTAATGCGAATCTGAAGTCAGAGTATCTATGTAGACAAATTATGTGATTATATAAACATGAAACAAATTTAATTAATAGTAATTTTAGTAATAATAATAATCTAGTGCAGGAACTGGTGTTAAACCTTATTGTAAAATGTTACCAAAATGCGTATCCTTATCTAAGTGTGTTTACCCGAACACAAGTTCTTCCCTCGTGTCTTTTGGGTATCTTTAGATCACCAAAAATAGGCAGAGGTATTTGAAGAGATCCAGCAGTGAATGAAACCCTGCTGTGGGGGTGAGAGTTTTAACAGGGGTCATTTAACCCCCGAGAGGCCAGTCAGCAGTTCTCCAGACTTACAGAAGGAACATTATAAGGACACTGAAGACTGGAGTAATGACTGTTGAAAATTCAGCGCTGCCATCACGGGAATAAATTAATTTTTAAAATATATTCAAATAGATAATAGTTATTTTACATTTAGCATTTAAATTAGCACCTTTAGCATTTTTGCTATTTAACAATCCTTTATTAAAACGATAGATAGATAGATAGATAGATAGATAGATAGATAGATAGATAGATAGATAGATAGATCTGAACTCCTTTAACTGCAGTTCAAATCAATAAAGTTCCATCTTTTGCTCCTCAGTGGTCTCCATTGAGGATCCATTTGACCAGGATGACTGGGAGGCCTGGAGCAACTTCACTGCCAGCACTGACATCCAGGTGGTGGGTGATGACCTCACGGTGACCAACCCCAAGCGCATCGCTAAAGCTGTGTCTGACAAGGCCTGCAACTGCCTGCTGCTCAAAGTCAACCAGATCGGTTCCGTCACCGAGTCCCTTCAGGCGTACGTATTTCTGATGTCTCGCACTGTGGATGTGGATATTTTTACAACTAAAGTTTAGGTTCTTGTGTTTTTTTTATGTAATGTGTCTTCCTTTGTTTAGCTGTAAGATGGCCCAGTCTAATGGATGGGGTGTGATGGTCAGCCATCGTTCTGGAGAGACAGAGGACACCTTCATCGCTGACCTTGTGGTCGGACTCTGCACTGGCCAGGTATAAAGCTTGCCAAGCACCGTCTTATCCAAGGCTGGCCAATGCTGTGTAGGGAATTGCAAAGTAAACTGCCTTTTTTTCTCTCTCTCTCTCTCAGATCAAGACTGGTGCTCCCTGCCGGTCTGAGCGCCTGGCCAAGTACAATCAGCTGCTGAGGTGAGCGCTTGCATTTGTACATCATTACATTTTTATACAAGCTCTTTGCCTGGAATAGTTGATTCTGATTGGTCAATAGTTGCATTACGCAGTCAAATATTTTTTTAAAGAAATTAATACTTTTATTCAACAACTATTCATTAAATTTATCAAAAGTAGAGACAATTATAATCTTAAATTTTATTGCAAATAAATGCTATTCTTTTGAACTTTATTCAGGTTTTCCTCAAAAATATCAAATAGCATAACATTTTCAACATTGATATTAATAAATGTTTCCTGTGCAAATAGAAAAATTACTATAAATTGTTATAATTTTTCACATATGTTTTTGTTTTTTTTACTGCTGTATTTTTTTTTTTTTTACAAATAAATGAAAACCTATTGAGAATAAGAAATAAATCCTACCAACCTCAAACTGTTAAATGGTTCAACTCTTCAGTATTTCTTGTTCATTTAAAAACTAAAGAGATCCATGATTTATTTTTCCTGCATAGTTTATTTTTGCTAATCCTTACATCTCTAATAAATAACATTAAGTACCAGTCTGCATGTCTTAAGTTGTTTAAAGTGAGTGAAATTCCCAGATTGATTTTGACATTGTTTGACGTCTGCAGGATTGAGGAGGAGCTTGGAGACAAGGCTCGTTTCGCTGGCCAGAACTTCAGGAGGCCCATCTGAAGTGGCGGCCCGTCTTCAGTCTTAGTGTGTTCATTGTGCTTACTCTCCCACACATAAAGCCACACAATGCCAGCTCCTGTAGAATGGAGAATAGATGGAAAAGCAGTGAATTCAAAGGTCCAGATCTGTAGTCACACAGAATACTGCTCTCCATGATAGCCCTTGTCCCCATCCACAACTATGCTTTGCTTTCCAAATAGCATCAGTCCTTTATTGTGTCTCTGTTTTGTGTGAGAAAGCTTTGTTTAGCTTCTTGTGAGTTGTAGTGATTCTGGTGCTCCACAGAGTATTTTAGCAAAGAACTAAAGCTGTTCACTGTGCTGCGGTGTGCAGCCTGAGTATGTGCATTGTGTTGCTTTTGAGAAGTGTTAGTTCTATATGCGTGGAATAACAAATAAATGATCCCTATTAAAATAGAAGCGTGTGGGTAAAGCTTATATTATATATTTATCTACTTTGTAATTTGCCAATATATATATGTGTATATATGTGTATATGTGTATATATATATATATATATATATATATATATATATGTGTGTATATATATGTGTGTGTGTGTGTGTGTATGTATATATATATATATATATATATATATATATATATATATATATATATATATATATATATATATATATATATATATATATTTATATATTTATATATATATATATATATATATATATATATATATATATATATATTTATTATGCATTTACATCATCAGTGGGTGAGGCTTATATTTATCTACTTAACACACAGTAATAGTGTATAAATCCATTAGACATACTAATGCATTTACATTATCAGTTCAAATAATAAAACATCAATAATTCACAAAAAATAACAAAGATATAGAGAGTTGGGTTGGGCAAGATTAGAGTCTGACAGCAGAGATCATTCTTTCATTTTACTTTCAGCAAAACAAACCAACAGGGAGAATATATCTGCAATTTAGTATCAAATAGGTCGCACAGACTGCTTTTTCTGACAAGCAATCAAGTAACATTTCAGCGTTTCTAATAAAACTAAAGCCCTGTTGAGTTTGGTTTGAAAGAACAGGTCAGAATATGAGGTACTCAAACAGAGCATGAGTGCCAGGACACAAGGTTAGTGACCCAGTCATGACAAATCTGAAAACAATCCCAGAATATTCCCATCTTAAAATTGTGTTTTTTAACCCTAGAAAAGTGAAAGAAAATAATCAATACAGTGATTGTAATTTTGGTCAGCTAGAAGGTAGGAAAATCCTAATCTGTTAGTCACAAACTACTGAAAAAGTCATGGCAATTAATAAAGTCTAAAAGTGATATGGAAAGGTTATGGAAATTCATCCAAGGTCTTACATGCACATTAAGCTTACAGAAAGTGCACCAATCAAGTATTAAAGATAAGAAAATTAAAACCATTACATATGTATTATTAAAAATACATTTTTATACGAAAGTTCCGCACAGAAACCTGAGAAAGACTCTTTCTTAACTATCTGTCACTGATCAAACATGACGGAAATATGAACACAACCCTGGAGCAACAGAAACAGAAGCGCCACCCAGTGGTCGTGTCAGTCATTACTCAACAGAGGAATTCAACAGTATGTCAGACACGGGTTTGACTACCTGTGCTCGGATTTGCTGTTTCCGCGAGGGATTAACTTTGTCTTCAGGCGATTCTGTTATTTCAGTATATATGTATACTTCAATGTTTCGAGAAAGAAACGTTAATAGTTCTACCACTGAAACGCTTGTGTGGAGATCGTGTTTTATCCCACACTGCCCTCTGCCGTTGTTTTAGTATAATGCACAATCTTGGCTAAGATGTCACCTCTTTTCTCTCCTGCCATGTGAGGCTTTTGTACAGCGTTATGCTGCCAAAATAATGCTGAAACAGCATTTATCCGTTTTGTATACCCCCCCCCCCCCCCCTCTATCTCTCTCTCTTTCTATTAAAGCTAAAAAAAAAAAAAAAAATTAAAAAAAAATCTTCATCAAAGAATATATTTTAAAGAATGCTGGTGACCAAGTAGTTTATGGTCCCCATTGACTTTCATAGTATTTTTCCCCCTCCATACTATGGAAGTCAATAGCTACCATCAACTGTTTATTTACCAACATTCATCAAAATATCTTCTTTTGTCTTCAGCAGAAGACGGAAACTCAGATTTACAGATTCGGAACAACATGAGGGTGAGTAAATGGAAACAGAATTTTTATTTTTGGGTGAACTATCACTTTAAGCATTTTCTATGTAAAGGCACGCTAAAATAACAACTGTTAATGATAGATATTTAGATTTTTCGTTTAGTGTATAAAAATTTACCATTAACAAGGTTGTTTGGCTAATTCATATTCAGCTTTGACTACACTACATATTTGTAAAAAGGAGAAAAAAATCTGCATGATCTGGTATGATGAATGAACATCATGGCTTTGAGTTGAATCTGCATTGTGATTATTAGGACTTATCATTTTATGTGATTACGTTATATTAATTGAATAATTCTCATCTGCATAGTACATGCACATGCACACATATTTTCTTCAGGATTTTCTTTGCCATCAGTTTTCCTTTGGGAGCATGAATCCGCCCACAGTTCGATAACAATCAAATCACACTGTGCTTTATTATCTCCTGTAATCTGGATCCTCATTATATTTCACTCCTCAAAGCTCCCACAACACACTAACCCATGCCTTCATTCAGTGTCGCCAGGTCTATGGTTTTAAAAACCAGGGAATTTGCCAGATTAAAGGTGCCATAAAACCTGTGATGCACATTATACCTTGACACACAGTATGTAAGGGATTACTAATAGCAGAGTATCAGATGAGCTGCCAAGACAAGGTAGCTCTGCAGTGGAAATAAGATTCAGGCCATCTGTCTTGTTCTGGCAGGAATGATCGAGGTATGGTATTCTGTATCAAGAGTTTGCATATTTCAACTGACAAAGGGAAGGGGAGGTTTGCGGTTTCTTTTTCTCGCACAAAACCTGTCTCTTACCCGCACTTGAATGTTTGGCTTTGTCTCTCTGATTACAGACACCTCCTGAATCCACTTTCCTTCCTCGCCCTCTCCCGCTGAAATCAATCACGGCGTGCTCCTTCTCCTCCAATCAAGACCCTCGGACAAAAATTCTCCCTCTTCCCCCATTTTTATTGTTCATTCAGCCTGTCATGTCACAATAGAATAACAAGCCATCCGTTTCCCACACAATATCTCGGCGCAAGCCTCTTGATACCTTTATCATAATGAGAGAAGAAAACAGCCAGCTGTGATCACTACACTGTAACACAAAACAGTTAGACTTCAGTCTGTTTTTTTCCTTTCCCCAGCACTATGATACCACTGCGTGTCCATTTATCACTTTTCCAGCTTCCTTTTTCTTGTTTAGACAATGCTGCACTTACATATGCAAAACATCCTGAAACCTGCTTGTAATAGCAGGTGATGACACCCTCTGCCCCTGAAATTTAATCTACGAATAAGAAAATGGCTTTTTTGACAAATCAAAAAGGTATATTTTTTAAAATAATTTTAAATAATATTTTTTCTCTTTGTATATACTTGTGTAATTATACTGGGCTACTTCTTTTTTTTTTAAATAATTTTCTGTGTTGACTAAATGAAAAAAAGGTTTTCATTTAAATCATTATTTAATTGTAGCCTAATTATTTGATTTATTTTTTTTGAACAATGTTTCAAAATAAATTATTAGAATTACTATTGATTAAATGACTCGGTCAGGGGAGTCGCCACCTACTGACTAAGCCATCTAAATACAGATGCTGAAGGAATCACTAAAGTCATCTAAACTAATTTATACTCAATTTATTCTACATTTACAAATCGATGGGATGAATCTAAATCCTCACCATTATCATGTATATATCTTTCTTTTTGCAATTCGGTTCAGTTTAACTGCTAATAGAGAATAAGATAAGATCTGGATTTCCCTTGAATGTATGTAGCCTAACTATATAAAATGCAAAATAGCAACACATTTTCACCTAACGTCTATTAAAATGCAAAACAGGATTGTGTCAGTTATTCCAAAGCACCATTAATATATCACCAATGTTGTTAAATGCACCGAGTGACTGTACATACTAAAAATACACATGGCTACTGAGGAAAATGTTAAATGTAAAACGATCTGATGTTGTTTTTGTGTGATTACATCCATGACAGAACAGCAGAAGGTTAAGTAGAGCATTCAGGGCTCAGCGGTCATGTTCAATGACCCGCTGCTGAATGAATCCTCTGGGACTGACTGAAGCATCGTTTCAGAGAGGGAGAAGCATAAAGTGTGGAAGACTACAGTATAAACCAATCATTTCCACAGCAGGGAACCGCACACTGTATGTGCTTATAAAGCACACTAGAGACAAACATTCTGAAAGAGCATTGCAAAAATAATGTGGTCCCTCCTCGGCCAGGTGTTTAAAGCTTGGGAATCCTGAAAATATAAGGCCATGTTACTCAGAAGTGAACAGATTTATTCTTTTAAAATGTGACTTATTCACATTTTATATATCTGAAAATGTAGCTAGGTTTAATACGAGGAATCCACATAGGCCTAGTGTACTAACAAATGGTGTTTTTTTAACAAAGACTTTTAGTGAACCAATTGTTTTACTAGCACTAAAACAACAGCATTCGATTTGGTCCTACTGAATGGTGACCACTTCAGTGAACCAGCAGATTATTTTGAATCTGAACGAGTCAGGTCTCCTTTCTAACGGAACCATTGCATTAACAAATTATATCTTGCTCATCTCATGTGCAAACTAATCTGTAGTGAACCATGACCTGACCGACTTAAAAGGAAAGTTGGTTTGTACGAACAACTTTCATGATTTGAAATCAAAATAATGAACGTACTCCGTCTGCAGTGCGTATACGTTGCATATTTTTTTACGCACCCATGTTAACAGATTCCAGCGTTCACACTGCACGCGGTTGCGGTCCGTCAGTGCGTTCCAGGAGCGGTGCGTCTGCAGCAGTGCAGCGATCGTTTACATACCGAGTCTATTTTTGCTGTACTGCACGCGCTGAATTAAAGTGATGGCGCATTGTCTGCGGTAAAAATTAAAATGAATTGACACGGAAATGCAGTAATTTCACACATGGGCATTGCACAAGATCCCGGGCCCTATGCATAGGCAGTCCTGATGGGCCCCGATGGCCCCGCCCATGAAAATATCCAGGTAAATAAAATATATTCCAGACTTTTCAAGGGCCCTCTCTTCCTTTGGGGCCCTGGTAATCAGTACTGGTTTTACCCCCAGTCTGATGCCCATGATTACACAATAAATGTATACTAATTAAAGCCTACTGTGTTTCACACTCAACATATTGTTTTTTAGCTAGGTTTAAAACAAGCAAAAAAGCACCTTTAGATAAACAAGGCAACATAATATATGCACTATTATGGAAGCAGAAAAACTAAGTTCATTAAGACCCGGGGGATTGCTTGTAATAAAGATTTAAATGCAAAAGGCAGGAGAGTCCACCGTTTCTGTCAGTGGTTTTAATTTTAAATATTTGCGATATCCTAACAAGAAAAGTATGCTAAGCTAATCGTTGTGTTAAAATGTTTTGCCGCTTGCTTTAGCAGCTTACTATACAAACCTAGAAGTCAAGTTCATTAATAATACGTTGTTTATAGTTATTGAGTTTAATGTCTGTGAAAGATTGTTGCTGTACTGTGATAAAAGAGTCACAATGCTGAAAAAGTTTTACATGATTTGAAATCAAAATAATGAACAAATGTAGTGTTTGTGGACTAAACAGCCACGTATTAGTAGTGGACTGCAAACGCTTCCTGAGTGAAAGCACAATGAGTCTGTGCTCCTTCTGCACTACATACAGCACGTGACACACACGGACTGCATACGCACTGCAGACGGAGTATGTGTGAAGTTGGTTCCCAATTTTTGACAGACCTAATGAAAATCGGTATTTGACACCAATTTGACGTTGACTAACCTTGGATTTTGGTTACACAACCTAAAAACGACAAATATCACATGTCAGCTGATGTTGGTATTGGACATAGAATTAACATTGAAATTGAATTGATATTGAATTTGGGTCACCTGACGTCACAACCGAAATTTAACCAAATATCAAATAAATGTTTTATGACGTTTGTGTGCCTGCTGTGATGTGAGACCATTTTTGCATTTGTTGGAACAGTAGGCCTATGCTTAAAGCTAGACATTAAATAAAAAATAACATAAATAATGTGTAGCAAATTAATTCTGGCTCACTCATAATAATAATAAAAATGAGTTAAAAACGATAAATTCGAATCTCTTGTATGAACCAAAATTCCCCTCACTACCATCCTACAAGCACTGTTTAAGCAGTCCTACACAGCACCAACACACACACATATACACGCGCGTTTTTAAATCACAAAATGACCAATCTGATTGGTCCGCGTCTTACACTCTGCTCGCGTTCAACCAATCGCAACGCGCGACACTGGAAAGTAGGCAGAGCGTTTTCACTCGCACATTATTCTTCTCGCAGGAAGAGCGGATTTCAAGCGGAGCGGGGGGAGGTGGGGGGTTTCTTTCTTACAGAAGAGAGAGAGAGAGAGAGAGAGAGAGAGAGAAAGAAAACGAGAACACTGTATCCCAACACTGACCCGTTACCAACACTCCTTACCACCATAAATATTGATTTGACAGTGACAGACATATCATTAATATAGGTTTGCCAGTGGTGTAAAACAACTCCAAAACACTTGAAGCGGCACTTGACTCTTATCCGCTAACCGCCGCTGCTCAGTCACAACATCTCAAAACACAAAATCTCTGATGTTGTAGAGAAGGACTTCAGGTAAGTTCCGCCTTTGACCGTCTTCTCGGGTGTACGGAAGATGATTTGATTAGCTTGTATGGCTGTTGTAATTAGCTCCGTGTTTAAATCACAGCTGCTGTGAGCTGTCGTTGAGGAGGTGTTATGCTTTATTAATACAAGAGACATTGGCTAGCAGGCTAGCATCATCATCATCCTCATCATCAGCGTACGTGTGTGCCAAAGATCATAGTGTTTGACAAAGATACATCTCTCTTTAATTCATGAGCTAATATAAACATAACACCGCGGCTTTGAGTCATCGGAAGGACAGCAGACCTGGTCAGAAGGGTTACTGGAGAGTTTGGATAGGACTGAACTTGATAGTGTTGTCTGGCTCGTGTTTTATCATTTCTTGCACCCGAGTCACGAGCGCTTTGTTGGCAACTTGTGCGCCTGCACAATCACGCACGTATCTCCTTCATTGTGCAGTTTTTAATTGCCCTTACCCTATTTATGTTGATCTTCTAAGATAGTGTGATTGCAAGCTTGTGAGGTTACCCAGAAGAAGCGATCTCCCTGTCTTGAGATTTCTAAATCAAGCACGCTTACTTGACCACATAATTTTATTGTCAAAGTGTCCTGAGAGGTCAGGTGACAGTATTTACACATCATGTTTGTTTAGTGTCTGGCTTGTCAGAGTTGTGCTTTGGAAGATCAATCAATCCACTGTTTTTATAGTGGTTGACATGAAGGTTCAGATGGGCTTTTGTGTCTAGTTTGTTGCTCGAGCTGGCTATCGAAACAGCTTTCAAAATGCTACAAGTTTTTTTTTTTCTTAGACTGATTGAAAAGAGATGAATAGATGACTGATCTAAAAGAGATGAATAGATGAAAACACAAATTAAGTAGAACGATCGTGAGGATGTAAACAACAGGTGGTTGACACTGATTGCATTTCTATTATGTGTCATCAGTTTGACTTTGAATGTTTGCAAAAACAATTTGTAGATGATTTCATAGATACTCGCGTAAGGGAATAATTCAAACATTTTATTTTGCTGAAATTGTACTCACCCTAGGGCCATCCGATGTGTAGATAAGTTAGTTTCTTTATTGGAACAGATTTGGAGAAATTTACCCTTATATCTCTTGCTCACAAATAAATCCTCTTCAGTGAATGGGTGCCATCAGAATGAGAGTTCAAACAGCAAGAACATCACAATAATCCATAAATTGCCTAATTCACATGACTCCAGTCCAACATTAAAAAGGGAAAAGCTGCTTATTTGTAAGAAGCAAATGCATAATTAAGATGTTTTTAACAACAGAGGATGGATTTTTTCCTGTTATACGTTATAGACTGATATTTTAGCCAGAAGCAGTGGTTAGAAGTTAAAATACTGTAATGATGAGCTTATTTAGCTTACAGCCTTTTTCTTGGCAAAATATTGATTTAAGGACTGGATTCATGTGCATTACATGTAGATTATTGTTTTTATTAACGTTTGTCTGAACTCTCATTCTGATGGCACTTATTCACATCACAGGACCCACTGGTGAGAAATCTCTCTGTTTTCACGAAGAAACAAACTCATCTATATCTTGGATGGCCTGAAGCGGAGTAAATTTTTAACAAAAAATTTTTTTGGGGTGAAATGTTCCTTTAATTAGCATCCAGACAGTTAAAACTGTGCAGCACTCAAAGTCTACAACATATAAAATGAATGCATAAAAAATTAGTTAACACTATAAACACGATTTATGTAATATGTACCTGTATGCATTACTATAAATCTTTTTTGTTTGTTTGTTTGCTTCAGTAGGTTTGTTCTAAAGTAATAAAAAAGTAAGTAATAATTTTTGTGTGTGATGCTGTTTAATGTAGAATGTGTAATACTGCTTTGTAAGTTGAAGCCTGATTATGCTAGATGGCATTTAAACATTAAATTGTTTAGCTTAACACATGGGCAATCAATAAAACAGTTAATTAATCAAATGTGAAGCCCAGGTTGTGAGCTGCACTTATGATTTCTTGCCCTTGAAAAATAACAAATGGTTTAAATAGACGCAACTGGTTTTCATTAGGATAGTTTCCCCCATCTAATTCGATTTAGGTGAAGTGTGGCACAGTTATAAAGATTTGTCATTCTAAGATGTAGAACTAGAGCCGGCTGGTCACACTTAATTGGAAATAAACTGAATAAGATCATAATCGTGGCATTGTTTTCTTGTCCATTCAGCATGCAGTAAACACAGGCTGAATTGTACAGCCACCTGCCACTGTGTTGCACTAAGACCAAATGGCACTCTCAACAGCTTGTGATTGGAGGAGGCACAAGTGTGTTTCTGTGGTCCTTTTTCTCCAGTGCGTTAGATAATCCTTCATACACTACTCAGCCAAGCTGTTCTGTTTTGCTAAAATGATTTAATGTGTAAAACTGTTGTTTCATCTTTCTTGACTTGTTAGTATACATGGCTTTTGTTTGCTTGTCAGGGCTCAATGAGGAATGGCCCACTGGACCAAGGCCAGTTTGAGAAGGTTTCAGGCCAGTTTACAGAACAGTCACTTACCCTTTTAGACCAGTGCTGTGTTGCAGAGGAATTTACATACTCCAAGCTCGTTCAACCACTATTCTAAGCTTGACAAACTTTTGGTTTTCTTGTTGTACGATTTCTGCTATATTGTCAATGAGATAATGTTTTCTAGTTGGCTAACCGACAAAGCTTTGCTGAAATTGCAAAAATGACCTGTGCAAGCCTTAAAAGCATCAAAACAGTGCTGTACAACATTGTTTTCATTGTATATTATTGTCTTCCTGCAAAAGTATGTTTATGAATCAAATGATTTACATTCTTGCTGAACAATGTACAGTATTTTTTGGTTGTAATTCCAAATCTATTATTAGTATTAATATTTATATATATATATATATATATATATATATATATATATATATATATATATATATATATATATATATATATATATATATATATATATGTTATAATTAATATATTATTTTTAACCAATAGCAAAAATTAAAATATATGAAAATATATAAAATTATTATTTTTCTTATTAAAAAAGTCTATATTATATTATATTTGAACCTGGACCACAAAACCAGTCTTAAGTCTTTTTAAAAAATAGAGATGTATAAATCGAGATACAACTATTTGAAAATCTAGAATCTGAGGGTGCAAAAAATCAAAATGCGGAGAAAATCGCTTTTAAAGTTGTTCAAATGAAGTTCTTAGCAATGCATATTACTAATCAAAAATTAAGTTTTTATATATTTACAGTAGGAAATTTACAAAGTATCTTTATGGAACATGATCTTTACTTAATATCCTAATGATTTTTGCCATAAAAGAAAAATCAATAATTGTGACCCACACAAAGGTTTTTTTTTTTGGCTATTGCTAAAAACATACCGCAGTGACTTAAGACTGGTTTTGTGGTCCAGGGTAACATATTTTTCTATGAATTGTTTCATGTAAATACAAAAATACATAGTTAAAAATGATAATTGGAGATGGTTTTGTTGTGTGGCCAGTGGAAATCAGAACTACTCATCTGACTGGGCCTTGGTTGTTGTCTGAACTGTTGTTTGTAGTGATACTATGTGGTTTTGCTCTACAGATGCGATTGAGCCGTAGATGCCAATTTAATTATTTTGCAGACTTTGTGACATTAAGTGACATTCTCCTCACAAATAGACTTATCTGAAGCACAATGGCTTAGCTTTATGGTTGCTCCTTAATAATGATTTTCAGCACCATCTGCCTCGGGTTATGTGCTTATCTAGCAGGCTGAAAGAAAGTAAGAGACAGTCAAACAGGCTGGGATTATCACATGAGCATTTGGTCGTGCACAGACCTCAAAGCTGATGCCACCCATATAACAAAACACTTAAACCCACATGATGCCTGTTAATGAAGAATCCGACACGACCACAGGTTCTTGTTTGTTGCCGCTGTATTTGTGCGCACAGTTGTCAGAGACATCGAAGCAGCTAGAATAACTCTCAATTTGCTATTCTCTGATGATCTTGTTATTTCAGAGTCATGCTACATAAAGAGTGTGTGGGAGTCTTAACAGTGTAGGAGAAAGCTATTAGTAATCATTCTCTGCTGGCCAAAGGGCATGAGAGTACTCTCAAGGGTATCACAGAGCAGCTATGTAAACTGTTGAACAAAATCAGTGTCACACTGACTCACAGCTGTGCTCATTTTTCACCCCTAAAGGCGAGGGCCTATTGTATTTGCTGTACGTATAGGCCTGGCTCAGCTTTTGAAAACCGGTTAAAGCACAGCACATCCTTCTCGTCGCAAAAGCAGCACTCAATTCAGCCACATCCCGCTTTTTGAATCTTGTTTCCCGAACACAGTGCCTGACGTTTTCATATTTGAAGAAGATTCATGAGTGTGTTGAGTCGCTCTTGCATTATAACAGCAGAGAGGGGTTTTGAGGATAAATAGCTTGACAGTCACATCGCTGGGCTCTTTCACACCATGGACGATAACTATAACAACAAGGTTTTAAAGGAATAGTTCACCCAGAGATGAACATTTACTGAACATGTACTCACCCTCAGGCCATCCAAAATGCACTTAAACACTTGCAATGAGTCCTCTGCGGTGAATGGGTGCCATTAGAATGAGAGTCCTGATAAAAACATCACAATAATCCACAAGTTATCCATGTGACTCCACCCTTTATTGTTTTGTAAGGTAAAAAGCTGTGTCTTTGTAAGAAGCAAGTCCATCATTAGGAAAGTCCCCTATCAGTAATATTATTTTCTCCAGTAAGAAATTCATCTTGTCTGAATCAGGAGAAATATGGACAGATCAAACACTGTTTACAAGAGTCCGAAACCATTCTAAAGACATATGTTGGTGGAATTTAATGTACTTTAAGATTTTGTATCAATAATCGGTCATTTGAACTCTCATTCTGACGGCACCCATTCACTACAGAAGATTGCTGACCAAGTGATGTAATGCTAAGTTTCTCCAAATCTGTTCCAGTGAAGAAACAAACTCATCTACATCTTGGATGGCCTGAAGGTAAGTAAATTTGCATCTAATGTTCATATTTGGGTTACCTTTTCCTGTAAAGAACTCAAGAATTGCTGCAGACTGCATCACACGCTTGTAAGGAACAGAAAATTAAGGTTTGCTGGTGTGAAAGGTAATATAATAATCATTATAGTTATCTTAGATAGTTATGTTCTTGGTGTGAATGTGGCTTCACTCCACCGTCACTGGTGGAGTGAGTGGTAGCCTGCTGTGTACACTTGTGCCTCGCTGTATTAGCCATATCAGTCAGGCTGTCTCGCACAGTCCTAGATTCTCGTACTCTTTTAGGATAGAGGCAGCAATCGGGGAATCAGTGACGACAGAAGTAATCTGGTTAGCCTTTTTGGCATGGCGTGAATCCATCTTTTGAGCAAGAGTGTGCTCAGAATCCACCCAAGAGGGCAATTTGGGGCAGCTGCTGCCAGGGCCAGTGTGAAGCAATCATGGGGAGAGCAGTAAATAATGGGTTGTAAATGGAAGACATTTCCTATGAATTGTCAGTCAGCGACTGGAGGGGAGATCCCATGTGGATGCTGGTGTGCTCTTGCTGCCTCGCTTCTGTGAGCTGATTTGTCAATATTTAGGCAGGGAGAGGCAGCATTTACATAATGCTCCATCATCTTGACACACTGTTCCTTTTGATCCGAGCCTTGATTTGTGTCATAGTTGACCGTCTCGGCGTGCGGCTTAGCACAGACTTGGAAATGTGTTACAGTGCCGCCACATTTGGTGCTAGGAGAAAGGGAGGCGAATAAGGTAGATTTTTCTCCCAGGGACCGATTCTTTAAATCATGCGATGCCACGAAAGTAGACTCAGCCTTTTTGCTAACTCAAAACTTCGAAAGGTGCATTATCAGTTAAAGGAATAGTTTAATTGAGAATATTTGTGTTTACAGCAAGTATCTAAATCACTTAAGTCCCATTTACAGCAAGTATGATTACAATAAAGCTATTGTTTTAAAAATCATTCTAAACTGAAAAGAACAGCAGAGTTCATATAATATAACGATATATAGCACTGAGGAACTATATCGTAGGATTCACTTAAAAAAACAAAAAAAAATTCCAGGTGGTGAATAATACAACCAACAGCCAATAAGAATCCTGATCTAAAGAGATTAAACATATAAAGTGGCAGATGACAAAACTGCAGTTTTTGCTTATAATAAACAGATTGATATCATACACATTGATGTAATACACATTATTGTCACAGTTTTCCTTCTTGGTGTAAATGGAGGTGAATGAGCCTGTGAAATCATTATGTTAATGATTTCAGCATGGAAAAAAATCACGTGCTGTCTTTTTTTGTGTAAAGTTGTAAATTGCAACTTTGTCATAAACTCTAACTCCTTGGAATCATTTATACAGCTTTGAAGCTCAAAGTTTTAACAGAAGATTTAATGCAAGCTTCTATAAATGTATAAGCTTCAGATTTCTGCTTTTAAATCCATTCCATTTAATTTTGTCTCCCAAGGTCTTCAAGGTCTTGAAATTATTTGTTATTGTGGTAATCAACATTAAGCCACAAATGCTTTCAACTGGCATTAACTGAACCCGGATCATTACTTTAGGGCATTGAGGTGAAAGTTAGTTTCTAGATTATCTGGTCTCTGGTCTACAGAGGTGTCGTCTGGCTAATTTACCTCTTACCTTGCTATTCATTCATCGTGCCTCCTCTTTATAGTATGTAACTGATGGCTGCCATCTGTATAGCCAAGCAGGTCATTCTTTATGCATCTATTGTTCAACTGTAAGGTCTGCTTTGATTTGCAAAGACAGCGTGACTGCAAATCACCCTTGTTTGTTAGAAATCCATGATTCCTCCTTGAAAGATCTGATGCCCTGGACAATGCTGTCATGCTCCTTCCGAAGAGCTCTTGATGGGCCATTCAAATTCTGTGTACTCATTAAATTTAACAGTCTGACAACACACACTGACAGCACGCATAACAATCCAGCTCTTTCATTCTCCTCAAAAGATGTTTTCTGGTGTGTGTGTGTAGCACAAATGCCAAAAGCGGGTAATTGGCTGACTGCAGCAGTGCTTTCTGCATCTGTTGTTTTAAGATATTAGGCTGACACTCAGGGCAGCCTGGCAGAAATGAGACAGGCCTCCTTTCTTCCTCCCTGACACCGAGAGGCTCTGCGTGTCTTGAGCAGGGCTGATTTCCCTGTGTTTCTTGACAGTTTTGAAGAGAGTCATGCAAATGTATTGTACATCATTTTTCTTGTAGCGTCTAAGATGAGAGAAAAACAAGCAGTAAGATATTGTGCTGCAAACGGTGTAGCTTCAGATACTTTTTTTGTAGCCTAATCATTTCTGAAATTGTAATAGATATTTGATCATTGCACAGTCAGTGAGTGGAGATGTTATGTATCTTTATTACATGGCTCTCTGGAATACTTAAGAGTTTATGTTAAAGCTGTACAATGGAAACCGATCGTGAAACCGATCGATGTGTTAATTTAATAATTCAAATGAAAGGGAAATAGTTCATTCAAAAATGAAAATTCTGTGATGAATTACTCACCCTCAACACCTTTGTTCATCATCAGAACACAAATTAAGATTTTTTTTTCTGACCCTCCTTAGACAACAAGGGTCCTACCATGGACAATTTTCATTTTTGGGGTGAACTGTCCCTTTAATGTGCATTAATATGTCCATAAATATATTGGTGCAATACTATTTTATTTTATTTTTTAGTTTTAAGGTAATATACAAGTTGGATAAAGATGTTTTATTTATTTGAGTTTGAATTAATTTTATATCCACTATTTATTTATTTTGTAAATAGCCATCTAATAATTGGAATAATATGAATTTACCGTGTCATTATTGCATAATAAACTCTTTCAGGGTGATACAACATCCCTCTGCTTCACATTGGGGGGGTCCTGATCTCCCCATCATTTCTTTTTATTTCTTTTGTGATAGCGGCCATCTGTCTGTTCATTAGTCCCTTAAATGGATTGATGCATAACAGGCCAGTTCCTTTTAGTATTCACACAGTTATGAAGCTTACAGTTTAAGTCAGCAGTTTATAATAGCATAAAAAGGGTCATGAGTCAAAAGCAGTCAAGCAGTGACATTTGCCTTTGTAATAGAGAGTGTGTTATACCGTGGCTGTATTTCACCATGTAACTGTGACCAGACACTATCAGGGCTGCTGATGGAGCTTCCTGACAGTGAACAGCTTAAAGTAACATGCTCAAGAATCACAGGACCCTTCTCCAGATTGCTCCAAGATGTCCTCCTAGATCAGACAGAAGTGTGCTATGGGAGTCATCCTGTGGAACTGTGGAAGGGGGGAAGAGACATTCATGATATTATAGCAAAGCCAAAACAGATGTTGGGAAATGAAAGTACCAAAGGCTTACTATAGGCTTCCATGACGTATCCAGAGAACAGAAAGGGGTGCGGGGAGCTATTAACAAACTGGTGTTTTTGTTTTAATAGTGAACCACTTGCCTGCCTGTCTGCTGTCCGTAGAGAGGGTGGAAAATAAGATGGGATCTTGTAAAAGAACGGAGCCATGTTACCTCGTCCCTGCTGACTGAAGAGACACACTACTGATTAGGTAAAAGATTGGCTGCTGTAATGACATGACATGGAGTGAACACTGCACACAAACACGGTCTCTGCATACTGGTGCTTTTATTGCATCACTCCTACATCTGCCGAGTAGAGCCTGTAGTATAGTGCTATTTTTTGGCTAATGCCAGTGTTTTCAGGTTGCAGTTATGGGGAGCTCATATACACACACCCCCACACGGTAGACCGTCACCGTTTTCCTTGACACTCTGAGTCTGTTTCTAGTCTGGTTTGTCCATTTGTAAGTGCATTAGTGTGAGGAATGAGAGAGGCGGAGAGGAGAGGATGTATTAGCAAAGCCATACAATTTTCTGCGATGCATTAGCACGGGCCGGGGGAGGAGAGCCCAGGCTTCTGCACTGTGTTTGACATGTGCCTTTCAGTAAGATTCCATATAAACCTGCTGGCCCATTAACCAGCGCTTTTAAATATTGAATCAGCTTATTAAGCCAGGCAGAAGCATCTGAATCATCTCAGCCTTAGAATGGCTAGCTCAATAAAACAGTTCTTTATAAAACTACTTGTTTTGTCAATGAAAATACATTTGAATGATCATTTAGTTTGCGGTTATTGGTTTTAGATTTTTGAAATGCGAAATAAAAACATTATATCAGGTGAAGAATATAGCAAATAAAAAAGAAGAAAATTGGATGTTCAATAGCTGTCAGCAGAAGCAGGGCTCAACATAAGGATTAAGCATTTTCTTATGTGTAAAAAAGTTTTTAAATAATATAGCTGTAGTGTAACACTGTGATAGTTAGGAGTTCAAATATTATTTGCTGGAAAATGTATAAATAGTCTTGTTCATATTTTTCGATCCATTGTAACTGATGCATCCAAGACTATTACAATTCATTCAAGCAGTTTTGAATATATAATAATAATAATAATAATAATCAATAATAATAAAAATAGCTGTTATTATTATTATTGACGCACTGCTCAGAAGTTTGGGGTGAGTAAGAATTTGTTGAAAGAAATGTATAACTTTATTCTGCAAAAATGCTTTAAATTGATCAAAAGTGGCCATTAAAGATTTGTTATGTTACAATGTTTATGTTACATATGTTTATTACTTTTCCAAATATATACTGTTCTTTTGAACTTTCTATATATCAAAGAATCTTGGGAAAGAAGTATTAAGGTTTCCTCAGAAATATTAGGGTTTCAAAACGATTAGTCGCGATTAATCGATTCTAAATAAAAGTTTGTTTACATACTGTATGTGTGTGTAATTAGTATCTATTGAATGTATTTCTATGTATACACAGTACACACACACATAGTACGTGAACAAACTTTCATTTTGAATCGATTAATCACGACTAATTGTTTTGCTGGCCCTAAAAATATTAATCATCACTGTTACATTCAACATTGATAATAATAATAAATGTTCCTTGAGCAACATATCAACATATTAGAATGATCATGTGACACTGATGACTGGAGTAATGGCTGCTTATAATTAAACTTTTTATGTTTTTAAGTAATATATAAATGGAAAACTGTTTTAAAAAGTAATAATTTTCACAACAGTACTGATTTTACTGTATCTTTTTCTAAAACAAAAGCATAAAAGATTTTAACAGATTTACATCAGCTAAATTTACAACAAGCTCTCACACTGACTTGAGCTGTCTTACCATCCATATATTACTGAGCCCTGAAAATACTGTCTGCTTGAACCTTTTCCTGTACCTTTTTCAGCACATGGAGAGAATTGGCGTTTAATGGTTGATTCCCCCTTTGTTTATATTTCCACCCAGGCACCTCAAGGTAAAGATAATCAATATTCATCAGTTATGTATGTGGCTGACCTCCTCCTTACACTATTGAGTCTGGCTGTATACACAATCGACTGCTCCCATAAGCTGTAATGGATGAAAACGATATATGTGCAACTGCATGTCCAGGTCATATCAGTCCAGTGGAGATCATCGCTGTAACATTATAGGCCCCTATATGTTTCGTCCTTTCTATTTGCTATAATGCTTTTCTCAGCCTTCGCTTAATCTTCAAATCAAGAGAGGCCACCGTCGGATGCTGAGCCTGGAATTGTTCATGACTCGGTCATAAAGCAGGTCGTATAGTCATTTTATTCTGGCACACAAGTGGTGGATTTTTACTGCAGCCCCCGCACAACGCAGAGTCCTGTCTGATGTTTTAATAGGGAATATGTGAGGATCTGAAGGTGTGAATTATGTGCTTGAGAAAGGGGAGGGGGTGGTCTGCTGTCTTTGTGCTCTCTAATCAGTCCTTACTCATCAGAGAGTGCCTCTAAGTCTCTCTTCTCCTCCACCCTTCATTTGCCCTTGCACCACGACCACTTCCTCTTGACAGTATGACTGCTTACAGCATATTGGTGTCTGTCAGGGTTCCCGCGGGGCCTTAAAAGCATTGAATTTATTAATTTGGAAATAATACCTTAAAAAGACTTTAAAAAGTCTTGAATTTTGATGTCTGGGTCTTAAAAATTGTGCTGTATGTAACTTCTATGTATTGTAATTTTCCTCAAAAGTTTCATTTGTCAACCACGATTATTTTGATTAAATGACGTAGTATAAATAAAGAGTGGCGGAACCAGTAATTGAGAACGCAACGCAGCCCCGGGTCACAGTCGAGCGGCAACCTCACGCTCTCTCTCGTGAAGCCAATAAGGAAGTGACTAAAACTGCAATTCGTCGACTGGCCGCTTGAGGCTGGCTGCAGAAGAGAGTCAGTCCCATAGACTCCCCATGTTAATTTGTCCAACTTTACTGCAGACAAAAACATGTTTACAGCCTGGTTAAAAATTTTAAAAGCCTGGTTTTTATTTCTCTAAAAAACGTTTGCAAAACGTTTACCTTATGTGCGCTGAATATACGCGATGGCCGGATCAACATTCTACGTTATATAACCAATCCAGGGGTTTTTCTGCATTGATCTTTTTTTGGCGGCTGTCAAAGCCTTATTTGATCGGTGAGTGATGTAGAATAGAATGACTGCTTGCCTGACAGGGCGCGTACGAGAGAGAGCCCCGGCTGCGCGCGCACTCACAGTCTTCAAACAACACGAGCGCTTCTTGCTCTCTCTCTCCCTCGTGCATATTAATCAAAATAATTAAACACGATAGAAAAAGGGCGAAACACCAAAGTTTCATGCGCGCTCGCGCACTCACAGCCTTCAAACTACACGTGCGCTGTCTTGCTCTCTCTCTCCCTCATGCATATTAACCAAAATCAATAGACACGATAGAAATTAGAAAAAGGGCGGAACGCTAGACATCAAGTTGTTATTTTCAGCTGAAAGAAGAACTTTTTTTCAGTAAGCTAGGCCCTATGTGTTCAGTAAGCTTGTTTCAGTAAGCTATGTGTTTTCAAGGCTTCAAGGTTTTATTGAATGCTATCTCTTATATATAAAGTGCAAAGTAATGCATTCTTAGTCAGTCTTTTATTTTGTAATTTTAAGAGCAATAAACATATATTGCAATGTTAAGGAATTCATGTTTTGTTCATTAAGATATGTAAATCAACATGTATAAATTGTTAGTTGTCAATTAATGGGGAGATAATCGAAATCAAATCGATCTGGGAAAAATTTATCGTTAGATTAATCGATGCATCAAAAAAAATAATCGCTAGATTAATCGTTTAAAAAGTAATCGTTTATCCCAGCCCTAATCCAAGCACATGAATGCTCTCAATTTATAAAAACAAATTCCATCGCCTACGTGTTTCAACCATATACTGTATGGTTTCAACCAACAAGTGCCAGCTAGCTGCTAATGTTCCTGAAGCGGCAGCAGGATCTAATAATAGGGGCCGTTCACATATCACGCCTAAAAATGCGTGGAAAACACTAGGCGCACCGCTTTCTCCTTCTTTCCAAAGGGCTCGGGCAGAAGCGCACCTGAGGCAACAATGACGCGCACTCTCCATTAAGACGCAGAAATTTCAGCAAAGGATAAATGGATTTGCAGCACTAAAAATCGCACGCAGTAGCTCTGCTACTAAATTTATTTTTAAAATGGCAATCCATATACAGCTATGATCAGCTGTTCCTTCATCTTGGCTGAGCTTTCAACGTTGTTACGGGAAAGGATGAAGCTGATTGGTTAGTTCTTGTCACATGACCTGCGGTGCGCTTGCGGCTCTCTGAAAAGTTTAGATTTTTTTAACTCGATGCGGTGCATGGGCGTCGCGACCGCGTCGCTTCCATTATGAACACGCATACTGCGCGCAAAAGACGCGATATGTGAACGGCCCCTTATAGCCAGCTTGCTGCTAGCACTGCAGACCCTTCAGCTATGACCGCAACTAGAGTGGATCTGCACACAGCTTTTGGGGCCACACCAACAATGAAAGCCAAGGTGTTGTGAACTCTTAACACAATCACTAAACATCAGTCCTACAATGGAAATGAGGGTATCTCAGAGCTTTTCAAATGCATGTTCCCTGACTCCGAAATCGCTAAAATGTTTACTTGCGCTCACAATAAAGGAGAAGTTGACGGAACTGGCTGTCCTTGATAAAGAGATTGCTGCCCTGAGTGAAAAGCTAAGGAGTTGACTGTGTTTCTTAATTTAATGTATTGTTGAGTTCTAATTTTCGATGTTTATTGTTCAGGGTTCTCTCAGTTCCCCATATTCCCAGCATGGAATAAGTAGCTAGCTAATACTAAAAAACAACTTAACATTGTTCGGCAAACTGTCTTGTGGCCTACTGAAATGTTTTTATTTTTCACACCTGCTTGGCTTATCTTTTACTCATTCCACATTTGAAAAATAAATGAAAACAAGTTCAAGGATTTTGTTTTTTTTTGCTGGTAGGGACGTGAAATAGGTATTAATTTTTTATATAAATGGACTTAAAAAGGTCTTAAAAAGACTTGAATTTAACTTGAAGAAACCTGTAGGAACCCTGGTCTGTTAGACAGCACCTCTTTTCCCCCTTTTGCTCAGATACTCTTCTTCGCTCTGGTTTGCTGTAGAGTGGTGCATGACGATGAGCTCGCACCTGTAGTTTCCTCCTTATTACATGCTGCTATTGTGGCAAAGACAAGCAGGGGCGAGAGGAACGGCGTAAACAATAAACCACGGCAGCGCTATCTAATGGATCAATTTGTAATAAATCTGTTGCCTCGAGCTGTTGAGAGATTCATCCCCGCAAAGGTGACTGCATTTTTCCGTCCTGAGCACTTGGATAAGGTTGACAGATATATCAATGCATTTAATGAACCCACTGGTTCAGAAATGCAGGAAAATGTAGTGAAGGCCAGTAATTCACTTATCAAAACAAGATTTTCTCTCTTTTATCATTGAAGCGTTACCCTGGAGCTCTCGCTCTCTCGTTCTGTGCCAGCCCGTATGTTCTTTTCTTCTCTCTTTGCATCATTTGCATTGAGGGGCTTTGATTGGACTGGGCAGATGAGGCTCTCTTTGAAATGGCAAATAAATGTGCACATTGCAAATGGATTGTTTTTTAAAATCATCCACCGCTTTGAGCGCCTGTAATGATTTCAGGCATCGTTCTGTTTTCACAGTGAGCTAGCACTTCTATCTGTTTTTATTATACCGAAAAGCTATAAAATTGATGGGGTCTACTCAAAATTTAGTGCTTGAGATAGTCAGCCTAATATTTCTTCATATAATGGAAGAGTGTAAGTGGCGACAGTGGTTGTTTTGAGTGCGGTGACGGGGGTTATTCGACACACACCTTTTTATTGGATGCTCCAGGGATTTCACACAGCACAAATGTGTCACGGGATCCCGCCTCATGAAAAAAACATTAACGGGAGAAATTAGACGAGAAATGCTTTAAAGTCTAAGCCAACAGAAGTATTGATTTTATTCAATTGGCAGTATAAGCCTCAGTAATAAGTGGAAACGAGTCAGGGGTTAGTTCAGCCAGCACTCATACATCTTTAGGGTGTGCAAGAGCTTGTAGTGACGGTTTTTGCTAGTTAGAGGAAAGAACGCTAGTATATATACATAACCCTACTCCAATACTAATTAGGTTTTTGTTAAATGTAAAAAAAAAAAAAAAGATTAATAAAGGTTTATAGATTTATATTTTTAACTGTAACAATTTCTGTGGATGTGGAATTGGTGCTGAGTTACTGTGTAGGAAAATAAGATATAATTTCCTGTATATCAGTGACCATTTGGGACCTGTAAGAATGTAAAAATGTATGGATCGACAGGCTGACATGCTCTTCATATCAGTTTTCCTTCTGTTAAGCTGGGCATTATTATTGCATGAACACCTTGATTGGCTTATGGTTTCATCATTGTTTTTTTCAGCGTTTTTGGCTTTACGTGGATGTTTCTTTTCCTTGCCAATGTGGCAAGGTGAAGCAAAGCTATTAAGCCAAGTATTTTGTCTGCTTTGATTTCTAGGGCGTGTAATTTGAGCTTCTGCTAAATCGAACTGTTAAGCGAGTAATTCTCCGTTCAGACAGATGCACATTTTGCTCAGAGGTGTTACGTTTAGTGATCGACCGATATTGATTTTTTATAACCGATACCGATACCGATTATTTGCATGTTTATGTACCCGATAACCGATATGCAGAACCGATATTTATTTACTGTTATACTTCTGTTTCTGACAATTATTACAACACAAATGAGCTGAAAAAAAAACATTTTATTTATAACAATCACTCCTTCCTTGCATACAAAAAAAACTTTATATTTATACACAAATAAATAGAGGGGTCTGAGTCCAAAAAATTTAAGTGCACTGTGCAAGTGCAAGTGTCTTTGTTTTAAAATAAAAGCTTTGATGAGGTAAAAAAATAAAAACGGGTAAAAAAATAAAGCACAAAAATGATTCTAACATATTGGTGGGGGCGGGAGGGCTATTTAGCAGTGCATAGCTATTTAGTAGTGTAACTTAATACTCCCAGTTAAGCAGAACTAGGTTTTAGTGTAGAAAACAGAGTCTTTCAGCATTCTGCCCTGTAAGCCTGCTTCCTTCAAAAATTTCATGCAGTGGCCGTGCTTGAGGCTTCCTGATCATCAACCCAGTCAGGTGCTGAGCAATATGAACGAACTTTTATCCCGAGACTATATAAAATTAAACAGCACTTGTCAGTTGGCATTTTATGATCTAGATTCAATCTAACGTTAGATCATGAAATGCCAACTGACAAAGTGCTGTTTGACTATAATTTAATCAACCGCGATCGCGCATGGAGATAATAAATAATTAATTTCCACAAAGCGGTATATTTATATGTGTATTAGCGAAATAATTGTTATGTAGTAAATGATAATATAATCTAGTGTGTTTAAACAAGATAATCTTGTCAAAAGTTTCATTCAGTGGCATTGCTTGAGGCTTCCTGATCATCCACACAGTCAGGTGCTGAGCAATATGAACAAACTTTTTTTCCCGAGACTATATAAAGTTAAACAGCACTTGTCAGTTGGCATTTTATGATCTAAATTTAATCTAATGTTTAATCATGAAATGCCAACTGACAAAGTGCTGTTTGATTATAACTTAATCAACCGCGATCGCGCATGGAGATAATAAATAATTAATTTCCACAAAGCGGTAGGCTATATTTATATGTGTATTAGCGAAATAATTGTTATGTAGTAAATTAAAATATAATCTAGGGTGTTTAAACAAGATAATCTTGTCAAAAGTTTCATTCAGTGGCCGTGCTTAAGCCTCCAGATCATCTGTCAGTTGCTAAGCAATATGAACGAACTTTCTCTTCTAGACTAATGGTGAGCAAATACAACAGATAGAGAATTAAATTCAACGCTTTTCAGAATCAGAATCAGAATGAGCTTTATTGCCAGGTATGTTTACACATAGCGTACGAGGAATTTGTTTTCGTCACAGAAGCTCCGCAGTACAACAGAATAACAGCGACAGAACATAAAACACATAATAAAAGAATAAAAAAAACATTTTTTTTATTTTCAACATGCACTCATTCATGTCTGTTTTATTTAATTCATTTAAAGATACGTCTTTATTGGAGCAGGACATGACGAACACTACGTAACTCGATGAGTTCGTCTCAATTGTTTAGAAACAAGCTGCATAAATTAACTATATCAGGAATTTATGTCTCAGATCTCATTTGTGCATGTCTGTTATGTTAAATAAAGTTGATTAATTAAAGCAAACCAAGTAGAACATATACTTTACCTGTGCACTGAGTTGTTGTTGACTGATCACCTCAGACGCCCGGGCTGCAATGGCGGAAATCTCAAAACGGCCACAAGATGGCGCCGTAAATCGGCGAATCCGATATTACAAAACCGATACCCGATTATGGAAAAATGCTTAAATATCGGGAAAAATATCGGTAAACCGATACATCGGTCGATCACTAGTTACGTTCACACATTATATTGACAGTGTGCATTTTTAGCTTTATTTTTCACAACAAATTCTTAAGGGCCCTCTTATCGTGTTTACGCACCTCCCTTTTGCTTATTGCAGTTATTAAAGTATTCCTCTTTACTTGGAGAGCAGCTCTTCCCCTCCATTCATCCTCCAATTAAAATAACGACGTGCGTGTTCCTGTGGGCTTTTTAAGCGCTCCCATCACATGCTGTCATCAAGGGGAACATCACCGTACAAACTCCTGCGGGTGAGCGCAGATGAGCGATGGCTCGTGCTCTCACTTGCACTTTCTTGTAATTATTGGAATTGATGTTTTTGCCGAGACGCTCCACATCTGTACAATCTGCAATAAAGAAGGAGGGAGCGCTGAAGCTGCTAGACTGATAATAAAAGGCAATCAACCTTCTTCCCGCCACTCTCACGCAAAACGAAGCAGCAAAAATCCTAATTAACCGATCGGCCGAAAACATCCGGCGTGTTTTTTAGCTACTTCTTCTTGTTCTCTAATGAAGATACAAACCCAGCACAGACTGCTACTGCACATTCTCTACCATCGACCTTCTAATTGTTTCCCATCTCTGATTATCTCTTATGCATATTTAAATAAGTGATCCCGGCCCTGGATGCTCATTGGTCGGCAGTCCAGCCATATGTAATTTTGTATACATGTAACTGCTGAAGCCAAACACTTTTCAACTGCACAGAATCAGACATTTTTTTTCACAATGTCAGGAACTATCATTTAGCACAGAGGTCTTCAGCTTTTTTTGGCCAAGGTTCTCTTGATAGAGTGATTGAAGATATTGTTACATATTATATAAAAATGTGGGTTGCATCATCAGCCTTCTCTACAAAAACAAGTGTATAGTATCACTATAGTTATTGGGGTTATTACTTATTTTATGATGATCTACATTGCAAAACCATTCAAATAATCATTTGTATGTAGCCATATACTTAACATTTTAATATTAATTGGAAGTGAAATATTTGGATGTTAACTTAATATTGTATTTCCTAACACATTAGACATTTAGACACATTTTGTGTTTTATGTTTATGTTATTTCACTTTAATGGTAATTAAAATCATCCATCCATCCATCCATCCATATTATGATGACACTTGAACATACACAATTTGAAAAGTCCATTATGGTTTATAATGACTTTATGAACTTTTTGAAGCATCAAAGTTTTGGGTGAATGGACTGAATCTTTTATGTTTTTGTAACAAATAAGGTCTGGAACAAACTGAAGGTGAGTTACTGATGGCAGAATGTCATTTTTGGGTGAACTATCCTCTTCAGGTGAGACCGGAATAGTGTTTTTACTAGTCGACTAGGTTGTGTACAAACCTAGTAAATGCTGCACGTTTGTGTCTAACAACACATTTGTTGACTTTATTAATCACGTAGCACAACTTCTCAAAGCCAACAGCTTAAACCGAGTATATGATGCTTTTTCCCCCTGACTGTGTGTCTTTGAAGATGTGTTTGAGAAGGTTACAGTGATAGCGAAAGAGAGCCGCTCTGCCACCTGAAGGTGTCTCGGGGGTCCGTCGCAGTAAATCAGCGAGCTGAAGCCTGCCTCCCTGATGGTTATCAGTGCTTATGTAAAGTGCTCCGTTCCCCCGCTGTTCTAGAGAGGGAGGCAGGCGCGCGATTGATCTCGCCATTGATTTCCCACATCGCTGCCTTTTTCTGATGACACTGGAGTTGTCTCTCCTTTTTGTCATCGCAAGTGTTCTTTGAATCCAGCCTCGTCTGTTAGCAGAGGCGGAATCGTCTGGTAATTGAAGCAGCTCCGTAACCTTTTTTTTTCCCTTCTCGGTGGCGAGATTAATTATTGTCTAGTCACAGGCAATCATTTCTCACTTTTAAAGCAAATTACACAGGGGTCGTATGTTTGCGCTTCGCTAGTGAGTGGCATTTGTTTCCAGGGGGCTGTTGTTCAAGGTTTTGGAGAAGGGCTTTGGACCGTGTGTTTCCGGGCTGCCTCTTCTCCTGGTATTTACCTGTAATCCTGTTTTTATCAGCCTGTGGAGGAGGAGATGAGCCCAGCACCTCCCCGCATCCAGCATTGCTCTTTGTTTTTTGTGAAAGACTGAAGTAGCTCTAGGGGACTGACAGACTGGAGAGCAGAAGAGGGGCTCTGCCACTTACTTTCCCTTGAGAGCGTTCTCTACTGCCAACCCGGCGGCTGCTGCCGAGTCGCCCACTGTCACCTGACCTGGGTGTAACCCACTGAGAGACCACATGCTCCTCTGAGCAGAATGCTAATTAGCGGGGAATTAAATTTCTCTCAGTCTCATTCATCTACACCGAGCAGCAGGAGGCTTGTGTATTCTCTTGTACAATCAGTTTATTGCTCAAAAAAATAAATCTTGGAAATGCTTTATAGTATTACTAATCTGTTGTTGAGTTTTATATTGTTTAAAAAAAAGAATATGTCGAATTTGTTTAACACCCATGTAGGCAGGTCAGTGACAAGAGTGTCCATTATAAAGAAAAGGGTTTCATTTATTCATTTATTTTTTATAAAAACAGTTGCTGCTAGAAAACAAGCTTTAGGTTATTTTAATTTAATTTAATTTAGGTTTTATTTTTATATATTTTAAATTAGTTAAACAAGTTCAAGTTAAACATTTTATTTTCATTCCATTATTTATTTTAAACTTTTTTTTTCAACATGAAAGGGCAAATTATCTGGCATTTTAAGAGACTTAATGACCTTGACACCCTGTAATGTGTTCCTCTCTGTGATATAATTCCACTTTTGTTGTTGTATTGTATCATTACAGCTGTATCACGATGCATGAATGGCATTTTAATGCATTTGTAAACAGATTAATACAGCGGACCAAATAAAAAAGCTGACCACTGTGATATTATAAGATGTCCATCCATTTAAAGAGTTTGTTTGTGCTCTCATCTCTCACCTCTGTGTCGACTGTCAGTACACAAAGCGTGCTTTCTGTCAGTAATTATCATGTACGAGCTCATTGCAAACATGAATTAATAAAAGGGAGGTGAGGCGCCTTTGCCTCACGTAGAGACGGGCTTGTCTCAGGCAACCGGAGCAGCACGTCGTAATAAAAGCCAAATAATGCTCCTGACAGCAGCAGTTTAAATTTCACTCCTCACCCAGGCAGCTTTTTTCCACATTGCAGCCATCAGTCACTCCACAGTGTGCCCTAGAGTAAAAGAGATCGAGAGGGAGAGAGATAGTTGTGGAACAGCATTATTCCTTCAGTGCCTCACCAAGGCTCAGTGTCGCAGTCTGCTCTGCTAATCAACGCCATGCGCTGTGAATTACAGAGTAAACAATACACAATGCTTCCTCTCACTCGCACATACAATCTCTCTCTTTCTCATTTCCTCCTCCCAAGAGCATTTTGTCTTGCCTCTGCAGCCGTGGAAGCAAAAACAAAAAAACGGGGGGAAATAAATGGCAGTTTTCTTTCATTGTCCCTTCTAACCTACCTTCTTGAGCTTGTGCCAGAGGAGAGCTTGTCTGCCTTGTAAATGGCAACGTGGCGATAAGAATGATGAAAGGGGGCAGTGAGTGTGACCTTTCCTCCGATAGAAGGATGGTCATGAGCGAGAAATGGAGAGGAGGAGAGAGAAATGGAAATGTTTAGAAAAGCATACTGCCATACTCCTCTTATTATGATGTATACTATATGCTACGATATTGTGCAGAGTATGCATATCTGTCTGTCTGTCTGTCTGTCTGTCTGTCTGTCTACAATTTATATCTATATCTGTTATAAAAATGCAAAATAAATCCCAATTAAATTATATATATATATATATATATATATATATATATATATATATATATATATATATATATATATATAGTGCTAATAAATAAACATAAAAAAAAATAAAAATAATAAAAAATAAAAAATAAATAATGAAAAATAAATAAATAATTCAAATATATGCATTTGCATTCTCATTTTACACACAACACACAAACACACACACACAAAGTGACAGTGCATTCAGGCTATCAATTTTTACCTATCATATATATATATATATATATATATATATATATTTATATTTATATTTATATAATTTATATAATTTATATAATTTATATAATTTATAAAAATATTTTTATTGTTTATATAATTAACAGCCTTTTTGCCAATTTGGCAATGGTAGATTTAGGGGCCATTTAAAGTTAATCACTAAATCACTCCGCTAAATTGCAATCCTAAAAACAACAATTTTTAATTCCAATATGAAGGACGCCACTTGATAAATTAAACAGACAGAGCGATGAAGTCATGTAACAACAATGTAGCTTCTGTTTGAAATGCTTGTAATGGACACAATGCCTACGGTTACTTATTATTTTTAGGAAGTAGTAGCCTGTTAATTGTATATACCAATTAAATGAGAAGATTCCAAACATAGTGTCAGCGAAAAGTGAGAAATGGTCGGAAGCGACAGGCATGCCTTTAATGGTATCGGACTCCTGGAATGAGAAACAATAACAGGGTAACAGTTGGCCTGTGAGATTATAATCTCAGGCTGCAGAGAAATGAGAGCGATGGAGGGCGAGCCGTGAGAGCAGGGTGTTTTATATTCTCTCCCAGGCTGTGATGGTGATGCTCGCGGTGCTGGCTGTTTTGTGTTGGTGTGAGGCGAGCTCTGCAGCACCACCTGATTTGACTTGGTAATGCGGCATTGATGAGTCTGGGGGGAAATCGGCCAGAAGAGCACAAATGCGCTGCAAAACTGCAATGTTAAATATGCTGTCAGTTCTCTCTCAGCTACTGATAAAAAGAGAGAATGGAGTGAGAGGAAGAAGAGGAGAGGGCAAGGAGAGTGATATAGCGGTCAAGTGCACATGCCCGCTGCCGCCCAACTCTCCTGACGGACGTGAATACGCTGACTAAAAGGTGACTAAACTAGTAATGTTTTTCTGAGATGCTACCCCTCTCCTTGAGAAACGATTAGACCACGTCAGAGAAAGGAAACACTTTCACCGTTTAAAACATCGCGGTGAGAGAATATTGAATATGTTTCAGCAGGGATGAAAGCTGAGAATGGAAATAAGGCCAAGCTATTAATTCCTCTGATGGTTTTTAAGAGCACAGTTTTATTGGTGCTGTGGCCTTTCTTTGCACTCAATCTCGCACGCACAGTAGTTTTCAGAGGACGCTGGACGCTGAGGCTGTTGGCCTTGACTGAAGGTAATTAACTTCAAGATTAGGTGAAGTCAATTCCCAACACTTAGTTTATGGGTCAATGACAAATAAGAGTGTCCACCATAAAAAGAAAAATCTTGTTAAAAACATGTGCCACGTTTTTTTTTGGAAATGTACTTCTAGCATTCACTTTGGTTTTGAGAAAAGAAAGAAATGAATACTTGTACTCAGCAAGGACGCATCCAATTAAACAAAAGCGACAGTCAACACATTTTCAATGTTACAAAAGAGTTCGGTTTCAAAAATTAGGAATGGTGTCCTCAAAAATATTAACCAGCATAATTTTCAACAATGATTAAATAATAATAAGAAATGTTTATTTTAGTTTTTTTTGCACCAAACTAGCATATTAGAATGATTTCGGAAAATTAATTGTAAAATACATTAAAATAGAAAGTGGTTATTTTGAAATTGTAAAAACATTTCACAATAATACTATATATAATATATATATTAGGGGTGTGCATTGGCACTGCCCTCACGATTCGATTCGATTACGATTCACCAGGTAACGATTCGATTCAATTCGATTCTACGATGCATCAAAATTCTACTGCACACAAGGAAAATTTTTCATCAGTCATGAGGCAATACAAGCAGATATTAAACAACAGATTTTATTGGCTGCTATGTGTCTCCTGTATCTTTGACATAAAAGTTATTAAATAAAATAAAATGTAATTAAATAAAATAAAATGTAATTAAATAAAATGTAATTAAATCAAATTAAATGGTACAGGGTATTGGATATGGCATTTTCATACCTGAAAATGAAAACAATCAAAATCACTGCTTTCAGTGCTTTTTTTTTTTTTTTTTTTACACATAGTAAAAAAGCAGCTCTAAGACAGGGCACTTCCTGAAGTCCTGTGCAAATATTAAAATAATAAGTAACACTATTTTAACAACAACCACCCAGGAATAAAAATATTCAGTGCAACAACACACAGTAACCACTTATTACTGTGAAACTTTTTTCAAGTAGTTAAGTAAAGTGCAAACTATTCTCAACAAAACAGCAGCTTAGCAGCTATATGACAATGACAATTATATATGCCTGCCCCCTGATCCTACCATCACATCAGCTGCATACAATCGGTAGCTTATACCGGGGCTCAATTGTTTCAAGCATGTGGCAAAACCCCACATTTTCTACCACAGAATAGGGTCGTAGATCCTTCGCTATAAAACATGCCACCGATCGTGTGATCCTCTTTGCTCTCTGGAAGTTGTGTGGCAATGTTGATCAGGATACCAATGATCAACATGGTTCGTGAAGTTAGTTGTATTGCCAACGTGCTTAATTTTAGTGTGGCAGATTTTACACACCGCGTAAGACGTGTCTAGTGTCCCATTCACTTCATAAAATCCGAAATGTGTCCAGATGTCCGCTTTCCAAGCTTTGGGCGCGTTTTTTATAATCCGTCTATCACGGTCATCTCCCTCCGCCTCAAACATCTTGCTTGTTGTTGTTGTTATTCTCACGGAACCGGAAGTATTTAAACTTCACAACTTTTTTGTCCGCCAGAAAGTGACATAATCGATTATGGCACTTTGCCGCATCGATGCTGAATCGTTCATGCCCCGCATCGCGATGCATTGCCGAATCGATTATTGTTGACACCCCTAATATATATATGTAATTCATAAATGGTAAGCCCTAAAAGAAACTGAACTAAGCTTGCTGTGTCATACAAAGGTCAAATAATCTGATATTTTAAAAGCTCTTGACATGAGTCAACATGAGTGTCTGAAGGGCTTTTCTCTATCATATCATATGTTTCTATATCTTGACTTCATGAGCGTCATGTCATTAACCCTTATAATGGATGCACAACCTAACTTCCTGCTCGCTGCTGTGTTAATTCCAGATTCCCTCTGTGCTTTCACAGTGGATGCGACCGCGGTTAATATTAATGCACTTTGAACCGAAGAATGCCAGCATAGCTTTATCCCTGCGACTAGGTAGAAGAGGAGCAATAAAGCCTTGTCTGGATAAGGATCAATACAGGATATGACAGTCCTAATGTGATGTCTGAGCCAGAGAGAGAGGATTTCGGTGGATGGAAGCACAGCAGCGGCAGCCGTGACGTTACCACCCAACAGCTGCAGTGCTGTTTATTTAGTTGTTTGATAATGATGCTTGACCTTTCCATTCAAGTCTGCCTCCGAGCATTCACACACCCCTCTGCAGCGAATCCGTATCCATGCTTGTAGTCCAAGGCCAAAAAAAGCTGTTTGTGTGTGTGTGTGTCGCTGACGTCCCTGGCTGTTAGTGTTGATGAGCATCTTGCTTCTCTCAGGCCGGTCCCTTCATGCTTTGCCAGTCCCAGGAGTGGATTGTTTCAAATTAGTATGCATTAGGTGGTTAGTGCGGAGCGTTTCATTATGCAAGATTGCACTAAACTGTCTATGTTATGATTAGCCAGTTTCCCCTAAATCAAAGTCAGGCACATGCTACAGCCTTAATCTCTTCATTTTCTCACAGGGAGCTGCGCTGCGGAGAGAATGAACGAGCGAGGGAGGGACCGAATGAGAGGATGGAGGAAATCAGGGGAAAAAATGGTGTCTGAAAGAGAGATAGTAAATCATCTGGCATTAGATGAGCTTGGGTAGTCTGTGCGGTTAGTGTTTCACACTGAGAGATCTGGGGTGTCCTGGTGTTTAATAAAAATAAACTGGAAGAGGAAAGAAATCTGTGATGTTTTGTTCCATTAGAAGAGGCAAATGTTGCACCTGTGTGTCCCTGCTTTTGCACCGAGCCGCTTTCATCCGTGAGACGGTTTATTTTTCATCACGTTGTCCAGCGCTGCAGTGCAGCCTCACCTAGAGAAGCCCATTATATCAAACCATGAATCATTTACGCCAGCAGAGCTCACACGTGCCGCCTGCATTTTTAATGAGAGATTATTGCATTTCATAAACAGAGCTTTAAAAAATTCAAATCTTATTGATCCGGGCCGAGAAGCACCCGAGCTGGATTGAATATCTTTGCCGTTTTGCCCATCCCACTCCCTGCTGTTTATCTCTGGGGTTTGATTGACACCGTTTTTCTTCTCATTTAATCAATTAATTCGGTCTATCATGGCTTCGTTTTGCGTTCAGTAGCAGTGTTTGGCAGGCTCCATCATCAGCCACCCACGTGTAATGAGAGGACATTTTAACAATTAGCGCAGGTGAGAGACGGGGCTCTGTTTAAAATGGTGGCGGCTGCAGCGGAGGTGTTGTGTTTCTGCAAGGTGTTTGGACAGGCATCGGGGTTAATGTGCTGGAAAAGAGTGATTTAGGTCAGTGGTGGTGTCTACATCTGTCACTGAGAGAGAGAGAGAGAATGAGGAAGGGGAAGAGAAGAGCTAGTGTGAAAGAAAATGATAAGCTGATGCTCACGGCAAGCTGCGACGGTAACAAATAAGCAGTTTCACCTCTTTATAAGGGAGCAGATTGCCAAAACCTGAGCAAATAGGGAATGTACATCTCTCTCCTGTCTCGTCTCAGGAGTACGCTCCAGTTTCTGTGTAAATATCACACTCGCTGATGAAGGAAGAAGTACTTGGCTCTGAACAAGGGGATTAGAGCAGCTATTTTATCATTTATTAATGCATGTCTGTGTCTGCCACTGACTCGTGCTGTTTAACTTTCAAATCGCGCCACGCTGATTCAGGAGCGGTGGTATGATGTGATTTTATTGTGAGTAATTGGTTTACATGTAAAATAGACATGCATTCTGTGTCAAATCATTTTTTTGGTCACCTAACACTATTAATTGTGTTTAAAGGGATGGTTCACCCAAGAAAGAAAATTTACTCAGCCTAGTGTTGTTCCAAACCCATATAATTTTTTTCTTTCTTTTGTGGAGCACAAAAGAAGATATTTGGTTATCATTCAGTTCCATTGTATGGATGGACAAAGAAAACATTTCTGTAAAATATTTATAAAGAATAAACAATACAAGTTAAGCTCACCTGATGATTGAAAAAAAATCATTTTGACTTTCCTTTTAAAAAGAGTAAAAAGACACTTATGATTGAAATAAACGGAGCCAGATAAATCCAATCCAAATATGCTCAGTATTATTGCCACAAGATGATTTTAGTTAACGGTACATTTTTAACAGGAGAATTGAAATGCTTTTGATCCCTGAAAAGTTTGAACCTCGAAAGTTTTTGAAATCTAAATGTAGGAGAATGCCAAAAAGCTTTTTTTTTTAATGAATGGCGTGAGGCAGTCATTTAACATGACCCCTCATTTCAAACAATTTTCTGTAGCTTGGCATTTAAACAAAAACTTGCAAGTATAATAAATGCATTTTGGCTTGTTTTACATGGCAAAAAAATGAAGCATGCAACAAACACGCTTCCCACTCAACCAAATTGCTGTGTATAATAATTATCCTGTGTGATCTCGAGTTCATAAGCTGTTGTTGCAATGCTAATAGAAGGCTTTTTGCCATTTGCTTTCATTTTGCCTTTTCCACAATAGTGTCAGCAGCCTTAACTGCGACCTCCTCCACTCTGATATTTTGCAGGCTGTCCCTTCAGAGTGGCCCGTTTCTGACCGTGCCAGCAGTGATTAATGGGGGCATGGGCTACGCAGTATAAAACTGGATTTACATGGAAGCTTATGACACACAAGTGGATTAGCTGGCTTTAGAGGTGAATGGACGTAATTGATTCTGATGTGTTTTTTTGCCAAATGGAGGAGTGGAAAAAACAGAGTTGACCAGGTGCAGTGACCCCTTCCGCATTTCTTTCTCTTTTTTTCATTTTTTTTTCAGTGTGGCTGCCCACGTCATGTGGTCATGAATGCAGCAGATCCCCGAGGGGCAGTGGTCGTCCTGTCTAACCTCTGTGTTTGAATTACATTTGTGTGTGTGTGTTTGTTCAGGGTGGGTGGCGAGATGCTCGCATACACAACTGAATGTGACTGAACCGGACTCTGCTAGTGACAGCTGTGTGGGCTCGGAACAAAAAGCTGCCTTCTTTTCTGAGCATGTGCCCTGCCCCCTTCCTTTACACACAGTGTCACATCTGTAGCACTGGGGGGTGGCGAAACCTTTCAGCTGTCACGACGCCTTTCAGCCGAAGATCCTCTTGGGGCTCGGAGATTGATGCATTTATTTATCTCTTTATCTTAATCAGAGATATTAAGAGGGGAAGGTAATTAATTGGCTGTGACTCTATTGGACAGGACGTGGGGAGGTGTCTATAGGCGCCCTGGTGACACGGCATCCTGGTCGGGACAATACACACAATCTGTGTAAGTAATAGGTGCAGTGATTCTGTTTCCTAAATAAACATGAGGATTGTGCTGAACTTAGCAATTCTGGCTCTGATTCCATTTACAATTTTCTTTTATTGTTTTGCAGCATGAAGCAACATAATTTCTATATTCATTCATTATTAAATTAATCCACTTCATTAGGAAAATGTTTTCCTTATTAAATGTGAAAGTTATATTACAGAATAAAATTATATAATATATTTTATTATATTATAAAAATATGATAAATAGTAAAATATAGTACATAATAAAATATTAGTCAATATTTGTATATATTTAAAACATTTGTGAGAGTCTGTAACTATGCTTAAAGGCATAAACACAGTAACAATTCTTGATACTCATTGAGTCATACATTAGAAATGTAATGACTTGTGATTCAGTAAGTGATTCAGATTGTTTCAATGATTCACAAGTGTTTTTGATTCCCTAAAAAGGAACCCGGCATAGTCATTTGTTCAGAAATCGGACTGCATTTGTCATGTTTTATATTTAGTAGTTAATCAGGCAATAAAGATGCTGTTGTAGTTCTGTGTGAACACATGTACTGCTGTTAAACGAACTGTGAAAATTATTTTTGTCAAAGACTACGTCCAGATTTGATACATAATAATGCTCAAAACAAGAAGTACTGGAGTCGGATTCCTTAACACCTCCATAAGTTGTGTAGTCTTGTATCTCTTAATGAGCGGTAACATTTTTCTGGGTAATGTTAGTCTGTTTTTATATGCTGCTGAAAGGTTGGTGATCAACTGCATTAAGAACTTCTGGATTACAGAGTTCATCTTCTTCGCTTGATTTGGAATACGGAAGTGCTGTTCTATAATTCGTAAATGGTGGAGAAGCAATTTGTTGTCAGTTGTCGAAAAATTACGAAGTTCCTGCATTTTTTATTTTTTATATGTATAACCTTATATCTAAACTTGCATAAGCAGCATAATATCTGCAGGCATCGACTCCCTTCAGTATGTCCATTGCACTATTTCTTCTCCATTCTTCTCCCTGTCAGTTTATTACAGCCAAGTAGTTGCCTGTGCTGTTTGTTTGATTCCTGCAGCAGGCAGGACTGTCATCGCTGATGAAACGGTCTCCTCTAGTTTGCTGCTCAGCATCTGTGTTTACTCGTCTGTCATACTGTGCACTGCTAGGGAGGAGAGAGCGACAAGAGTTTGAGCAGAGGGCAGGACATCTCCATCTCTCCTGGATTCTTATCAACACAGAAGTGGGTGACTCATATGAAGTGTGTGTGTGTGTGTGTGTAATAACTCCCTTCAGTTCAGTGTAGTCAAAATTCTGAACATGACCCGTCATCACAGTGAAGCACTCATCACACTTGGATCATTTAATGGGGTCATATGATGTTGCTAAAAAGAACATTATTTTGTTTATTTGGGATAATGAAATGTGTCTATGCGGTTTAAGGTAAAAAAAAAAAAAAAAAAAACCTTGTTACTTTCCACATACTGTACATTATTGTTTCTCCTCTAAGCACCGCCTCTCTGAAATGTGTAGTTTTTTTACAAGGCTCATCGGTCTAAAAAGTGAGGTGTGCTCTGATTGGCCAGCTATCCAGTGCATTGTGATTGGCTGAATGCCTCAAAAGCGTGTGACGAAAATGTTACGCCCCTTACTATACTATGATGCGTGTCCCGGTCAGAATACCGATGCGCCAAGACAAAAACAATGGAACCCATTACAAACGAGCCATTTGTTGCATCCAGTTGGGACATAATTATAGATTATAATGACTTATACTATGTTTTTACACGTTGCATTTTATTGCACAGCGTTTACATAGAACCTTGTCTGCATTTTTGATTGGAGCAACAAACAACAAGTGCTAGGCCTTCTGCATTATGCAAATGTTCCCAAATCGTGACGTAGACATATGGGAGTATGTTTAAACGAGGTATTTTAGGAGGGCTTGGACAAGTATAAATAACAAATGAATTGAGACTTTAGTCTTTGTAACCTTACAGATCTTCTTTATGCACCAAGAGCTTGTAACACTCTAAAGAGAAAGGAATACTTGAAATCACATCATATGACCCCTTTAATAACCAATGCATCATCTTGAATATATTAATCCAAACAGTTGGATTCTTGTGATGTGATGTCATGTGATGATGTGTTGCTTTCATGAAGATCTAGTGTTAGTGGGTTGCAATGTTTGACTAGATTGCCCATAATCTGAGTGAACCAAAATACCAGATTAGGGATGCACAAAAAACTAATAATTTTTAATTTAATTTCTTGGTTTCAGTTAGAGGTGGATAAGTGTCTGTCTGTCTATCTATCTAGATATATTATTTCATCTTTTTCATTATAAACGGAGTTATTGCTTTCAGTCTTTTTCTCTACTTGCCTCTGCTTGTTTGTAGGGCTGCGCAGTTCGGCCCAACATTTTGTAATTCTATACTAATTTAATTATAATAATGATATTGTATTTTTTTATTATTATATTTGTCAATATTATTATAATATTTTAATATTTATATCACTAAATAAAAATCTTAAAATAAAAAAATTTGATGTAATATTTTACCATAAAACATTTAAAAAGAAAAATAATGTAATAATTATATTCTATACTGTAATTTTACTGTTAGTTGCATCACTGGCCACTGAAACATAAATTAAAATCACAACCTTCTGCACGGTTTCAGTTTTACTTCATTTAACCGTTCAACCCTAGTATAAATCAATTTCATATTTAATTGTACATTATCATTTCCACTTTTTTCAATTTATTTTTTTAAACACTAAAAACGCTATTAAAGGAAATCTTTATGAAAATACTGTGCAGGATGAGACTGTGATGCCTAAAGTAATTTGTAGAGAATGGTTTTAGCTATTACTGTTATTTTTACATTATTTTGCCAAAGTAGTCAGTAATTCTAGTATGAGCCATGTATCCCTATCAGCCAAAACATAAAAATAATTATCGGTTTATCATATAGGCTATAATTGTAATATTTTGTGCATCTCTACTAATTATACAGGCTTTGCATACAGTTTCGCACATCTCTGGTTAGCGCAAGCCAGGTTTTCAACCAAAGAAAACAACTTGAGTTGTGGTGGAGGAGGAAGGGGAAGAAAGGTTAAACACTTGAAATACTTTATTTGTCCATTGAGGCAAACTAATAAGTGTTCTGAAATAGAGCCACAGATGAACCAGTAATTTCAGCAGTTTGTTGGAGAATTCAGGTTATGCATTTGGCTTAGCCCTCAAGCTTCATGGAGAAAAATCACTCCCCGCCATTTTTAAGCACAGCAGTTGGTAGAAGTGTAATTGTACACCTGCAGTTTTGAAAAGGAGAGAAAAAAGCCCCTTACATCCAATATGCGGTGGACCACTTTGCTGAAAGGGTGACGGGAGGGTGTAATGTATTCACAACCACCCCCAGAACGAGCATTACTTTACCTGGGCTTAATTGAGGGTAAGCTCCCCTGACACGGGCTCTTGTGCACTGAATCCTGACAGAAATAAAGCTCCTGAAGGCCACGGAGGGGACCGGAAAGGAAATGATTAAGTTGGGCGTTATACTGGCCGGCTCCTTCCACTCTTTTTATGTTATCTTGCTCATCTTTACCTGAGCCTGTCTGGAAACCCAGCCCTGGAGCCGTGCTGAAATAGATGCAGTTATCACAGAGAAAGACAGCAAACATCTGAAAAGAGAAAGAGAGCGAGGCGATGGAGGAAGACAGAGGACAGAAGGTTTTGACACCCATTGTTTAGGTGGAAAACAGACAGTGGAGTCCAGGGCAGAAAAGGGCAGAGAACTCATTGGTCCATGGGGTGATGCTGTTCTCTGTCTTTGTCTCCAGCTGTCTGGATTGTACCTGGAATAAAGAGCTCTGAAATTATTGATTGCTGCTCTCTTCGCTGTGGTGTCAATATTGATCGAAATGTAGAAATATTGTTCCTTCTGATGCTAATTACATTTGCCATAATCGCCAGCGTTGCGCAAGTTTTATATTTAGCAGCTAAATGAGTGATGATGGGAGGTGTCGTGACAGGTGCCATATTCTCTGTCACAACCCCAACTGCTGTGTTTAATCAAGTGAGTCCTGCGGGAATCAGCCTCGGGCCGTGACTATCCCAGCATCCCACCGGAGAGTGGCAGATTAGGTATCAGTTGAAGGGATATCGAGGTGCTGATGAGAGAGCATGGGGGTTCATGGGACGATGTGCTCATACGGTTAACCCCCAAGGAAAGGGTAAATACACACAACATATTTTATTCTGTTGTATCGCTCCCTGTATGTGCAGGCGAGATGTTTTGGCAAACACTTTGATAAACTGATGATTAAGAAGTGAATTATTTCTTCCTGATTATTAAAAGCTGTCATTAGATTGCAGTAACTGTTATTACTTCAGGGGTGTTCACACATGAACAAAGAAAAAAGGGATCAGAAATATTTTTTTTTTCTATAAATGTTGGCAATTTAAAGCAAAATGGGAGACAGATTGTTGAAAATGTGACAAAAGCAAGAGTTGTGCTTTATGCTCATTCAAATTTCCCAATGCGGCTTCATTTTGAATCACAAGCTTGATTTTCCCTTTGGTTTTAAATTTGGTCATTTTTTCCGGAATTGGGCTACACTGATATATTTTTGTTTCTGTAAAAAGAACCGTAAGAGTTATTTGCTTGTCTGTCGGACTGCACTACTTGCATTACATGTTTTTGAGTCACATAAAAGAACCAGTTGTTAAGTCTCTAGTTTAGGGAATTGGTCTTTGATGGTTGCTCTCTATGTTTTCCTCAGTTTATTTTTCTAATGATTCCAATCAACTTGTCTTCTTGAACGATACATTAAAAGAACTGCCTCATATGAATCATTTGTTGTACAGTGGTTGCTCTAAATGTTTTGATTCACTAAATATATCTGGCTTATAAGAGTCATATGTTTGTGAATAGGGCTACACCAGTTGCGTTGTATATTTTTGATTGACTAACAGTTTTCGAACAACTCAATAGAGTGATACGTCTTGCCATTATTTCGAGGTACACAGCCTTTTTATTACATCCCATTCAATATAGATTGTGAACTCACCTTCACAAGTCAAGGAAAATATGATTTCTTTCTCAGTGGCTCTGAAGATTCACTGCTTTTCAGCAGCAGTTCTCCCTCACTGCTCAATCTGTGCTGCTAGACCTGAATCTTTACAGTAAACACAGATAGAGGGAACCTTATAATTTGGTACATTACAATATTATTAACTCAAAAAAACAACAACAGTGCCTAAACCATGTATTTTCTCAGCACTGTGGTTTGGATGATCAGTATAATAGGTGGAGACATACAGTACAAAGATGGCGTGTGTTTTAAGTGGGTAATTTATGAAGGAATGCTCTTTAGAGGAAAAAGCCAGAGGGTTGAGGTCACAGTGAGGAATTCCTATCTGCATTTGCAGCCGTTTCATTCATAATCTCTCTCTCTGAAGCTCTCATCACTATGCTGGATTATGCTGAACAGGCTTATGGTACACAAAGCGTGTTGGAGCCTGTGTTCAGAAAGAATTCCACAGAGGTGACAGGTCCAGTGTTTTGGATATTTAATTGAAGATTCTGATTCCTTTAATTAGCCAGCTGCAGTATGTCTCCATCTGTCACTTGCTTCACCCTAAGAGATCGCTGATGGGGGAGGGAGGAACGCTACAGAGAATAAGAGGAGGGAGGTACAAGGGCCAAAGCTGGAAAGTGAAAAGAGAGTGACAGATAGCGAGAAAGGAAAAAAAGAAAGAACCAGCAGAGAAGGGGCTACTGAATGGGAGGAAGTATTTTGGGGATGTTTCGTTGATCGGGCATTATTATTAAACCATTGTGCCTTCATCAAGATGATGAAGAGTGTCAACACTGGTGCCTGGCTTTATTTTTATTTTTATTTTATTTTTTACTGTATGCAGTGTGGTTGCAGAACAGTGAACTACATTAAAATACATTTGCAAAAGTGATCCTTTTCTTTTTAGCATTTTATGTAGTGTGGATGCTACTAGTGAAAATATAAAAAATATTTTTGCAAAAGTTATAATTTATTTTATTAATTTATGCAATGTGGTTGCACAACAGTAAACTACACTAAATACATTTGAAAATGTGATCATTTGTTTTTTTTATATAGTTTATTTGATGCAGTGTGGATGCACAACAGTGAACTACGCTAAAATATGTTTGCAGAAGTGATTAGTTGTTTTTTGTTTTATTTAATTTAATTCAAACACAAGTTAATAACACTATACAGATTCCGCTTTCCATTAAGCGTAAACAATGCTGATTACGTCGAATACGTTCTTGAAACTCTCCTAAATGGCAGAAAACGTAACTTGGTGGAGAAGAATTCATAAATAAAATTGTTCTTTTTGTTTTCTTTGCGCACAAAAAGTTTTCTCGTAACTTGGCAGAATTGAGTTTGAGCCACTGATGTCACATGGACTGTTTTACCGATCTCCTTACTACGTTTCTGGACTTGGGAATATTACAGTTGCATTGCTGTCTATAGAGTGTCAGAGAGCTCTCTGATTTCATCAAAAATATCTAAATTTATGTTCCAAAGATGAATGAAGAACTTACAGGTCTTGAACGACATGGGGGTAAGTAAGTAATGACAGAATTTTTGGGTGAACTATCCCTTTAATAGTAATCTGCTATAAACTGTGAAATAAAAAGAATATTACCAGCTTATCGGTATATCTTGCATTCCACACTACTGCTTGTCTCCGAGTAAACAGCCTGCGAAGAGTACCTCATATTTTTCACACCACATCTTAATAAAATGTAAAACCAACCTAAAACTTTATTCATTACCCATAATGATTTCTTTTTAACATCTTTCTAACACCAACCTGCATTATTATCATTAGAGCGTTTACTTAATTTATCTGGCTTTTGCTCTGGTCATTTACAGCGATGAAGCGCATTAAGAAATTTTGGCTTTGGTATGAGTAACCAGCGTTGTGTTAAGTAAGCGCTATGTAGCCTAAATGTTATTTCCCAGGGCACTTTGAGTGTTAACCTAGCGTGAAGTACTGTGATGACTCCAGAGCCTTACCCACACACATTCAAACGCACACCAGCTGCTCAGCCAAGCAATCAGCGCGCACTGCTCAGCATTAATGCTGTTTGCTTGTGAGATTCAAGCGGACTACGCTCCCTCATAAAGTCACTTTAGGTAGAATTCTGCTCAGTCCTGTAGCATTTTAGCTCAAATCCAGATGTGCTGTGGTGGTTTGATTAAATGTCCTGTAGTCTGTTTAGCACAGTGTTCGTTTTCATGCTAACCCCATTTTTGTTCATGAGTCAATAGCTTGTATAAAAGAGCCTGGAGTGGTTTACACCGTCTCCGTGCAGATGATTGTGTTAGCGCGTCTCTTCCGGGCCTTGCTCGGTGATTGTAAGAGAAAATAGCACAGTGAGGAAATGTAGCTGACCTTGGATCAGTCTCCTCTGTAGCCGGGGTGATGTATAGGCTCAGCGCGCAGGCTGGCAGTAAGTGAAAGCCATGTTTTTATTTTCCTGCAGAGGGCACCGTGTCAAGGCGCATAAGCGGGTTCATTTCTTCCCCCTCCGTCTCTGCTGCCGGGGAATGTTAAATGTCAGCCATCGGGCCGGGGTGCTAGAGCACTGATATTAGCCTGGATTGAATAAGCATGGGGCCGAGCCATGATTTGAATTTATTTGCTGGTGTAGGAGAGGGTCAGGCTCTTGTGGGCTGTGGGAGGGTGTTTGAATGGCTTGGAACAATTATTGTCTGTCTAGTCTTTTGTCGGTTTATTTTTAAGGCCAGTTTGTAATTGTCAAATGGAAAATTGGCCGCCATCTGTTGTGGTGGTATTAAATGAAATGAACAAGACCGTACACGATTAGTGCACTCTGTTCAGCTCGGCGTCTATAATAGAAAGAGAATGATTTGAATTTGATGACATTTTGGCATAAATATTCGTCATAAAGGTCTTCATCTAAGTGTCATTTAGCATAATAAAAGGTCACTTTTTATAGCAGATGAAATTTGTTTATTAGTGGTAGTTGCTAGGGCAAGCATCACAGTTGCTATTGCTCATGCTAAAACAAACCCCTAACCCCATGGATTTGACTTCAGAGAATAATACATCTCAGAGTTTCTCTACACAGCACCTTCGCTACTGATTGTAATACATTGTTTTTACAGTTTGTTTTTAAAAGAATCAGAAAGTAAACAGAATACCAAAAAAAATAATTTGCATTCACATTTTTGTTTTCTGAAATTAGGCCTAGCCTATTTGACTTATCATAATAATAATAAATAGACAATAATTTTATAACATGATGTTTTTTTTATAATGCGCTTATTATAAAATGTATTTAAATAACTGTGCGGTTTATATTATTAATAATAATTATATACTGTAGTTTACAGTTAATAATGTTATTAATAATAGACTAACATAACATAACAACATTTTATAATGTATGATTAATGATTAATATACCTAATGGATTGTAAAATACATAATTGTTGTATGTATTAGTTATTATTATGAATAATAGTAATTATATACTGTAGTTTACAATTAATAATGCTAATAATAGACTAACATAACATAATAAACACATTTTAAAAACAGCCAATTTTATAATACAATTAAATTATCACATAATACAATAATAAAAAATAATGAAATAAATTAATGTAATTGTAATTGTAATTATAATAATTATTATTATATGTTATATAATTTACATGTTAATGTATGGTTCTTGACTGCATTGTTAATTATATTATTATTAAAATAATTAATTATAAACTGTAATTTACAATTAATGTCAATAATAATAAAACAACAATTAAGATATTTTAAAATACAGCAAATTTTGTCATATAATTAAATTATAATAATATAATATAATAACAAATATTTAATAACAACTATAATAATAATAATAATAATAATAATAATGATTTAATTTAATTTATCATAATGTTAATGTTATTAATACATTGTAAAATACATACAGATCACATAGCAACACCCTGGAAACCACTAACATCAACATCATGGTGTTGAGTTTGACACTACTGCTTTTTAATGCGTCTCTTACCAGTTCTGAGAGAGGAAAGAGTGTTAATGCTTAATGAGAAGCTAGCATCTCAAACCTTTTAAAGACCTTTTATTATTTGCATACGGTTTGTTTTTGAAGCACCGTCGAGTATTGACGTGCTCCGTTTTGTCTGTCATCAGTGCTTATTTGCGTTTTCAAGTGTTGGATTATCATCTCCTCCTCGCAGCCACCAGCACTCAAAATTATGAATAATTTCCTGTCTCCATCTAAGACAGAAGAACTGAGCGAACACGACACCTCTTTCTACCACAAAAAGAAGAAGAGGGAGGCTGGTGGATGGCAGGACAGTGTGTCATTGTGTGCTGATGGATGTGCAAGGCTCGCTGCTCAGAGCGCTTACTTAATAGGGAGCAGGCTTGTCGCGGCGCTGGGGAAGTCGAGGAGGAGCCATGCTTGGCTGAGCACAGAACAGACAGTCCATTTCACAAAGGTTAAAGCTGCCCCATAATACAGGCTAATCAGCAGGTAATCTGTTTTCTTTCCATTAGATTCTCCTAGGTCAACGTTGACCGAAGTGTACAGATTTGGAAATTCTCATGTTCCAGTTTGAGTGTTGTTGTTTTATTGGTTTGAATGTTTGTGATTTTATCCCCTCAAGCATTGAAAGTCTACATTTCTATTGAGCTGACAATCCACCGAGATGCTTTGCGACCTGTGGGCAAACGGAGACCACTGGCTGTGGTCTAAAAAAGCCGCTAGCAGCTCTTGTCCGAGAGCATTAGCATTAAATCACACTGATCTAGTTAAAGCAGGAGCATTTAATCCTATAATCTAGCTAAGCTAAGCTTTTTTCCCCTCCTCTCCTTCTCTTTTTTTCAAATACAATCTAGATTGCATTTTTAAATAATGTACGTTTTCTGATGGCTGCTGAGTTGAAATAAAAGGTAGCATAGACGGTACTGCAGCACTGGTAAGTGCTTGAAAATGTCACTAAAGCAGTGTTACGGGAATGAATGGATGGCTGATATAATGGTGTTTGACATGAGAGCCTTAGTCATGAGAGCTGTCAGTAGAGTTTGAAATCAGCCAGAGAAGCTGGGGCCTCGGCAGGCGGGGAGGTGAAGAATTTCTAAAGCTGATTCTGAAGAGACAGTTTAGAGAGAAAAAGAGAGATGAGTTGCATAATGAGATTGAAGCTGCTTTAAAAAAAGGGCAGGTGTTTTCAGCCATTTGTAGTCATTCACAGTTTTGCAGAGGTTGAATTCATCAGGCATTTTAACTGAACCCTGGATTTGTCTTTTAAAGATTTTGGGCATTTTTGACTTTATCATGATAGGCCATAGCACAACACTGTGTTAAAGTTGCACACTGAAATTAAAATTGACTGTTTACTTTTGTAGTTCATCCGTTTACATTCACTGTCATTTCATTCCAAATCTTTATGACTTTTGAACGTGATTTTAAAGACTGCAATGGGTCTGGTGATTTAAAGCTTCAGAAGCACCATATCAAATATGACTTGTATGCTATAATTGATGTGTTTTGGAGCGCTATGATAGCTTTGTGTGAGAAACAGACCAGTTCTTGACGTCAGTCTCCTTTCTTCTGGGTGTGTCGATGAAGCAGCGTCTCATGCAGAAATAAATCGTACTTCTAATTCAGATGTTTTCAATGAACGAATTCACAAAATTATTTGAAGTTGAAAAGTTGAGCATTGTCAGTTTATTTCCTCAAACAAATCTGGCTTCAAACATTTTTAAAATTCGTATGGACTGATGATTTAGTAAATTTTCATTTACTTTTGTACTTTTTTTTTTTTGGAATGCATTAGTTTATTTTATAATTCCATTGAAAAGAAGTGACGGCACAATCTTTAAAATGTATGTTTTTTGTGGCCAAAGGAAGCAAAAGTGGGGGTGAACTGTTCCGTTAATAAATCTCCTCGGTCTCATTGAGCCTCATGATTAGTGAAGTGACATTCAGCCAAGTATGGTGACCCATACTCAGAATTTGTGCTCTGCATTTAACCCATCCGAAATGCACACACACAGAGCAGTGAACACACACACACACACACACACTGTGAGCACACACCCGGAGCAGTGGGCAGCCATTTATGCTGCGGCGCCCGGGGAGCAGTTGGGGGTTTGATGCCTTGCTCAAGGGCTCCTAAGTCGTGGTATTGAAGGTGGAGAGAGAGCTGTACATGCACTACCCCCACCCACAATTCCGTCCGGCCCGAGACTAGAACTCATAACCCTTCGATTGGGAGTCCAACCCTCTAACCATTAGGCCACGACTTCCCAATGATGAAACACAAGCCAACGAGTTTCTGTGTAAATCAATTGTAACACCATTTTTGCATAATGTGTCTCGTTTAATCCAGTGCGTCATTTACGCTGAATATTCTGTATTCAAATACGTCACATCTCAGAGGGTAAATGGGTTGCAAATGCCGTTTCATACTGCCATCATGTCGAGATCATTATTGTGTTACTGCTCTATCCATGACAAATCAATGACTGTGGCTGAACAAAAACAAACCAGCTAATCAGTAATGAAATATTCATTATAAAAATAAGAGCCACACAAATCAAGGCTGAAGCGTCCTTACTATGTGAGCCTCTCTCAGTCATGTTATTTTCCATCTTTCTGCGTGCACGGCTGTGCTTGACGGCCATGTTGCTGTGGATCAATATCAAGTGATGACTGGAGGAAGACAGAGGCTGTGTGCAGAATGGAATACTAACTTACTGAATACAGTGCAGTATATACTAGGGATAGTAAAATTCACCATTCGCATCGTTACATCGGCATAAAAAGTAAATGATGCAATGCATCAATTTTAAAAAAGTGCATTGGATACAAGTTTTTTTTTTAGAACAGGTTTCTCATTTTTTCATCTTTATTTCAGTTAACAAACACAACTTTAAATCATTTATTTGACAATGACATCATTGCTAGTATGGTAGTATGCTGTTTAGAACAGTTAATGCTTGAAGGCATAGTGCACCCAAAAATCTAAATTCTGTTTAATTTACTCACTCTCATGCCTTCAAAACCTTTACAACTTTAAAATATCTTCTTTTGTGTTTCACAGATGACATAAAGAACAAATATTCTGTAACCAGACAGTTTTGGACCCCATTGACTGTTATATTGACAAAAAAAAAAGAAAAAACAGACATTTCTCATAATATCTTTTATGTTCCAGAGAAGACGGTCAGTCAGTTATAGGTTTTGTTAGGTTTACACAAGGGTAAGTAAAAAGAAAGGGGAAAAAAATTATGAATATACATTTTTGGGCATTATATGCTATTAGTTTCTCCTGCACTAAGAGAGAAACCTAGATATGGACAGACGTGAACATACAGCTGTTTAGGAGGAAAGAGCCCAATGTTTTAATACAGTGATCTAATCCTGTGAGTTAATAACCTTTATCTGTAGTAATTGCAGTGGGCTAAATGCTCTAATTCTGTGGAACAGATGTCCTAGAGGCTCAGAGACGGTTCACCAGACCAACGGCCATGTCACAGGCGTGTGTTGAGGAAACAGAGCTTTATCTTTTTTTTTTTGTTTAACCGTATTAAATCAAAGCAGACCATATGCTCGGACACACGCAACAAATCCAAAGCATAAGCAACCGTCCAATGTTGTTTTCCTCCCACTTTTGGTCAAGGGCTTGCTTAATGTTACCTTAGCACAGTATACACACACCCAGATAAAGGAAACCCTGTCTCTTCTCTTCTGTCTGAAATGTTTGGGATTAGCAGTAAGTGTGTTCCAGCCCTCATAAATCAGCCCTTCCAGCCGCTTTCTGTTTTCTCTCTGAAAGGCTCACGAGCGCTCGGATGCTCCATTTTGCTGAATGTAAAATGTCAATGTTTTTGAACAGGTGCTGTGAGGCAAGGTCCTGATGTTTTTATTTCCACAGCGCTGGCTGGGAGGAAGAGCTGCTTAAGGAGCAGGATGGGAGTTAAAAGCGCGTGGAGGAGGGAGAGAAATCAGTGTGTGTGTGTGTGTGTGTGTGTGTGTTTAAGGTGGCAGAGGGGGGAGGAAAATCGAGTCTCTAAAGGGAGTTCATGTTTGGATTCATTTCTAAAGCACAAACCAAGTGGCTGTAACTTGCACACTGTTCTTTTCTTTCATCACCCCCCCTCATTGTTTATGACAGCAGTAGACGTTTTTTAAATAAATCATCAGCGCTAATTCCAGGTGACGCATTAATCTTCGGTTTGTTTCCTCTTGTGCATAAAGCCGCAGTGGCTGGATGCTTTTTCTTCATTTATTGCTTGCTTTTATTCACTTGCTCGCTCATGCACTCATGATTTATTTCCTTCCTTTCTTTTCTTTTGTCTATTTTTGCTTCCCCCAGAGTGTGGTACTGTGAATGCCTGTAAAGAGGGCTGCGGGTCCTCGGAGACCCAGTCGAGGTTAGTCAGCATTACAGTTGTAAATCCAGCTGTTTCTTTTCTAACATCTCCTTGTTTACCGCCTCCGATGCCAACAGCACACCTATCTGATGCTTCCCAGAACTCCCTTTTGTTTGACTCAATTACCACACACCGTTTGTTCACATCATCCTTTAAAGCCATGATTTCCAACTGTTTTTGTCTTGAGGGCTACAGTTTTATTATATTATACCTTTTTTTTTTAATGAAAATATAATCATTGTACTGGATATGATTTAGTATTGTCATAATCATTTTGCTTTCTTTTAAGTACACTTAATTACAAGATTTGTTTAATTTTTAGTCTTTTGACAACTGTAAAATGTTTATTTTAAAATCATAAATGGTTCAGTGATAAAAAAAAGTAATAAAAAATAAGTTCTTAGAAAAATGTATTGTCTGTCTTTTTGTTATTATTACAAGTTTTTGATTATGATTTTGCAGATAGAAGTTGTTCAAATATTGTATACGATAATATATATATATATATATATATATATATATATATATATATATATATATAATATATTAATTTTAATTGTATACATTTAATTGTATACATTTTAAAAGATTTACTCGTATTTATATTCCTATAATTTGTATTATATGTAAATATATTTAATATATAAACAACATAATTTTCAGAAATATATACATGCATGTGTCTGTTTATTTATATATACATAATAAATTTACACAGTACACAAACATATATTGTGTAAACAAAAACTTTTATTTTGGATGCGATTAATCGCGATTAATCATTTGACATCACTAATATAAAGAAAGAAAATAATAGCATATATTGGAAGTGGTGTATAAAAGGCGTGCATGTCGGAATTGCCATTTTAATATTTTTGAAAATATAAATAGGTCTGTATAATAAAAAGAGTACCATACCATAGCCCCAAATGTAAAATCTTTCCTAGTAGCACCTTGATACTGTTTTAAGAACTCACTGTGGTCGCGCTGGTTCATGCTAACAGTTACTCGCATGTGTCATTGTCGATTGAGCTCACCCTGTTTAGCATGACAAACACGACCGCACTGATTCTGTCCATTCTCAATGCCGCCCACACTGCATGTCGACCCAGTATGTGTGATGCATGTGATTGTTCTGATGTGACCCCTCCTTTTAGCTAGTTGAAAAAGTGACAGGCTGCATCAGAGGATGCAAATGACGGTGATAAATCCAGCAATGATATGGAGGCTGTGCCTCTTAAAGCACCAGAGCGGCTTACTTAATGAGTTTGATAATTGGCTTTCTGCTGGCTACGTCTCCCTTTTTCTTGTTACACCTCCCTCTCCTTCTCTCTGTTTCTCCTTCTACTTAGCTTTAAGTGTCCTTCACTGTAGGGATGGGCTACTGAATGGAACAGAATACTTAGTTGAACTATGAATAAAAGCCATAGCATTCAAAATGACAAAACTTCACCTCTCTTTTTAAGGTGCAGTCATATTTTTTTTATATTTTGCAGGCAAAAAAGGTCTGTTGTCGATTGTGTAGCAATGTTTTGAAGCCCAGCTTACACAAAAGATGACTTTTGCAAAATCTGCACCGGGAACAAAAAATTTCAGTTGCATGGATTCCTATTAAACTGATTGGTTTTGGCTGCAAAAATTTGATGAACTGGAAATTCAACTGCATCTTTAAAGATATAATTCACCCCAAAATGTTTGATTGTTTATTGCTGTGAAACACAAAAGAAGATGTCTTGAGAAATGTACCAGTTGTTTTTTTACATACAATGAAAGTCAATAGGGTCCAATGTTGTTCTGAACCCCCAAAAACAGTTCAGCATTCTTTCACAGTAGTCAAATAGGTTTTCCAAAGACATTATAAGAAACGGAAGAACTGCCTCTTTAACTGTCTTGTTTTCAAATGAATATATAAGACAGCTTCTCCGTGTCTTTTCTCACGTCACTAAAGATGGCCCTATCGCATGACATTTCTTAACTGATAGCATGCAGATAAGTGAGAAATCCATTGTGACACGAGGACAGGCTACGGAGACAACTGTCATGATGCCTTTGCTTGAGATTTTCACAATCGTTCACGAGCCCACACACACATGAATGCCCTAAATGCATGCTGACTTCAGCGTTGAGAACATCGCTGGAAAGATGTCAGCGTTTAGGATGATTCAGTGCCCCAGCGGAGTGACTGTGACACCGTTTCACTCAGCTAGGCTCGTGTAGCTGGTATTGTGGGGTTTGCTTTCCACCATCTGGAGGAATGTGCCTACAGTAAAGGGAGAACAATGCTCCCTCTGTACTTCCTGTGAGTGTTTCGGGGGCACTACATCTAAGACGGACCCGTTTTGTTATCATTCCTCGTCGCTCTCCTGTGACAGGCGTTACGAGGGCACACAGAGGGTGCAAACCTGACAGTGAGATCTTAGGACGGGGCGAGAGAAGTGTGAAAATCACACCTTGCCAATTGAGTACGATCTCATCTGCATTTGAATGGTTTTCCAGCTGGTAAGCACAGCCTAGGGCACGATGACTGCTGAAACAGTGTGAGATACTGCTGAGAGCATTTACTGTGACAATAGCCTTAATGCTTTGCTTTAAGCTTTTCAGCTTTGAGATGTTAATACAGCCGAGGAATATGTAACTTCTTTCCCTTTTCCTCTCCTTTTTTGATTTCAGAGTAAATATTTACAATCTTACAGACAGTTTACATTGCTAATTGCGTCGCAGTCTATCGAAAATTTTCATCCACTGTACATTAAGTGGCAGCACACAATATGTAAGTTATATGTGGTTTGTTAGTCATCCAAACAGCCTTGTTCTGTTTTGGGTAAGGCTGATGGTAGCAGCTTGGCACTGGCGTCTGGAGTGAGAAGTAAACAATGAATCACCAACAGCAGTTTCAGAATTTCCCACTGCTGTAAAAGTCATCAAACTTCACACTGAATGCACGTTACTACTTTTAGAACCTCCTGGAGAATCTTTGTGTTTTTGTGTGACAGGGACTGTGGTGCGGTTGCTCATACTGTCCATCGGGTGGCAGAGTGAAAGACTCCAGTCGTGTAGACGTGCCTTCTCACATGGCAGACACAAGTGGCTTGATCTAATGGATCTGGACAGAGGAGCTTAAAGCAACATCCTCCATTCACTTCCTTTTTGTTTTACCCTTTAAAATCAGTGGCGTCACAGAAAGGGGTTCAGGCGTGAGTTTGTGAGGCTTTATTTCCTATATATATATATATATATATATATATATATATATATATATATATATATATATATATATATATATATATATATACAGAGAGAGAGAGAGAGAGAGAGAGAGAGAATATTATAAGGTATTTTTACCTTTTAATTATTTGCTTAAATGTGATTTCTTTTTTTTCAGTTTTTTTTAATTTATTTTTCTTTTTATATATTTGCCTATTTTATATTCAATTGGTCAAAATAAAGTAAATTAGCATGTTTTTTTTCTGTGTATATATATATATATATATATATATATATATATATATATATATATATATATATATATATATATATAGCAGATTTTAAATATTTTTATTAATCCTTTTATGTTGACAATGCACACCAGCCCTTGCCCTGAGAAAGCCTTAGTGAGTGCTCTTAATGTATGTACAATCAGGCGGTTGAGTGAAGAAGCACCTGGGGAGGCTTGTGTGTGTTTATACCTCTGTCTTCAGCAAGAGAGCAGCAAAGGGAGGGGTTTCTGCCCTGATGGACTATTTACCACCGGCAAACAAAGAGAAAATTCAAGGCGTCCACACGGGAGCTTCAGAGCTATTTAAAAATCTCCAACTGCTCGTGTATGAATCCGGCCAAACGTTTCTGTTTATTTTCAGAAGTAACCACTCATTTAGATTGGAGTACGAGTTTACGCATGAAGCTGAAAACTAGTCAGTCCGTCAGGGCGGTTTGCCACTCGTCTCTCAGCGAGCTCTGCGCTGTGTAATTACGTGAGAAGAAAGACACATAGACCTCCCTTCGCATTCCCTGATCTAATTTGTTTGCCGGGTGACAGCAACACATCTGGAATTGTGGATGCTTATGTTGCTTTTTCCTAATGTGATGGTTTTTGAATCTAACTGTCCCTTGAAAGATGGATTTTTATGAGTTTGTGTAGCTTGGCGATACGATAAATAACCTCGCCGAAGTGTCGCAGGATTTGAGGTTTCGCGAGCCTGCCAAATATGGATGAATGGCAAAGTAAACAATATAATGTGCAAGGCTTGCCTACAGGGCAATCTCTCAATGAAATTGAGCGTTCCTGCCTCACATCAGAAGGCTTTTGCTTTCTTCTTGTGCTGTTTACAATGTTAAATAATAGCTTGGAAGGCAGTTATCTCTTTAACTACTCTTTAACAGCGGAGGCTTGCAATGTCAAAAAACACAGACTACTCTGGATGAGATCCCTTGATGAGATGATATGAGAAAATGTTTATTGGCGTACCATAAACAGATCCAAACCTCAGTCAAACAATATGTGTGACTCCATTGAGGCTGAAACCCATTAAATATCCTTTGTGAGTCATTGCTGAATAGGATGAAGCAATAAAATACATTTAAATTGAGACATTTTTTATAGTCAAAGAGGGTTTGGTTACAGCCGTTCTGTGATTTCTGCTTGTCTTCACCCCTCAAGTCTCAAAACTTGTAAAATAGTCTCATCCGAAAGTAGCAGAGTGCTAAAATGGCACCCAGCAAATTGAAGTCAAGGTTTTTTCTTCTGCTAGTAGAGAGAGGCTGTCAGCTGATGGAGAAGTGTGTGTGTGTGTGTGTGTGTCTGAAGGAAAAGTAAATGGGGGTGGAAGTGCCTGGTGTCTTTTGAAGGGAAGCACGAGTGTTTGTTCCCGATGGCAGGCATCAGAGTGTGAATATGACCTCTGGTGGAAAAAAAAAGAAAAGGGAACGGCTACAGAGCTCAGGCACTCCGGACTACTGTTATTTTGTATCACTTTGAAATGGGCTGTTTCCGACGCTATGACTTCCTCAAAGACCGAGAAGAACACGTTTTATTATAAGTAGTGGAATAAATCCCGTCTATCCCTGAAACGGTGTGAAAGATTAGGTTTAATTTCTTCATGCTGTTTTTACTGCTCGATAACTCACCGAACCTTATACCAGAGAGCATTTGCTTTTGAATGTTTCTCTTTTTTCTGTCTCCCTTCCGCTTGTCTGCTGATCCCTGGTGAATGCATTAAATGAAGTTACTAGATATGAGTGCTTAAGGGGCCAGGGCCTCCCAGGCTTGCCAAGGCGCTCAGAAGCTTGGCTCACTCAACCATGTCATCTTTTCTTTCTCGTCCCCTTTTTTTGTTACCATTTTTTTGTTGTTTCAGAGACTGACTGGCTGACTTATTAGTATGGCAGGGCATTTGAAGTCTTCAGGACATTCATTGAAAGACAGTCAAGCTGGAGGAGGCATAATAAATCAGTCATGTACATCTAATTCTTTTGTTAACATTCATCAGATCAGCAAGGGGGATCTTTATTGGTTACAATAAAGCACTTATACTTCTTTCCCTCCTTTTAGTCGTCAAATATAAAATGTTTAGCATCTTATCAAATTGTAATGGCCTGTTCACACTTAGGATGATGATTTTATAAAATGTTATTCTGAATTTAAAAGAACAGCAGTCCAAACCACAACTGTAATGACACAGTAGAGCGAGAGCATTGAAATCACTTTCAAATATATATATTTTTTTAGCTGATAAATAATAAAAACATTGACAGCCAATCATAATCTGTCCTGCTTTGAGGAGCTCGAACATTTCAAGTGGCAGATGACAAAAATGCAGAATGTGCTTACAATAAACAGAATGTTATCGTTGTAATATAGTTTATCTTTCTTAGTAAGAATAGGCCATAATTCTTGGAAAAATAATCTGGGTTGAATTTGGTTCAACTGACAGCATCTGTGGCTTTATGTTGATTTCCAGAGAAATTAATTTCAACTTTTAACTTAAGTTTGTAAGGCTGTATTCACACCGAAAATATATATGGTCATTTTTTTTGAAGATTTAAATGCAGAAATGTGAATGTAACAGTTTTACTAATAAAAACAAACACATTTTTTTTTAGAACTTTTATTTATATTTTTAACAAAATAAAACATAAGAAACATCATCCGAGACAAGTAATAAAATAAAAATAATTTATAATAATAATATATATACATACACACACACACACATAAATACATACATATACATACACATATAAAAAAAAACTAATAAATAAATTATAGATTTGAATATTCTTTAACCATGTGCCATCTTTGATTAAAAAGGTCAGTTTTCAATTTTAATGATGCAGTCATTTTTTCCATCTTGTAAATCTTTTTTAGTCTCTGTTTCCATTCAGTTACAGTTGGGGATTTCACAGACTTCCAATTAGCAGTAATGCTTTTTTTTGCCAATTAGTAGTAGTATATAGATATATCTTTGTTTTAATTTTTTAAACAAATATTGTTTACATATTTTGCCGATTGTATTGAAACTTTAAGTTTTAATGTTCATGGATTGGCTTTCATTGTAAATGCCTCCCCTTTTTTTTTTTTTTTTTTTTTTTAGAATTTTAAGATTTTTTTTGTTGTTATCAATATCATTCCACATCTGCTGTAGATTGAGCCTGGTATTGAACTTGCCATATTTCTTTAATTCCTTTCATCTCAAGCTAAACCTTTCAATAATATACTAGTGTGAAGGGGTCAGAGTACAGTAGCTGAGGCATTGTGATGGGTATTGAATGCAGAGCAGAACTGAATAGACACAGTCAGCTTCCCAGATACATGCTTAGGCCTGTAGAATGCAGAATGCTTTGCTTGTAACTGCACCGGTTGTCTCCTTTCATTATCGGTTAATGGTGCCCAACTTGACAGGGCTGTGTGATAAACAGAGGAGCTGTGAAATCCTGGAGGTGGAGTTCTCGTCTGCCTGATAATGGGATCTCATCTGCTGTTGCGAATGCCTGCGGAACAGCCATCTGAGTGCATGAAATGCAAGGCATTCACAACTTCGGTGCTCTTTTCGGCTTACATTTCCTCCAAACCCTCAGCTTGTGTTTTTGGTCTGTCTGAACGCTGAGCAGTATCAAGCGTGCATTAGCTGAGAATTTTTTGGAAATGTTTTGATTGTTAGTGAGTGCATTTTGTGAAATACCAGTCGTATGCTGCCTGTTTGTTTTACCTTGCTGATCATGAATGTCAGTCATCCAAAGGAATTGTTTGTTTGCACATAACATCACAATGATTTAATATTCCTCAAACAAAACACGATCTATACATTTTTCAGGCATTCCCCACGCGAACACGCACCTTCCGTCGAGTTTTTCTGAGCACTAATTAACTGTCTGCCACCGTGTCAGATGCATTGTTGTGAATTTTTCTCATGAGCCAGAGTAGCTAATCTCCCATTGGCTGATACCAATGATTTGTATCTCTTTGAAAACTGCATTCTCTAAATATCTTTCCTGTGCACAGCGAGGATCTCGCATAAGCAAGTGACTCAGGTTTCCTGTTGGGCACATTGTAAGTGCTATCAGGGCGGCTCGGGGAGATAAATATGGATGCACTTGAGTAAATGTAATAAATACGCCTGAATGTGAAGCTCAAACGCTTTCCAAGAGGGGAGGAGGGTGGGAGAGTGAGTGTGTGTGTGTGTGTGTGTGTGTGTGTACGTGTGCGTGTGGGTGCATGGCGGAGCTAAGGATTGTCAGGAGAAACAGAAGTCACACTGTTTCTGGCTCCCCTGGAGCTGGAAAGCGTTTGCCAGCACTGGGATCACTAGGGACACCTCCTCCTTTTGAAAACCTGACAGGCTACATGGTTTGCAGCACAATAAAGGGCCTGCAGTACACCAAACTCACTTCCTATTGATCTTAGCTGCCTCCGCAGATATAACATTGGTGAAGAGAAAATGCTTACGTTTTTTTGGGGGGGGGTTTAAGATTTTGAAACGTTCTGTAATGTAACATTTCATTAGTATTTGAGTCAGTTACGTGACGCTCATTTCTATTGTCTAAGTTTAAATACACAAACTGTGCAATTTGCATAAATACTGCTATAATGAACATTTAGTTAATTTGGTGATTTAAAAGCCTTTTTTCATAGAAGCCTAAACTCAAAAAAATGTCTTGTTGGTGGGGATAAACGAATATGCAGGAAGCTTTTTTTTTTTTCATGTGACAAGACATCCATTAAAGCACCCCTTTAGACTCTCATGAAAGTGAGGTCACTTGTTGTATACATTACATACGTTACTATGTGTACATTATATAGTATACATTTATTTATTTTATTTATATAACTTTGTTTTTAATGTCACATTGATATTTTAATATAAAAGGCAAGGTCACATTGTCGAAAAATGACCCATGAATTTGAGAAAATATTTTTTCTTTAAAACTGTGTTGTATTCAAATGTGTAAAAGTGCAAGGAAATTATTTTAGTTCCTGACATATTTTTTAGAATCATTTGATGAAATGAAGGGTTTTCAGAAATGTATGAAGACAACATGTATACAAAGATTACCATGTTTTTAAAAGATTGAAAAATTTTCCCTCTTGCATCATCATGGCAGTGCTGATGTTATATTATCAAATTATTTATATTCTGTGTAGAAGCACAAAATCGGTTTTCATTCTATACAGAGCAACAAAGAATGCACGTTCTTTTTAAATGCACATTTGTGAATGCATGCTGCTTCCATGTTGGGCGGGGGGAAACGGAGTAATTAATTCATTATGTGAATATGCAAATGAGAATGAGAGCAGCAACGCACAATGTATGTGTAATTTTCACTGGTTGTTTTGTTCTCAGCCCCAATCATTTGGCAGCGAAGCACGGACTAAAAACTGAGTGTTCATTATTGGACACTGAAAATCAATAGCTGGAATCTGTGGTTTATTTGGACGGTAGGCTTGATTTTGGCGTTTACTGTGATTATCTATTTGTTGTTATCTGTGCTGCTGGAGCTGGAGTCGTCATCATGCACATTAATATTCCATACAGCAGCCGTGTGAATCTGGATTCAACGTCTTGCTTACCGATGCAGTTTCTTTACCGACCATACCCTTACAGTTTACGATCAATCACGAGTAATCTTTAGAATCCAGTCCGTGTTTTTGTTTTGCTCGCTTTTTAGAAGTTGTGTGTGTGTGTGTGTGTGTGTGTGTGTGGTGGAGGGGAGGGGGGTAATTCTCCTTCACTAGTGTCTGGATAAAGAAAGACTAGGTCAGCCATGTGGATGCGTCTGTTGAACAGCTGAAGAGGAGGAGGAGGGGGTTCTACAGAAAGAGAGTGAGACAGAGAGCGAGCGAGCGAGAGAGAGAGAACGTGCTGTGTGTGCATATGAAAGAAAGCGCGAGGGAGCGCGCGCGCGCGTGTGTGTGTGAAAAAGGAAGCGGAGTCTGTAAACGCCGAACTCACTGATTTCCTACCCTCCACAAACTCAAGCTTTTGGAGTTATCACACGGCGAAAAGGAGGAGGGGGAAACGCATACGTTCAGAAAACGAGTCCCCGGGCGGTCCGAATGCGAATAAATTAGTAAAGCGAGGTCGTCTTTTGTTGAGGCATTTGCCCCGTTTCTCCTCTGTATGGACATCGGCTCTCTCAGGATAAAGTATCGGCGTGATAGTGCTCAGCCCTCGGCTTCTTGGATTTTGGCCCAGGCCGAGAAGTTCGGCAGGGTCATTTTCAACGAACAGACGTGGAATTGTTTGAAGTTGTTTGCAGCAGCCCGATAGGAACTTAGATCATCATACTGGCGGGTGAGTAGTGCCTTGGCGACTTTGGCTGTGTTCTAAAAGAAGGAAGACTGAGGGAGTTTGGAGGGTTTGAGTGGGTGGGAAGGTAAATGGGGGGGATAGAGATGGAATGTTGGCAATTGCCACAGGCTCAGAAGTTGAAAGCAGCAGCAGCCTGTTTTTTATTGCATGTTTCACTTTTGCTCTCGCTGTTGAAAGAGACTAGCACTGTGTCATTTTTTTTAGGATGCTTTATGGCTTTCTAGTAAGTAGTCTATCAAGTTTCGGCCCCGGCTATCTTGCATCTTCCGTAAAGATGTTGTTCTGTGTTTGTTTCCATTCTATTAAGTGATGAACTCAAGCATTAAGTGAATTATTAATGCTCGGGTACTAGAATAAATGGTGCATTTAAAGTTGGAGGTGCTGAGGATCTTCAATACATTAAGCATGCTGTTTATCTCAGTGTTTAGTGTTATCGAACACCATCACAACAGTGCATTTGCAGTGACCCCAAGCCTCACATGTTGGAAGAGACCTTTTGTTTACTGAAAACCCTGGGAGCATGGGAGAAGAGCTTTTGGTAGACCTGCCTGACCAGTTGGAAACTGCTATGGGACGGCCAAGTCTGCCTAACTTCCCTTTGTTAACTTGAAACACTTGAACTGTGGCCCATGATGGAAACAAATATGGCTGGTTATGGTCCTCCAGTCCCTAGCATGTAGTGATGTGTTTGTGGTGAAGACCAAAGGGGTATGACTGGTAAATGTGGGCAAACTCTTAAAAATAAAGGATTCTGAAGTAGTTTTTGAAGTAGTGTCGTACAAGAACCATTTTTTGGTTCAGTTTTTCTTTTTTCTAAAGAACCTTTTCTACAATTTAAAGGTTTTCTGGATGTTATATGTTCTTTATGGAATCATGGTTATTTTTAGGACTGTAGGTTGAAAAGACTTGTCTGGAACCATTTTTGTTTCATAGCCTGCCTTATCTGATCTGGTTCTCCATGCTATGCATATGGAAGAAACATGTTGTATATCCTCTTTGGTTCATTGGCCATACTTGAATTTCATGTGACTGTTCTGTTCCTAGGGGTAATATAAAAAATAAAAAAACTATGCCATGTTTTTCACACTTTGCATATGTAAAAGATGTAGCTATATGTGGTAAGAAGGGCCTACTCTTTGAAAAAAATGAGCGCCCCATCCCCCCACACTGGGATGTTTTTCCTCTCCAGTTGTGCAACAAGATGGTAATTGGCATGTCTAAAGCTTTGAGGTGGTCAGTCACACTCTGCTAGTAGTTTTGTGGGGTTTCCCAAACTTGCTGTCACACCGAAAACACAGAGATTAGGATTAAATGTCACAAAAAAAGATGGCATTGACCAGGCTGGAAACATGTACACATCAGTAATCTGTAACAACTAATGTACAGAGTATCTGTCCTAATCCTTCGGTTCATAGAAAATGGAGAGCGTTAGAGAGAGAGAAGAAAAGCTTTTATACCCCGTTACACATGCCATAGCTTTGAGGGTAGCCTAAGGTGAAAGAAATCAAACATTTAGTGAAGCGTCTCCTGCAGAGGAACTAAAGACTACAGCAAGGAACAGAATGTTTTCATTGTTTTTTTGTTAGAAACCTGTTAGAGCTAGATTACTTGAAAATACACGGACGGCAAGTTTAATATTTGAACACAGCCTCTCCGTGTTTGTAGCACGTGTACACCCTTTTTGTCACCTATTTAGATTGGAATACGGCTAATTAGGTTGCGTTAGGTGTTTCCAAACATCCTCCTTGTCATCTCTAGTGAATGACTGGGCTCTCTTACTCTTTTAAATGACTGGTGAATGCTGTATTTTTTTATGTTCTTGTTATTATACATCTGAGTGCCGGGCCTTCATTTGCAGCGTGTGGGTGTATGATTAACTGTGTCATCCTTCTCCCTTAACAACTGCTTGCCTCTTTGCTTGAGCAGCGGAGAATGGCTACTAAAGGTTTACAGTGCTCATATAATTAATTTTTAAATATTACCTTTCATGCAGTGTGTAACACAGCTCTTAGTGAATGAAAACTTCCTGGAAAGTTTTCAATCTGAAAGTGCACCGTCTATAAAGTTATTGTCTCTCAGAAGAAAGAGTCGACTTTGAATCATTGAAACGAGTCGTTTTTACAACACATCCCAAGCCATATCATGTTGATGTCATCATGAAACATTAGCATATTGCCCGCCCACTTGTTGGTGTTTTAGTATTGCTCTGAATGAAAATGCAAAATAATTTTTTGCCACTAGGTGCTGCTTTTGGAGTGGTGAAATAGCGGTTTCCCCAGTAACGGCTGTACACAAAGCAGCACTGCGTTCACAAACGCTGCTTTATCAGGCATTACATGCACGATGAAATAAATGAAATTCACTAATCAGACCAATCACACCAGATTAGCATCATGCAAAAGAGGAGTTTGGACAAATTAATCGTTAAACGAATCATGTGGGAGTTGTTGAGCAAATAAGGTTAAAAAAATGGATTATAAAATGATTTTTATTTTTTGACCTTGTATGCATGTCAACCTGTTGTTGGGGAATCCCAAAACCAAAATATGAACCTTTTTATAACCCAATACAAAAAAGATGTTAGTTTTTTTTTATTGCATTTTAATAGAATTACCCACATGGCAAAGATGCGCTCTGTGTGTTATCCTGCCCCTTAAAAACATCAAACGTGTGATACTCTGATCAAAGGCAGTGTGGTAGGGCTGACGGAGGGCTTTCTTCATAGAGTGTGTTGTAGCGGATCAGTTGGCGTATGGTGGCTGCTGAATGTTTGACGGGGCTTGGGCAGGCATGCTATTTAATCTGCTCGCACACTGGAACCGGCTGGTGTTACGCTGCACGTCTTTTCTCCTCCGTTTCCCAAAGAGGGGCCTTAACGGTGGCACATCCAGGCTGAGCTATGCAATGTTATGCTTAATGAATTGTAGAAAGGGCAGAGGTAATTAGCGTCACATTTTGCATGGCATCATCTGGGGAAAACCTTTAGCCAAATATGCGATTGATTGACTGCGAGCTCCGCTTACTCGTCCAAATTTGTTTCTGAAAGAAATTTGAGAACCGCTCGGATTGGTTTGAATGGGCGCCTCGAGCGTTTTCAGGTTGGGCTTTGTCTCTGCGAACTTGTAGGTAGACTCTCCTTTGTTTACAAGAATGTGTTGGCACTTTCCCCTTGATAATAGATACAGTAACAACAGGAACCTGCTCATAGCCCTAGTGACAAAGAGACCTGACACTGTCAAACTATAAACAGCTCAAGCAGCCGAGTCTTCTGAATGCTTCTGTAGCAGCAAGTACTAAGAGCAGATTGATATCTATCTGGTAATAGGCTCGTCTTTGTTCGACTCATGGGTACACGGTATGGTGTTTCAGCAACACTCTCTTACTCAAAACTCTCTCACACCGTCTTATTTGTAGTTCATTTCTCCGTTGATTCTGCCCTTGCCAGAAGCAGGTAGTTGATGTGTAGCGGTTGAAGTTAATCTGATAAACTTGGATGGGTCGATTTATGCATTAAACATACGTCTTGTGCAAGAATCGGGCTTGTTGATGTCAAATAAGTGTAAACCTGAGGAGCGCGAGAAGTTAATGGGTGTAATTGAAACTGATATTTTTTTAATAAGCCCTAAAGCAGCTGAGCCCTTTGCTCGAGATGACTCGCACATGTTAAGTGAGAGAGGACATCTGGACCTGTTAATTCAGCACATGGTCATAAAGTGAGGTTGGGGGTCCCACAGGCCCCACTGTTTTCCTGTTCGGTTAGGGATGTCAGATGGAGTCTTTTATGCTTTTTTTTTCCTTTTACTTCCACACACCCTTACTAGTATTCGCTCTGTCCTTGTCCTTTTAGAGAAACACTCGCTGTGGTGATAAACATTATAAAAATGCAGTCCTCGCTCAAGTGCTTTCATCTTGAAAAGCATGTGTTGATCGACGCATTCCTTGCTTAGAAAGGATTCAGATTTCTTAGACTGCTGGAATAGAGAGCACAATTTGTGACTGCCGGCCCTCCTACAACTCCTAAACATCATAATTTTTTGCTATATATGCTTTATGTTATGAAACTTGTCATTATTTCATTCATCTTCCTGTCATTCCTTGTAACGAAAGGAGGCAGAATGTCCTTAGGCAGCTTGTCCATACAATGAAAATAAAGGTTTTTATTTGTTTGTTTGTTTGTTTGTAGACCTCCAATGCCAAGATTAAATATACAAGTATTCAGTAGTTCTCAACCTTTCTGACTTCAAGGTCTCTGTCCGAGACAATATTCAAAGGCCTTTCTATCTAGGCAACAGTCAAAATAAAAAATGACTGATTTTCAAGATTCAAATAACAATTTGTTTAATATTAATATAATTATAATATTTACTGGGGGCCCCTAGTGGACCCTTGCCTTCCTGGTTGAGAAGCACTTAGTAATCCACATAACATTCAGTCTCATCAAATTGTCCATTAAACATTTTTTGATATACTATAATACTTCTATTCCTGTGTGAAACTTGTTTTATTCTGTTGATATTTTTGTAAAAGTTTCAATGTTTTTAGAAAAAAAAAATCTTTAGTTGTACTTTTGAATAACTAAACCTGTTTTTTTTTTTTTTTTTTTTACCATGAACGTAGCCATAGAAGCTGACATGACATTAAAATAGGAACAAGAGAAAAAAAATCTGTGTAGCTTGTGAGGAAAAATTTGAAGTCCTTTGAAGCTGTATGATAGCTTAAGTCTTTCCCTCTGCTGTGATTATTAAACATAATTTGTAATCGCTTTCAATGTAGAAATGGCACCTTTCTAAATTTGATGTCACCAGTTCTTGTTTGTCTCATTTGACTGATCATGGTGTTTTATATTGCAAGTGGTATTTGAGAGCAGTGGTGGTGCGGAAGAATATCAGTCAAAATGACTTCAGTTTTAGTCTGTTCCTCACTGAGTATTGCTCAACAGTCATAGACAAATTTTATTAAACTTTTTTGCATTCTTTGTAGCTTTTCAATTAAAGTGGATCATCCTCTTTCATTCTAATGTAAAAGTTGCCTGATGACATTCTACCTGAGATCTCTTTTCATGTTTCTGAAGAAAGGAAATAGTGTTGAATATTGGTGAGTAAATGATGAATCAATGATTAAATTTAAATTTATGGCAAACTATTCTTATAAAGTAGCTTTTTAGTATAGGTGTACAACCTTGGCACTCAACCTCAGATCCCAACTATTCTCTATGAATGGTTTTATAGCTACTAGGCATGAGACTGTGGAGCAGAATCTCATTTCTGACTTTAAAACTATCAAAAAGCTGTGATGAATTGTGGTGGGTGGACAAGCATTCAAGATCACTGCTTTACTGTTAGTAAGGAGCAGTACAGATAAATCTATCCCAGGGGTTCCGGGGCCCCCATCCTTCTCCAGTCAATTTTGCAAGCCCCCCATGACATTTCCTCTTATACTGTACTGCAGCAGCAAAGAGAAAGGTGTTTATCTTTAATCCTTTTTTATTAACCAAAACATTTGTTTTGCCTTATTCTTCTACTGCACGTAAAAAACAAAAACAACTCAAAATATAAACTTTAAAATAATTTATAGTTTTTCTTAAATAAGTGAACCTGCCATAGCAATCAGGACAGCAGGGAGATATAAAAAAAAAGACCATTCACTAAACCGGTCCCTTTCAACTGGACTGAGTGAATATCTACTTTTTGAGAGCGTGTCGGATGCTCATATGTGCATTAACACCACTGAGCCTCACAAGATCCTCCTCTATGGTTGAGAATCCTTTATAAAACACTCACAGGACATTAATTTGGAAAGCTATGCAAATATATTGAAATTTCACGAAAAAATACAATAGGGATCAGAACCCCGAGAGCAGACTTATGCGTTCCTAATGTAGCCTACGACTTTGATACACAGGAGTGTCATACATTAGGCACGCGCAAGTTCGTTATTACTCTGATTGTCTTTACATTGACATTTGCATGAAATCTTTACCTTTACAATAGCACTAACTTGCTTTATGTAGCCGAGAGATGTAGTTGCAGTGGTTGGAAGTTTTGAGCCGCAGTTCAGTCTGTATTTACAAGTTCGATGAGGCTTGCTGCGCACAGTCCGAAGCAATAAATCACAAAACACGAGAGGCCTTGCTTTAAAATCAAGGGATACTCCACCCCAAAATGAAAATTTTGTCATTAATCACATATCCCCATTTTGTTCCAAACATGTATAAGCATTGTTTATCTTTGGAACACAACTTAAGATATTTTGGATGAAAACCGAGAGGCCCGGTTGAGAACCTCTGATCTATCCTAAAAACTAAAGCCAGTATTGTTTGCTGAGGAGATACATGGGAATGCTGGAGACATAATAATAAGCCAAGACAGATCATTTGTATCCACAAGGCAGGCATGTTGGTTTTCCTTCAGTAGGATTGTTCATTTAAAAGTATTTAATTCAGTAATGGACTAATCAGCTCTTTTGAGGCAGATAGCGATTAGTTTTCAGCTATATTGGTTGTTCCTCAGCAGAGGATTATCTTTCTTTTTTTTTTTTTTTTTCTCAGGTGATGTTGTCTTTGTGTGGCACAATATGCATATTGTTCTGTACAAACCAGGCCTGCTGTTGTTGAATAATGCTAGCTTTGATGGATCAAGCTAAATCTCTCTAAGATCAAATAAACCTTTTGTGCAATTTTACTTCTGGCAGAAGAAAACGGCACTCTAGACTTTCACTCCCTGACTCATCCTGATTAGGGGTGTCACGATTTCGATTTTAAATCGAAATCGATCGAAATTAAGTCACAGTCTCGAACTTCGAATTAAAAAATGGAATCGTCGATGCTGCCACGCCCCCATGTTGTATGACGGCAAATCAATGACAAAAATAACCGAGCATTCAACTGATGCTGGCGCGCGCGCTATATGGCTTCCGCGAGAGGAAAACTGAATCGGATGCGAAGAAAGGGGAGCCCGCGAGCTCATTTCAAACTCTCGCGCGCGCGTGACATGTACTCTGCGCGCAATAAAAGCCCTCGCGCGCGCATGCTCATTCCCCACATCCTCGCGCTTGATCATCTCACCTCTGCTCGCGCGAACAATTTTATTTTTGTCAGTCGTGGGGCGGGGCTTGCTGTTTTAGTTGTTATCTCAAATGTCATTGGTTATTCCCCTTTTCCTAAAGTCAGTATTCGACGCCTGTTAGAAAATTAGTAATAATTCACTTGACTTCACCCATGACTTCATCAGTGGACCAGATACATGCGAGTAATCATTTCTTTTGCTTGTTTAATTTATTTTTGTCTTTAATGTAATTTAATGCATTGTTTATAGAGTAGATCTTTTGTAGATACTTGATTAACTGGAATTCTTCTGATTGCTAGTGATTGCAGTCTTGTAATAAGAGATACACATATTTTACAGACTGTAATGATGCACACACACACACACATACTGTACATACATAATATATATATATACATAATATATATATATATATATATATATATATATATATATATATATATATATATATATATATATATATATATATAAATAAATCTAAATGAATGACAGTGAAGTGTTTAACAAGTGTTTTATCTTTAATCTTTTAAATAGATACATCTTAATATTTGAAGGTTAGTTTAGTCATTTTTTATTGTTTTTGTTTGTTTTGTTATGAACTTGAATGTCATCTTTTGTGACTGCACTTACAAAAGAGAAACTGGATGGCAGTTTATTTTAAGTTTTCAATTGACTAAAGATATAAGTTATTGTTACATTATGTTGTTAATAAAAGTTTTAAATTTGACAGTGTAATGTGGTACATTGCAAACAAAGGTCAGATATTATATTACATAAAAGTCTTGTTTGAAAAATGACAATCTATGCTTTAAAGAGAATAAATGTAAAAATCGAGAATCGAATCGAACCGTGACCTTAGAATCGAAAATGCAATCGAATCGAGGATTTGGAGAATCGTGACACCCCTAATCCTGATAGTGTATAAATAGTTTCATTATCAAGTAGTTGAATGCAGTCTGTTTAAACGTACTTGTCAAGAAACGTTTGCGACTGCAAAAATAATTACCTCATCTAGAGAAATACGAGTGCATGAGGTAAAAGGTTAAGAATCAAGTTATATGCATGTAATGAAAAACCATATGATGAAAAACATAAAACTTTACTTGGTTGACAGATGTTAGGAAAAAATGTGGTACTTCTAAGTTACAGAGGGATTTTGTTAAACAATGTTTGTGCACTATCCCACTACATCTCACATCCTTTTGGAATGTTCCACGGCTGGAAAGTCACATTGAATGCAGCTGACAGGATGGCCGAGGTGTGAACCATTGAGCACTTTTGAGGTTAGGATCAAGTTTCAGTCATGCCTAGTTTGACTATTTCAGATGTCTCTGCTTTCTGCTCTATAGACAAGACAGCAGAAACTCTGAAATGTCTCTTCTTGGCTCATGGTTCTTCACTTGCTTTTGTTGAAGAATCATGGAGCTCACAGCTTTTATCTCTGACAAGAACTTCAATCAGTGGTACTTTAGTTGCTCTAATATTAAGGATATACATTAATATTAAAGTTTGGGGTCAGTAAGATTTTTTTTATTTTTCAAGAATACTTTTATTCAGTTCAATTAATACTTAGTTGAAAACTACTGTGAAGACATTGTTAAAAAAGATTACTGTTTCACATAAATGCTGTTCTTTTGAGCTTTCTTATTAGAGAATCATGAAAAAAAGTATTTTCCACAAATTTACAATGATTTCTAAAAGGTCATGTGACACTAAAGCTTTGTCATCACAATAATGATTTACATTTTAAATTTATGTAATTTTTATTTTATTAACATTAGTCCTCAGGTCCTTTTAGGATTGATTTCAAATAGGGCTGGGCGATATGGCCTAAAAATAATCTCCGATTTTATTTTTTTAATTCGATTTCCGATTTTTTTTCCGATTTCCCCCCCCTACTTAAGGAAAGCAATAAGTACAAAAATGAGACAACTTAAAACAAATTTTGCATTTATTTAATCAAAAGTAGGGCTGCTCCGATCACGATCGGCCGATCGTTATGCGCATCTCGTCAGTAAAGCCGGTTCTCTAATCTGCGGTAAATTCCATCAGGTGCGTGATTTCACATAGAGCTGCTGTTACCGTTCACATAGAGCCGTTTGTTAATTGAGAAGATGCGCAAATAAACACTGAAAATGAAGTGTAGTAACAGCTGCTCTATGTGAAATCACGCACCTGGGGGAATTTACCGCTGATTAGAAAACCGGCTTTACTGACGAGATACGCATAACGATCGGCTGATCGTGATCGGAGCAGCCCTAATCAAAGGCAAGACAAATGTAACCCCCATTTTCATATTCGGCTGGTGCTGCTGCTTTTGACTGCGATGGGCTTTAGGCAGCGTGGGGTCTCTTGCTCCACGTCTGTCGCGGCAAACCCATACCAGTTCCAAACAACAGATGATTTTATTCCTTTCTTGGGAACAAACTTCCAACTCTCACCGGTTGCCATGTTGTCGCTTGCTGTTTCGTGTGTGCTATGATGTTGCACACAGCAAAAAATGCGCCATTACACAAAAACTCGATTTACTTATTTTTTAAATCGCCTGTAACAAAAAAATTTGAATTAATTCATTCAATCGATTTTTCGCCCAGGCCTAATTTTAAAGTACTTTTACTCCTTTTATAAATCACTCAATGGCCTAGAATCTCAATACTTTGCAGATATTAATATTGAATATAACTTTAACAGGCCACTCAGATCATTAGGATCGAGTCAGCTAGAAATAGCAAGGGTTCACACAAAACAAGGGAAGTCCGCTTTTAGCTATTATGCTGCCCGCAGTTGGAACCAGCTTCCAGAAGAGATCACATGTGCTGAAACATCAGCCACATTTAAATCTAGACACAAAACTCATCTGTTTAGCTGTGCATTTACTGAATGAACACACCGTTACATCCGAACTGATTGCACTGTATTCTATGTTTAATCATTTTCTATTCTTGACCGTTTTAATTCATTTTAAATCATTTAAAAAGTTTAAACAGAAGGTTAAAGTAAGTGCTGTGACGGAGGTAAAGAGAATGGGCAAAGAAAGACAAGTTTGTTGGTTAATCAGTTGAAAGCAGGACCTCTGAGTTCTGTTTGTTTGGTTTATGATGGTCAAAGTAGGAGGTGAAGTAGTGGAATAGTTGGGTATTTTGGGAGGATTTTCCACTTAGTGGAGAAAAGATTGAACAAAGCTTGAGATTGTTTGTTTGTGTTGAGAGCACATCACTAACAGTAGCTTTTTAAACTCATTGTTATTATTGTTGATTCTTTTTTTTAATGATTAATTTACTTCATTTTATGTAAAGCACTTTGTATTGCCAGTGTGTATGAAATGTGCTTTATAAATAAACTTGCCTTTAAAATGTATTCAAATAGAAAAAGATAGTAATAATTAATAGTATTACGGCTTACTGTATATTTTTTATAATAAACGTCTTTTAAAAACATTCATAAACATTACCTACACCAAACGTTTGAATGGCAATGAATGTAGCGGATTTCTTTGCAGTACTTTATTAGTTTAATAACCTGTATGTTTCAGTGATCCATTTACGTGCATCTAAACTCCAGTAAAGTGCAAGCAAGGCAAAATAAAAGATATTTACTGTAGATATTGTAGCAATCCTGTTGGTCCTGACTCCTGTTTTTGACTTGATTACTCCAAGGTATTTCAGATGTGCACATTTCTGTTGGAGTACACCATCTGTCTTTATCTCCAGCTTTAAGTAGGCCAGCCTCAGCACAGGGGTCAATAGCGTGGCCTGTAGGGAATTGTGACTGACTTGTTTGACGTCAAATGATCAATTCTCTGAAGCAGCCTAATTAACCTTTTTACAAGAATTTCTTGTGCTTGTTTTCTATTTCTAGTGTGTTGTTTGCTAACCTTTCCTCTGAAATCTGCCATGCTCCGTTACATTTTGAAAACAGCCAGTGAAAGAGCAATAAACAAGTGGAATTATTTTCAAAATAACCTCTATTTTCTGCCACAATATTATCATATGAAAGAACCAATGGTATTGCTTAGGAACAGAAACGAGTAACTTTGAACATGGACGCCCTTCACTTTTCATTACAGCGTTTGCATTCGCAGAAAGACAAACACGCTAGCTCGTGCCCGCCGGCCTGTGTTTTAAATTAAGTAATTGAGATCTTGTGCTCAGACATCTGAGTGTTTCATTTTGATCTCCGTTTATGTTCCTAGGAGGTGAACAAAGCGGGTCTTGGATCTCGCCACCTGCAAACCATTTTCACTTTTACTCATGAAAAAAAGAAATGGGTGACACGTTTGAAACTTTCAAAGGCACCGTGTGACGTGCTTGTACTTTCAGATCTTATTTTGGTGAGTAAACATTTTAAGGCAAGTGTATCACAGCTTTATTTATGCATTAAATCTGCTGTTGGCTCTGAATTATACATTAGCCAGTAAATAATGCATCAGCCTCCGTTCCTCAATGATTACCGGCCGAGATACAAATGGCAAGTTTGCTGATGATATCCTCGTTGATCGTTTTAGCTAGTTTTGTATCGCCTCCTGAGGATATTTTCCGCCGTTATTGTGATTGGATGCAATTTGAGTAATAGACATGTCACTGGGTGTATGCATTTTTTTTATTTTTTTTTTATTTTTTTTATTTATCTCCTGCAGTTGAATGCCCCATCAATAGAATTGATGTAGGTATGGATTTTCAACCAGTTATCCTAGTGAGGGAGGGCTGGAATTATGAACAGTTTGTCACTTTAATAGTCTTCACATATAATTATTGCAGGGCGGCATTAACTAGTTTTTCCTTTTAGCTTGACCTCTGTTTTAACCTGTGCGACTGGGCCGGTGTCATAAGAGCTACTGACACCTTTGATTTAATCCACTTCATTTGTCATCTCTTGCTCAGGAATAATTACAGCAGTGGCAGGCTGCACCCTGGGGAGCGCTCAAGCTTATGACCTTTTTGTTCCCTTAAACATGAGCCAGAGACAAAGGCGCAGAAGAGCGGGAGTTGTGATTAGGAAAATAATGGCTCTGACAAGTTCGAGATTAAATTGTAAACAGGCCGCGAGACATATCAATACTTGCTGAAGTAATGGATTTTGCTACCGCGCTTACACTGGCCTTAACCAGCTGTTAACGGCACATTAATGAACAGGGGATTTCAGACGGAGGTTAAAACCTCTCCGTACCCCGAGACCTTTGCTGTTTGTTTACCCTTGTTGTATTTGACTTTCACATCATCTTTGATTAGAATAAATCGATGAGACCTGAATGGTAACGTTTGAAAATTACAAGCTTGTTGTGCTGCGTGTCATTGGGAGGACAAAGAGGAGCGGAGGGGGGTGGAAACACAAACTGTGGTCATAGAATTGGCTCAGTGCTCCTGTTCTTCATCAGGGTGAAGTGGCTCCATCAGAGCGGGAGGGAAATTATACTCTATTGTGGCAATACACCACAATCCCACTCCAGTCGCCATTAAGCAGAGCAGAGCTATTGAATATTTGCATTGCCACTTGATAGCGCCACTTTCTCTCAGGGATCGTATGGTGATTGCATCCATTTGGAGATGGTTGAAACGCTCTCTTTTCCTTATCAGGTCTGGATTGGTTATGTTTGCGTGGATCTTTGAGAGTGTTATTAGATTCTGTTTGTATTTACTGTAGTGGCAGAAGCATCTCTGCTCGTCAGCGCCAAAGGGTCATGCCGAATCATGGCTGTCGAAGGGTCACGTGTGGTTCACCGCCGGGCCAGTGTTAGTCATCTGTGAGACATTTCAGTTAAATACAACATGATCTCTCCATTCATTTCAAAACTGGATTACACTGCTCGGGCTGTTCTACAATAAACTGCAGCCATTGTCCTGGTTTAACACAGACAGTAATACAGTAGTGCTTGCCTAATAGCACTTTTAGTACACGGTGCAGTAACTGTTAAGTACACAGATGTAAATGTTGATTTGATTAGAGGTAGGGTGGAGTTGTGTGATTAATGTCATGTTTTTCTATAGTGTTTGAAATCGTGATTCATGAGTGTGTGTGTAAGTGTGTGTGTGTGTTTTTACTATTCCACTTTTTTTATGTGTATGTTTTGTTTTAATTATTCATTTATTTTAATTGGATCAGTAGATATTACATTATTAATGTTTTTAAAAACAACTTTTTCTGTCTTCTGTGTGGATGGAAGTGCAGTTGGCTGTGTGTGAACGAAATGTTTATTAGATCTTTTCTTGTGTTGTGAAGAGCTCCCAGTCTATATGTAGAAGGCTCCATTTGGAATTCAGCCTGTCCGATTTGAGCTGCCATTCCCTATTGAGCCCTAAAAAAAGATGTTTTTGTTGTCCATCCAAGAATACCTGCGGAGTCCCATAGTTCGGCCCTAGAAGCTTTTTGAAGCATGCAGAGTCCACTAGAGATGCATTCACACCCAACATCAACCACCCACAAGGCTGAGGCATGAAATCTTTTCATCATCATATGTTTTAAGATGCCAAATTCAACCCGAGCCAAACTCACACAAGCAGCAGCAACAAGCAGAGGTGCTGCTTAAATTCGTGTTAGATTTACAACGAACACCAATTCCATATTTAGTAAAGCTAAATCTCCCATTTTGATCTAGTCTGAGTGATAATGCAGTGTGTCACTGATACAAAGAGCTCCAGGATGCTGAAATTCCCCTGGCCCGGCCCCTTTAACCTTCTCTACAAAGGAGGGAGTCCTCCTCAAATCAAGTTATTTCATCCCTTTGGTATTTAAAAAAGATTTCCCTCCTGATAAAACCAGCAGAGTGCCTTTCCTTTGGGAATGTGGGCACTGTTTCAGTCCTTTCCGATTAAAGTAGCACTTGTAGATAATCCGTTGAAATAAGTCTCTGTTGCGTTTGGGGTAGAGGGTTACAGATGTTGGAAGTGGGTGTGGGGTTGAAAAATTTGGATTCCTAAGTGCTTATCACCTCAGTACAATCTGCCGCTCCGCAAGGATAAATATTTAATGACGGGGGAAGCTGAAATACAGCCCTAACAGACTGGATAGAAATGGATCTGCTTTTTATACACCATACAGTTCCATAAAGCAATGGAACGGTAAGACAGCCCAAGGTTAAGAGTGGATGTGCTGTTGATCCTCGTCTTTATATTTATGAGAAGCACATTGTATATTTAAAGGGAAGGTGGCGTCGTTCTTTGGCGCTGGCTTGTAAAATGGCTATGGCCTGAAGTGAAGTGTTGTAAGATTATCCTAATATTTGTCTGATTCCTTAAACTGTTTGTCCATTGACAGAGCTCACAGTCTTGAGTGTTTCAGACTAGTGAATATATAATCTTGTGCTGTTCACACTTCCAGTGGCTAGAATAGTTAATGATTATAGTTGTTGGCGTCTGCTTTTATTGAGCTTAGTTTATGTAGTTTTTGTTTAGCAACCGAAGCACAAGCCACCAGGGATCTACTAAAGTAGCTGTGGATAGCATTGAATATTAGAAATTAAGCTAGTTGAGTCATGGAATTGTACGGAGACTGTGTGGAATGTTCTGGAGAGCGGCAGTGTTTTGACAGTGGTGCGTCACCGTTTCTACAGGTCAGTCAGATGTCATCTGAAGTGGAGTGGTGCAGCCGTCGGCTCTTCAGCCAAGTTGTAAAAGGATCCTCCTCACGTTGTTTATACTCGCAATGATTTGGGCCGTTTTAGTGCAATCGAACAGGTTCCAAAACGCCCGGCGAATGAACACAATGGATTACATTGTGGACAGAATGTTTCCATTGTGGAGATGCAACTCTCCAAGGCACTTCCGAACGGCTGGATTGGATTACCAGCCCCATTTCATGGCCGGTTTAGATGACTGCTGATCAATGGGGCTCTTAGCTTCAAATATAATTTGTTTTTGTGCTCACTTGGTAATGCTGATCACAGATTGTTCCTATATAAAATTAATCTGGTTACTGACATTTTTTATGTTTTTTTTTTTGTGTGTGTGTGTGTTTGGATTCTCATAGACATTAATTACAGTGATTCCACATTCATTATTGAATTTTTGATCTGCTGTTGCTGCAGAGAGTTAGAGATGTACAACTCCACAGAGCCATGCGTTATCTTTGCTGAACAGCTCATTAAGACGTTCCTCTTGGTAACAAAGTAGATCTTCATCAAATTGTGTTTTTTCAGGAGATAACATGATACTATGCAAACAAAAATGGGTGTGTTGTACTTTACTAATAATTAGCTGCGGGTAAAAGTCTTTAGATTGGGATTTCCCCTTTTTTTTTTCTTGCTTTTGTATCGATCTCTGATTTAAAACATACTTGTCCCATAGTCGCCAGATTCTCCGTCATACCATATATTAGCATGACTAAAGGGAAGCTGGGTAGAAGGGAGGCTATTTAACAGCATGATACATGAGGGGAACTGGAAATCTGCGTAAAGGAGCGGCTGAAAGTAAGATCGGAAAAGGTCAGGCCACATTTCATTTCAGACGAGCTTTTTATTAGCTCTGCCCAGTATGCAGTTTAGACGAAAACACAGTTGCTCAGCAGTCAATGGACTACTCATTTAGATTGACACATGTGTATACAGTTGGATGAATGTGCCTCTGTGCTGAACATGCTTGCTCTGTTTATGAGCTTACCCATGCATTTGCAAGCTATTTTAGCTTGGACGCACACAAACCTTCCCCCAGAGGTTAATTTCTCGCCATGCCGTGGAAGGAATTGTAAAGCTCGCTAAAGAGCACAAAGCCTGTGAATGTGTTGCAGAATAATACCGTGATCATTGCACACTGTTAAAACCTGTAAAATACAGTGCCGTTTTCAGTGCTTTTATACTATCTGATTCAGCTCTCTTGGGAAATGGAGGCTCTGTGCAAAGAAGTGGCAGGAATTCCTGTTCTCTAATTTGGAAAATTGTAACAGTGTTTTTTACTTCCAGCACTAATAGGCAATTTGTGGCTTTTATTTTCTCAGGATAGTTAAAGGGGTAGTTCACACAAAAACGACTGCCTGACTTCTGTGGAACAAAGAAGATCTTCTGAGATGGGGTCCAATCTTATTTTACACTGCAGTGGGTTAGTGAGTTGATGAAAAGCTAATAACTAAATCATAAAAATGTTATAATAAAAAGAAAATCAAAGTGGAACGCCAACTAAAAATATTAAATGTTTACCTATGCCATGTGACCCAACACTGTGAACATGCTAATATATTTGTAATTTATTTAGGCTATATTTATTTAATCTTAGAGTGTGCCTAAAGTAAATATTTTAGATCAAAGGGGTTCAGCTCACAAAAATTGTTAAGATTGGATCAGCTCTTTACACTAACACTGTATAACCTGGTCCCTCTGTGAAATAGTTTGCTTTTTAATGCACTTTCTGGAATAGAAAAGCCACGTTGCATGAATGGCAGATCCCTGCTGCCCTTGCCCACAAAAAGCCGGGTGTTTTAAGAGTCTGCATTGTGTGAATGTACCAAAAGGCTGCGAGCGGTAATCTAATATATTATGGTTGTTTTTCCGAAATGATGAAAAATCATCAAGCCTGTGTTTTCTGGAAGCCTCGCAACACTATCAGTTAGGGATAAAGTCTCCATTTCACACATGAATGCGTTACGAGTTAATCTCCCGCCTGCCACTGTACACTGCTTTAAACACAACCCTGAACCCAGAGAGCAGCGGCAGCCTATTGTTTAGATGCCTCCCTCTGGTAAACGCATGTTTTTTTTCTGTCTTCTAAACAGCTGCTCTTTTACGTCACTATATGTTTAAAATAAAAAGCAGCGAGTCTGGTGTGTGTGTGTTGCGTGGCAAACTAATACGGCAGAATGGTAATAGTTCTAGTCAATGCATGTTTTATGAGCTGTCCAGAGAGGAGAGGGAAGCTCTGAGACTGCTTGTTTCAGCTACGTTTTCATTACCCTCCAGTCACTTCCCCTCCTGCCTGCCTCTCCAAGGCATGAAAACAATCTCAAATCATGTTTACAGTGCTGCACATTTGGACTCCATACCGCAGCAGCAGTATAGAAAGCTGTGATTTGATATTGCTCCAAACGTTTAAGCGTCCTGTCTTCTTAAAGATGTCAAAGATTTGACACTCTAGGTGCTCTCTGGTTTTTGTCTGCCTTAAATAAACAGCAGTGTTTTGTGTGGCGAGCAGTGGAAATAGGACTAGAGAATTTATATTTATACTTGAGCCGAGTCGCCTTAAATGGAGAGGTGGAGTAACAAAGAGGGTGTTATTCAGACTAGAGCCTCTTAAAGACAGTCGGGCTGTGGGTTTGGAGAGGTGGCTGATCCAGGAACAAAAGCCGCTCCTAATTAGAGGTAATACCGTCCTGTGGTATCTGGGGTGGAGGTGCTTTTGGCAGAGCCGTTACGCGTGTTTTTGAATGCAAGGCTTGTTCGCGAGACCATCTGCCGCCGGTTGCCAATGTTCAGGGGGAAAAAAAAGCCACTGCCAGATAACTAAATAATTTAGTCTGGAAATGGTCTGACGCATTGACCTAATGGCATTGCCGCTGCGGCCTCATCATCTTTAACCTTATGTTCGCGAAGATGAGTTTGGAATAACGTTGCAGCGAGAATAAATGAGGTCCTGGACAATAAGCCTGAGCTGAGATCTGTCCTCCAGGCCCTATGTTTCATGCGATGATTAGTGTGGGGTGTGGGGGCTGTGTGACGCAGAGCTGAGCCCCCCTCTCGGTGGGTGTCTGTCAGGACCAGTGCTTCCCTGAGACCTCCCTGCTTTCACTGTGAATGAGGCTCAGGCTGAGCTGCCATGAGCCTTTTGATCTACTGACTACTTTTAGATGTCGTCTTTTAGCTATAGAATTGAAAAAAAAAAAAATCTTGCACTGCACCATGCTAACAGTCTTTCTACATCAGCTATTATGCCGATTATATTTTGATTGAGGAGGAAAAAGCCATACAGGCATTGCTGCTACACAATCTGAACCTATTGAAACAGTGAATAGGCTTTTGTAAACGGCTGCATTCACACTGAATTCATTGTATTGTAAATCAAAGCAGATCAGGGGAGGTGGGGACGTGTAATGTTAATATCCTCTGTATCTAGGGTAGATTTAGAAAGTGACGCATGTGTTTATCCGCCATTGATTGAGTATTGATAGCGTGTGCTCGGGTGAAGCCAAGCAAAGGACACGTCTGCTGCAGAACGCCAGATTGATGGTTAATACGATGTTTACTCCCTTTAAATACATCTTGCTTTGAATGCGCATTGATTTTCATATGCATACTTGTTCCCTTGTTCACTTTTTGTTTAATGCAAAAAGAGATGGTCTCTCTTTATCAATATTCAACATTTTAGCCACTCTTAAGAACAACTATTGTCATATAAACAAAGAAACCGTCAAAATAAAAGTTAGGTTTAATTTGAAGAAACTGTGACAAATGTTATTTAATGCAATGATAGTACTACTACTAATATGATGTTGATTAATAAGACATGCTTTATATATTAAATTAGCCATTTAATAAATAGTAATTAAATTAAAATTGAAAAATAAAACAATATCCAGGAAAATCTAAAACGGAAAATCAGAATTTTGAAAAAATAAAACAAATTTTATAGGGCCTTTTTATATATAATTTTATTTTTATTCTGCAGAAGAAAGCAAGCCATAGTATGGACTAAATGTGTTTCTCCCTGCTTAGCATTTGCCAGTCATGTTCTCATCATAAGCGCACTCCTTCAGTTGTTGATACTCCCTATAAAAGTGCTTGTTTACTACATGACCAGGCTAAAAGCTTGACTATCCAGACCTACCCCCCCCCCACACACCCACACACACACTTTCTGCCACACGGACAAACTTGTCTGAGAGCCCTCAGTGTGGTTTGCACTGTGTTTGTGTCTTACAGTGTGAAATGAAGTTACTCTCAGGCACGATGCTGATAATAGACACAAGCGCTGATGGGGAGCCGGCCCCTCCGGGAATTGTGCAGAGGGAATACACACTCTCACACACAACCACTTACTCTCACATACTCTGATTGCTTGGAGCCTAGCCTTCAGCCTCTGGTTTACTGACTCCTCAGGGCTCAGATTAGCCAACTGATTTCTGTATATAAATCATCAACGTTTGTGTAGTTACTGAGGCAATGGAGATGTGCAGAATTAATTTTCAGCCAGTGTTTGTGTAAGATGCCCTCATGAGATCTGAATATGACAGTATATTAAAGTAGAGTGGTAGCTTTTGATTAGACATTAAAGAGGATATTCAAATAGCAAAGTGCATATTTGAAAGTATTATTGCTCTAATATTAAATCAGGTCTCATCATTTCATATGCATATGAATAAACTAGGGCTGCACAATAAATTCTGTGTAGTAAATGCTGCTCCATCTAAAAGCATGTGCTGGAGATTTACTAATCACAGAACCGGCTTTACTGACAAGATGCGCATGATAAATGCGATTTATCGTGCAGCCCTAGTATAAACCGCTATGCATATTGATACCTGTTTAAATAGGACAAAAACACACACACACAAACACACACACACACACACACACTAAATGGACTAAACAAACACACACACACATACATACATATATATATTATTAAGTATTAAACTGGCCCCGGGGCTAAATTATGAAAGACCGTAGTATCAGTAAGATCTGACTGTATCGGTTCTGCTTTCGGTACTGGAGGGGAAAAAATTTGTGTACTGTGTATTTTTGCTTAATAATGTTATCGTGCACATTTTATCTTACCAAACATTTCTAATGTGCGATCATATTAAGACGTTTGTCTGTGAGATCTGCAAGATCTATCATGCGCGCCGCGGAGGCTGTCTGTCAGTCACACACACACACACAACAAGAACGAGCGCGGCACACGCACACGGTCATTCACATATCACGCGCGTTCAAGTTCGTTATTTCAAATGTAGGTGCGCGGTATGCGCGCTCATAATGGAAGCGAGCTGGTCGTAATGCGCACACGGTGCGACGAGCTCGTTTTTTCCAGGCGCATCCACAACACATCGAGTTAAAAACATCTTAACTTTTCAGAATGCCGTAAGCGCACCGCGGGTCATGTAACTTCCTCACCTTTTTCAGTACTAACGTTGAAAGCTCAGCCAAGATGAAGGAACAGCTGATAATAGCTGTATGTGGATTTTTAAATTAATTTAGTAGCAGTGCTACTGCAAGCAGTTTTTAGTGCTGCAAATCCATTTATCCATTGCTGAAATTTTTTCTACAAAGAGTGACGATGGCGGAGACCGCAAAACGTTCCTAAGTGTGGTTCTACTTCACTACAGTTGATGCAGATAATGCTGGTTGTCATAAGTGCAACAACAATTTTGCATGTAAGGGCGGAAACACAAGCAATCTGTCAAAGCATCTTTCAAAAGTGCATTATGTGCAGACAGAGAAATGCAAAGTTTTCGACTGCCTGACAACACAAAGTACCGATAAGAATACCATTAAAGTACCGGACCGTTAAGCAGTATCGGTAAGAGTAGTAATACCGTTAAAACCTTAACGATACCCATCCATATATATATATATATATATATATATATATATATATATATATATTTCATTCTGCAAAAGTACATTGCCTTTTGTTTCATGCAACTTGCAACATTTCTAGTGCTTTTGATGCCATGGCAAGTTCATATATATATATATATATATATAATATGTCAGATTTTTTAAAATGAGTTCTGCATTGTTTGTCTTGATCATCTGTAACTCCACTTTCGGTTAAGCTCTTAGAAGTAACAAAAGTCTTTTTGTTCCTGAAGGCTGCAGTAGAAGAACCGAATACATAGATGTTAGGCTGTTTATAATGCAGTCTTTATAGAGTTATGTTTTGAAGGAAGGCCATTTCTTGCATTATAGCACTTAATGGAACTGGCTTCGGTAAAGCTTAAAGATCCATCAGCCTGTCTGCGCAATTTAAAACTCAATAACAGTTCCCGTGTGGAGAGGATCCTACACTGTACTACACAGCCGTATCAATAAAGTAGCCATTTATTGAGGAGCACTGAGTAATTGTTAGAAATAGTCAGTAGTGGCCATTAATATTTAAAGTAGGCTGGATTTTATTTGGTATAATTTTTTCGAGTAGGAACGGTTTCATAATAAATGTGTGCCATCAGATAAAGATGCTGCTATTAGCGGACCGATGGTGTGAATCTTAATTTTTAGTACAGATTATACATGCTTCTGCTGCGTGATCATGTGAAACTATTGGAATTGAACTGCTGCGAGTCATAATTTAACACAATACAGAGTCAGTGTGATGCTTTCATCAGCAATAACAGAAATCTTTGATAACTCAACACCAGATAATAGTGCTGTGTTTTTTTTTTGTTGTTGGAGTTCTGCTTCAAATGTCTATTTATTTATTTATCGAGCTTTTCACTTTGGCTCTGTGGAAAAATAGATTGATTTCAACAAAGCTGTTTTCAGAGTAGCTCTCTTGGATGAGCTTCGAACGAGACATTTGTCTGATAAATCTCAGTTACTCGTATTGCAGATAATGTTTTGTTTGATATGTTCCGAGGCTAATCTCGCTCGGCGAAAACAATCACATCAGACGTGCATTTCACAACTTCCTTCTGGAAAGCCGTTGATAATCCTCGCCAGTCAAACGTCTGCGTTTCGTAATGCACCGATTGAAAATACAGATCAGGGATCACTAAAAATCTTGTTTCCGTCTGCTTGTTGACTTTACCTATCCAAAGCAATCTTTGACTATATTTGCAAATCAAGCACACCTGGCAGTTGGGGTTTCTTGGGGGAAATGGCATTTGCGTTTGTCTGACCCTTTATTGGCTTTTACCTCAAATCACAGAGATGAATGCATGGGCTATTGGCGTAATAGGAGAGTGATTTAGGATGAATAAAACATGGCAGCATGAAAGAGTAATGTTGAAAAAGGAGTGTGTTTTGTAATAGAGCCCTGCTGCGTGCCCATTGTGAGGTGATGTGTTAATAGTGGGAGAGCAACTGTGTGGTTGGAGGGGTGAGAAGGTCTAATTTATCCGCTGCTCTGAAGGAGAAATGTATTTTTATTTAAAACCTCCTGGCTCACACCCCTTGACTTCATTGCAGTAATGGAAATGGTAAAATAGGTGCTGTTGGCTGAGACCCCTGAAGCTTTTTTTTTTTTTTTTTCACCAGCTTTCACAAATGGCTGATTTTTCTCCCTCCCTGCCTCTCTCCCTCCCTTTTCCATTAAGACAGCTGGTATCTTTCAAAAGGTCCTGCTCTGGTGATTGATGTGTAATGGCTTCAAGCCTCACCTGCCCCACAGCGCGTTATTCATCTGTGGGTACTGTTGAGGGGAGTACTCGCCATTGCTTAATTGGTCCTGGTCACCATTCAGACGCCACATGAACCGCTGCATTGTTGCTGTTCGCTGCTGTGAAGCTCACTGCAGCCGCTGCTTATCACTGGATGCTTGTGCTCCTGTGGGTATAAATAAGATGCTCTTTACGTGGAGAATGTGTGGATTGCTGACCTTTCGGTGGCTGTAAGTGATTCATCACGTGATGAACAGCATAAGGCAGTAAGGGTTGTCTTGACACCTTTATCATCTTACAGTATGGTTCCAGCTACCGTAATATTTTTTGGTCACCAAATAGTATCAAGATGCCACCACATTAAAACTTATTTTCTTGACAACTTCTCAATTTAGTCCTTGTGCTGTAAAATGTGTGTATATGTAAATAACTAAAATAAAACAGGAAAAATATAAAAACGAATAACTTATATATATATATATATATATATATATATATATAATAAGTTTTTAGTTTTTATATTTTTCCTGTTTTAATTTTTAAGTGGATTATTTATTAATAAAAGATTTTATTCTTATTATTTTAAGATATGTTTTTAATCAGTTACATTAGTACTGCATGTACTGCTATTTAAAATTATTTTGGCTAAGTCTTGGCTATACTATATTTTCTAATTTTTCAACAGACTGACCTTTTCAGACATTTGTACCATGTTTTTCGCCACATTACATTCTCATATTTAGCTTATGTTTTTACCTTTTAAAACACAAAGTTGCTGTTTAAAACTATTTTGAAATCTTGGGTGTATATATTTTCTCATCCAACTATTTAATAATGAGATTGTGACTGACCAGTTTGTCAAGATTCTTTCTTTTTTTTTTTTTTTTACTTTTTGTATGGTAAAACCTTCTCAGACATTGATTGTATGCTTTTTAAATTATATTAGGTCACTATCATATTTTTAAGTTTAAAATTGTGGAATGCACCTCAACCCCTGCATTCTGTTTGATTATCTTGCTCTCATGAACCACCAGACCACCTGAACACCAGAATCATGAAACCCGTCCAATGAACTCAGAATTGGCTAAATAATGCAGGGTTTTTTTCCCGATCGATTAGTCATTTTAGCAGCCCACCAGCTTGTCGAGTTTGAAAATGCATAGCTTTGCTGTGACTTGAAGAAAACACACATATAATGAAGAAAAACACTGCGTTTATAGAAACATATCTGGTTAGTGTATATAGCCTATGTGTTTTTGTGTGCTCAGACTGGTGGTCAGTGCGGTAACTCATCATAAGGTGATTAATCGGGCCGTGACGTGGCGGCGCAGCTCTGTAATCAGTCTGTAGTGTTGGAGGTTGATGAGGAGAGCAGCTGCCCTGTCAGTTGTCGTCTACTCAAGATGACAGGCTGCCATTGACAGGACTGCTTGTCAACTGCACCAGTGTGCCTGTCATAAGCCATTTCTCTTCATTTTTATACCTGCTCTATAAACACACCTCTCACACTGACAAACAGCCCAATTCTGTCCTGCTGCTGTCCTCCCGCAGGTTCCTCGCATTTCAAAAATACACCCGTTGTAGTTTTTTAGGCAATTGTCAGGTTTAGCTGCACCAGCGGCTGTAATCTTTACTTTCCCATTCTTTTGAAGCGGTGCAAAAGTGCACTTCATTGTCGTTACACATTTGTTTCATGCTCTTGTATTGGAGGTCTCGTTTTGTTTTTCCACTTTGCACTTTTCGGCCAACGAAAGATTGATCTTTATTTTTATGAATGTTGACTTAAAAGAGGCAAGTAGCAGCAAGCGTTGTAAAAACAGGATTTGATCCAAAGCTGTTTTCTGTCTGAGTCTCCTGCCAGGTTTTCTTCTCCGTGCCTGTCTGTTCTGATTTCCACGGGTGATCGCTGTGCTAGCTGAGGTAGAGCCGCCTCTGGCCAGGCTGTAGTGAGTCTGACCAGCATGCACAACCAACAAACACTGTGGCCTGGAGGGAGCACCGGGTCTTATTCCAGTCTAACATATTGCTTGTAAGGAATTCTCCATAGCCTGAACTGGCTAGTTGTGCGAAGGTCTATATAAGCCTAATACCCTGTAAAACGTGCGGCTGAGCCTATTTGAAAATGCAGTGGGGAATCCTGTTTAGGTCACTGTACGGGGAAACATAGTGCTGCTTTTCATCGACAGGCAAAAATGAGCTGGGGAATAGAGCAGGCAGCTTGAAGTTTGTGCTCTTTTGATATAGCTGTGCTCAGAGCTCTCCTGAGGACGTGCGCTGCTGCCGTGGAGAAGACCGCCGATTGATGTTCCTTTTGGTGCACGACGTCACAGTGCTGCTCGCCGGCTGTGATTGATTAAAGCTATTGCATGAGTATCAACAGGCCCTTGGCTTTACAAATATTTCTCACTGTGTGTTACGGAATTTTTGGGCTGGGCAATAAGGCCAAAAAACAGATCTCTGTATTTTTTTGGTGGTTTGCGATATAAAATATATATCTTGTTGTTTTATACATTTTTCCATTTGGAGTAAAACAATATATATGTTTTTTTATATCCCGCCCAATGTTGTCCACTGAAACGTTGTTTAAAGGCAATGAAAAACAATATAGTGAAAGTAACCATGTAGGCTATATTATTTGAAAAAATGGGCTAAAATCATATTACATTCTAATATTGTTACAAAAACAATGCTATTTCAAAGCAAAAGTTTCACTAAACTAAAAATGAATCGAAATGATAACAGAAGCATGGATTAATTGCATTATATTTGGATTACCCCATTACAATAGTCACTTTACACAGTTACTGCTATCATAAAACACACTTGGGCTACTTCTGGGTTTTAAATTGTACTCATGGCACATTTATTGTCCAACTACAAATATTTTAGTAAAATGTGTGTCTTAGTCAGAATTATTGTGCTCCTATTCTATTGTGCTGCATGTGTTTGGCACGCATGCACAAAACGGCACCCGGTTCAGTGAAGTCTGAAGTTTAGTGGAGAATCGCTTGCAGTAGGCTTGTGCACTCTGTAACATTTACAGATGGAGAATATACCTGTGAAATGTAAATTATGCACTGAGGAAAACCGCACATCTCAAACGAGTTCAACAGCACAAGTAGTGTCACTTTTAGAAGCACATGAGTCTGTCGGAGCGTCTGATGGGATGAGCCGCTTTAAACTGTACATTTTAACAATATCTTACTAGATTTAAGACAAATTGCACTATTATTCAGATGTGCTTGCATCAAGATACTGTATATCGATATAGGCGGTATTGCCCCATATCGGATTGCTTATAAAGAGAATATCGAGATATCGTACAAATTTGATATAATTCCCAGCCTTACGGAATTTGTAAAAAGCCTGTTTAAAAGCCGAATCTATTTTAATGGTGTAACCATTAAGTGTCACAATTTTCTTTCACTTTGAATGCGTGAGTGTACACATTTTAGTTTTAACTGAATTTGTATAATTTTATTTTATATTATAAGAAAAAGGTGTAAAATGATTAAACCGTAATGTAGAGAGGAAGTGAAGTGAGAGGAGGGGGCCTGAGAAAGGTCTACGAGCTGGAACTCGAACTCGGGACATCAAAAACATATAAATGTGCTATATGTTGCGGCACTGCCCACAATGCTATTGGTGCTGACTATTTTATAATGTCTTAATTTTTTTCTTCTTTAATTTTGTATTTTTGGGTGAGTGGCACCAAATGGCATTTTACATTTAACCTTGTCTTTTTATACAAATAAAATGTCTAATTATGTGATATTTCAAGAGACTTATTGACCTTGATAACGTCATGTGGGTCTGCATATAATTTCCTGTTTTTATGGGTTTTTACTGCATGTTGCTGTACATCACCACAAAACAAAAATAATATTTTAGGAGTTTTTTGTCTTCACTGTAATATCAGAATAATCATAGAATAGTACCCTGATATTGTTTTTCTGCTCCCTCTAAAAAAAATACATTATTTTTAACTGTGTATTAATGTTACTGTACGACAAAAATGCCTTCATGTATAACAAAAGAAGTGTCCCTTTATTTACCTCTCTGACAATGTCTTTATTTTCTCCATTCAGCTCTTCTGAAACACTGGGGTTGTTGGTGTGGCCAAATTTTCCCTGGATTTGATTGGTAAATTCAGAAGACTGAAGCCCAGGCTCACAGTCTACCTTTCACGGAGGCCCAGCCGTGAGAGGACAGAAGAAGGCACGTGGCGAATCATGACTGCCGACAAAGAGAAGGACAAGGAGAGGGAGCGCGACCGGGACCGGGACAGAGATCGTGAAAAGCGGGACAAAATGCGTGAAAGCGAGAGCTCACGACCACGGCGCAGTTGCACACTAGAGGGTGGAGCTAAGAACTATGCAGAGAGCGAACACAGTGAGGACGATGACAATGAGACGCCTGGGGCCGCCACCGCCGAGGAGGCCACTAAAAAGAACAAGAAAAAGCTACCCAAGAAGAAGTCACGCTATGAGCGAACGGAGAACGGCGAGATCACTTCCTTCATTACGGAGGATGATATTGTTTATAGATCTGGCGGTAAGTTTTGGTTGTACTATACTTAAACATTTTGTCTGTCTGACTCGTAGTTTTTTTTTCAGCTGAAACGCCGGTTTTAATAAAATAAGCATGCCATTAGACTGCAAGTATATATCTGGCAATATTTTGTTAGCATTGGCTGCTGTGCTTGACAAAATAAATTCCCTGCTTCTTGATGAAAATGCAGAAGAAATCCATGTGGTGATATTTGAAACGGTTATGTTTTTCACACAGGTACGATTCTTGTTTTTCTTTTATTTTTTCAGTGAGCGGCAGAAAAAGCGAAGCGGTCCACATTAGGTCTTTATTAGGCACTGAGATTGAGCCTAGACCAGAGCAATAACCTTTTCCTGCGCTGTAAACATGGCCTCTCTTTCACCTGCTGTTTAGAAATTGGTTGTACATGAGGCTGGGGGGAAATGTCAACACTCCGGTGGAGGGCAAGGCACGGCTGTGTAGCGCAGCTGCCGTAGTCCTAAATCATCCTCGCCATGTCTTTCATTTATTTAGTAGCAAAAGAAAGGTCAAGCAGTATGCTTAGTTATTTAATGCGAAGTCGTCAAATTATAGCCTTTGCAAATTTTCAACCTCGTCTCTTCACCCCATCTCTTCTGCTTAGAGATTCATTTGCTCAGAGGGGGAAGGTGGGGAATGGTGTGACGGTTGCCCCCCTCCTCCTCTTCCTCCAGCCGTTGCCCCAGTGGAATCGGGTTGGAGGCATTATCTGCTGAAGGTCCTTGAAAACACAGTTGCTGAAGCTCTCTTTCGATAATGACCCAGCAGACCCCTTCCCTTGCTCTGTTTCGGAGAGCACTGCTGCTCTGCTTAGATAAGTCTGAATTGAATCACATGTCTGAGGCATGTTAGTTGATTTTGTCAGCGTTGCAGTGGAGAATAGAAAGGGTTGTCACCGTGTTTTGAAGATGGCTGCTTTAAAAGAGCCTTTGTTATTTCAAAAAAAGGGAATCTTAATTCCACCACAGTAGACTAAGTCATTTTAGTGATCTAATGATTACGAATTTGCAATATGCTGTTTATACAGCAAACCTTTTAACTTGACTTGCAATTTCCTATACATCATAAATCTGAAAACACTGTATCATGTAGAATGCATGCATACTCAAGCCATATTGCGATTTCAGCTTTATTTTTTATGTAATTGTGCTGATCTAGGCGTATATGCATGCATTCATTCAGTTTGCGGTCCGTCGCTGCAGCCTTATTGCAATCAGATTTGATTCGGGAGGCTTAAGTAGACACAAAGCCTGTGCTGGATTAAACCTTACTAAATGTTAAATCCTTTTATATTTGTCTAGTGACACACACTATGTAAAACCGGCCACCCTTGGAGTGGGTATTAAAAACGGCGAGAAGCCAACGGAAAAAGAGAGAGCGTAATCAAGGGAGAGAACTGAAACAAGACAATAATTGCTTTTATGGCTCGAGAGAGTCAGCTGTGCGCACGTATGACACTAGATAAGAGGAAGTAATATTGAAAGCCAACACAGAGATCACCCTCATACTTTTTTGTCCGCTAATGTTTTTATAGGAATCTTAGCATGCATTTATTAGGTTGTCTGAAAAAGCAAATAAGGCACGTCGTTGGAGAGATTGAGTGTGCTTGAGTGAGGAGGGAAGGAAGGAAGGATTGGAAACGAGGAGAGAGTGGAGTGTGATATGGATGGGGAGAGAGAGCTGGAGAGGCATTTGTATTGCAGACAGGGCCGCTCGGATGGAAGGAAGAGTAAAGCAGCTGAATCGATCAGGCCTTTGAGTGGCGTTCTCGTGTCCAGGCTCCCTGTAGCTTTGCGGATATTCGCTACACAGAGGCAGCTTATGGATCCAGCCAGGAGATTATACACACATGAGATCAATACTCAGGCCTCTGTGAGCTGGCCGTGGCTGTCTGCATTCCGTCTTTACAACCCGGAGTCACACCGATGTCCTTGTACTGTGACGGCAATTTGTCTCCCTGGCTGCCATTTGGCTTTTAAAATGGAGAGCTCATCAAGTAGGATTGGCTGGATGAGTACCACTCCCACCTGTGTGATGAGAATGCTGACAATAAAGAGAGGTGAATGTCCACAGTGGGCTTAGCTGAGGGTTGGGGTGGTCTTTATGGTGCTCATTACAGCGCACTTCCAAAACCTAGCAGGCTGCCTAACTAGAGAGCATTTTAAGGCAGCATAAATGCTCTCTGGATGCAAACACAGTTCCAAAAGGAGACCGGCATGATTATTTGCTCCAAATTAGTGCCCTATATCAGTTATCAACTTATATTAAGATTTTTTTGATATCCGATGATGTTGAGTTGTGCAGGATGATTTCCATTTACAATCAGACTGCCTTTGCTGGCATCTAACACTCATATGTTAATCTTTAGAAGTTAGACTTACTTTAACCATTATTATTATTAAGTTAATGCATTTTTATTTCATGGCGCCTTTCAGAACACCCAAGGTCACCTTACAAGCAATATACAGGTCACTGCATAAGACAAAACAAACAACAAACAAACAGCATATACATATATAGTGGATTTAAGTCTCAATAAAAAATGTTATAAAAAAGCCTGTATAAAAATAAATGTCTTAAGACGCTTTGTAAAAGTCAACAAGCAATCGCTATTGCGAACATCGAGGGCAAGAGAGTTCCAAGTTATTAATGTTAGCAGGCTGCTGACTGTGTAGGGTGTAAACAGCAAGGCAGCTTACTAGATTTTGGAGCGGAGCTTGTGGTTGAGGTTATGACTGAAGTGGAGGTCTGGATGTTGAATTTATGAAAGTTCTTCGATGAGTACATCCCTGAAGAGGGCCTCTATTTCTCTACCCCTCTCTCCTGGCTTTCTGTGGGTGTCTGGACAGCTGTCGCCTAATTACGGAACCACCCAAAGCTTGCAGTCTTTTCCGTAAGGCTGAGATCTCCACCCGGGAGCTTGAACACGTTGTCCCCACATCCACACAGAGCCGTGTGAATTTCTTGCCAGCTCTCTAATGTCATTTGAAGACAGAAAAAGACTTCTCTTTCTGCTCGCAATTTTGCCAGATTATCAGCTCTGTGTCTGTTTCATGTTTGTCAGTGGATACAGTAGAGAGAGGTTATAGAAACACTAACAGGCAAGCAAAGCTTCAGATCTTTCCCTGGAACACAGTCAAGAATGAGCACAATAGACTTGGCGGGGTGGAAATGGACAGGCACCACCTTCGCAAAAAGAGCGCTCGGGCCATCGCCGAAATAAACCTCTCCTCTTCCTCCTCCATTTGTTGTCAGAGGGGAGAAACCAGGCTCTCTCTTGGCTTAGAGTCATGTATTATTCAGCGAGGTGAGACTAACAGCATTTGACCACCTGAGTGAGTCATCAAGCAGCAGTCTTCATCTCCCTGTTGCTCTTCTGAAGAGACAGCAACAGTATCACCCCATGTTGAGAGACAACTTTTCCATGCATGTCTTCCACTCTGCTTCCAGCTGTCTCAAGATTTAGACAGACAGAAAGCGAGATGGGGGATGAAAAGCAGGTGGAGGCAGAGCAGGCGACAAGGAGACCCTCAGATCCATGTCTCGAAGGGGAGAACAGAAGCTTTGCTTTCTAAATCAAATCATTAAATGCGGTCAATTAAAAGAGATACATTTTACACTCATAGCATTTATTTTTCCCTGAGGGTCACTCATCTTAAGGGTTCTTGTGCCAAAAACATCTTTTTGTTTGACCCTTTATCGGATCATTACCACTATTTGTTATCTTATCAATTTCTGCTTTTGTTTCTTCATTTTATCACATTGAACAGTGTCTTATATTGATTTGTACAACATCATTTCTTATATTTTAATGTTTGCTGTATCTGTAGCATTCAAAACCTCTTATTTTTTATATATTTAGACAAAACTCTGTTGCGAATAGCTAGTTTAGCATAATGACACTGTGTAAAACAAAACGCATTTAGTTTGAGAGTTTCAAACAGTCATGTTGTTGGGCGCTTTTGTTTGCTTCTTCGTTTTAAACCCCCATATGCCACTTTTATTCTTCCAAAAACAAAAGGCTTAAGTGTCACCGAAATTCTTCCTTTACAAGGTTTCAAACAGTGTGCAGAGAAATCCCCAGTACCAAGCCGATAGCTGGAAATAAAAGAGCCGGATCTATTCTGAAATTTCCCTTCGTGTAGCTTTGTATGACAGGGAGACTGTAGGAGCTTTTGTGAAATCGAACCACCTGCCAATTACAAATTAGAAAGCTGCTACAGACCAAGTGTACCACACTCGTCAAACGACTTGTGTTCCCAGCCCAGAGGGAGTCAGCTCTTTTCTGCTTGCTACTATAAGGGTTTGATCTAATTCGGACCGGAGGTATTAAGCTCTTGCTATGAGATGAGCCCGGAAATTTGCAAGCTTGTCATATGAGAGAAGAACAGAAGAAGTGTATGTGTGCGTGTGTATTTGAAGCTGCAGGTCTCAACAAGGAGCAGTGTGAATTGGATGAGCAGGGTTAAGACTGGCCTGTTTCTCCTGACACAGGGCATTGGTGCCAGCTGAAGCACCTGCGCTGAAATACTTCCAAGTACAGTGTGACACGAGCGGCACAGGTCGACGCTTCGTCGCTTGTTGGTCATGTAGGAAGAGAGGGGTGTGAATGTGACTCATGGAGTGTGAAGTCGGCACCTGGTCCGAACCCCCTGTCGTTTCATTATTGCATTCCTCCTGCTACTTTAATTTCAAGATAAGCATGTTGAAGGATGACCGCAGCAGCCGTCTGCATTTAACAATAAGACAGGTTTTCTCGACGGCTGAGCGCGTGTGTAATATTAACATTTTGCCGGGACCTTTTTGTGTCTCAGCATTCCTCCTCGGAGGCGGGAGTGGATTAAAACAGCGACTGGATTGACACGGAAAGCTGGGCAGGTCTCTTTCATCGGTAAAGGTGTGTTTTAAATTTGCCACGCTTCACCGGTTTAGAAGAATGGTTGAGTGAACAATAAGCTTCGGCGGCGGAGGAGGAGGAGGGTTGGATGAGTGCTACCCCACTTCCCTTTCCACATGAATATTCATGTGGCTAAGTGACGAGTGACAATACATTAAGAAATAATAGTTGCTAACAGATCAACTTCTAACATCCGTTTTGTCGTTTTACTTTAAGCACGGGTGCGTGCGCGTGTGAGCGCGCCTCGGCGTGTGATGGACTATTTCTTCAGCTCAATAAATCTCAATCTAAGGATGAGGCCAGGCTGCTCCAGCAGAGTGGTCGATAATGGATCTGTGCTGTTTGCAAAGCCCCCACCCTTCTGTTCTCCTCGGGCCACTAAAGAGAGAGCGAGAGAGCCAGGTAAAGAGACTGAGAGGGAGAGAGAGCTGGGACCTGTGGCCTGTGGGAGACATTTGGGAGTCCACAAAGCCCCTAGAACAGTACACATCGCCTCAAATCCCATACACCCCTCCCCCAGACGCCTCTCTCTCTCTCTCTCTCTCTCTTTTTCTCTGCCTGCTCTCTCTCTCTGATGGAGAGGGGCTTCTCTAAAAGCACAAAATGGCTGGAACGCAGCTGAACAGATTGGAGTCTTAAAGGTCCGCTCTCAAAGAGTACAGCGCAAATTACAGCCTCACAACTCTCCGCGGCCAGCGAGGAATGTCATTATTGTAAAATATTAAACACGGTTTATTTTCTGAGGACCTTTTGTTTGGAAACGAGTTTCACAGATGGGTGGGAAAAGTACCTTTTTGGATTGTTGTAAAAGCCATTTCTTGGCTAGTTTTTGCTGACTTTGTTCGGCTAGACTAGAATGTTAGCAATGTTTTTCCTGTCGCATATTACTGTTGCATTTTCATTTAGCATAGCTCATTGCTTTACAAAACAGCAAACCGTGCAATTAATGACATCTCCGATTTAAACTTAAATGGCAAAAGTGGTGTTAAAATGCAGTCACATTAGCAAAAAAGGTTATTTGTCTATTGTCAGCAGTCTAGCAATGTGTGAAGCACAGATTTCAAACCAAGCAGCTTTTTTTGTGGGTCAACGCAGCAAATCTGTGACCAACTTGAACCCGATGCAAAATCTGCATGGCGAAATCTTTCATCCTCGCATGAAATACTCTGAAATGACTAGGTTTCACCAAACCACGGTAAATGTGACCAGAATTCCATCAAGTCTTAGTAAAGTAATGCTGGTGTAACTAAATGAAAATGATTCCGTTTCATTCTCAATTCTTATCAAGTAAATTTTCATTATTTATATATCGAGAAATACATAAATGCTGCAAAATATAGATTTTCCTTTAGCGTTATTCCCCAGAAATAGGCTGAAGTCACATTTACGGCTTCATTTACCTCAGGAAGCATTTCAAACCAGCCCTTTATACCTCAGTATTTTCCTTACGGCTCACAGCACAGATATCTATTGCCTTGTCAGTATGTAGGGAATCCATTTCCTCTAAATGAATCTACCAGCCGGGTTAAGAGACTATAAGCCGCAATTCTCAAAGGTAAATCCCTCTCAACAGCGCCTGGGACATTCTGAAACATGTCATCTCATTTCATTGAGATTTGTCTCTTTTGTTCTCCAGCCTCCCCTCCCCCTCCAGTGAAGGCGGTCAGTCATGGCGCTGATGGATATATTCACTTACATTATCTTGTAAATGAGAGGATGAGCTCAGGTAGAAACAGACGGGCAGAGCTCAGCCCACCCCACTAACACACTATAAAGCCTTAGAAAACCTGTGCGGACCAGCTCTGATAACAAGCCTTTCCTGTCACACATGCAACCCACTCAAAATGGCCCCCTCTGCATTCTTAACCCCCCCCCCCCACTTACCCTCCCAACGAACGGTTTACAATGTGTTCAGCCTATTAAATATCTTTATTCCGCCTGCTGCATTGAACAGATAAACGCAATGAGATCAATAACGCACCAGGCAAAACAAATAAATAAAAGATGTGCACTAAGAGGACTGGAACGGAATCGCTCTCCTTTTGTTAGTAGTAGCTTTTAGCCTCCTCAGCCCACGCTACGTGAATCCATCCCTGGAATACTGAAGCATTCAGATAAACATTTATCTCCATGCAGTTTTAGCACTACAGAGACACAAAGGCTTCTAACATCTCCAAATCTGTGCTTAAAGCGATGACATACACTCGGGCTGCTATCCTCGGCGTGGTGTGAGAGTGTGTTTGTGCCACGCTTCAGGAGCTGTGTGTTATGCAGATATGGCTGCTGGGTAACTGCGAGCCTCGACCCCATCATCAACACACACGAGCGTTGCTTACGGATTTAGCGAGCTGGAGACAAGATGGTGGAGTCGCCCTTGCTGTTTAATGCGCAGCTCGTTTTTTTTAACACGCGGTATGGCCTTTGTTTACGTGCCAGGAAGTGTGAATGAATCATGGGTTCAGGAATCTGCTGTGACTCTTGAAATCTGCTTTCTGATAAGCCACTTTCAACTTCCCGTTTGGCATTAGCTAGCTCATTATTCTAAGAGTTTGGTTTTATATTAATGTTTGATTTGATTTGATTTGATTTTTACAACCTGAAAGCTTTTGTTTGATGTGTACTTTATTTGCAGGTTGAAGTCTGCTTGCCTATTGGTTGACATTAGATTATGTCATCATAAAAAAGGAATGTGATGACTTTCCTTTTCTTAACTAGACACTTGTTTAACATGATCTTGGCATCCTAGGTGACGTCATCCTTGTAACATTTTGATTTTAGGTTTTAAACACTTTTTTTCATTTAGAATAATGTGAATGGATGTATTCGGCAATAGGGAAGTTTAAGCTGAAGATGGTTAGTTTTGATTTCATGTTGAGTTGAAACCACAGCAACCCCAATCACTTCATCTCAAGCTGAACGGCACAGGTCTAGGTAACACAAATACCGAGTTGCTTGCCGGTGTAAAATGGATTTGTAGTGTGAAATAGCAGTGTAATGTAATGAGTGTTTTGAATGGAGCGGTGGCTGGCACCTCAGAGTCTGACAGAGGGTGATCCAAGCAGCCGAGCACAGCCCTCTTTGTGTTCTCAACACATTTGAACTATCAAAGAAAGCTTGTCTTCAAACTAGAGGCTCATTCTTCTGTGTAAATAAGATTCTTATCTAGCAAACAGCTCCAAACACTCCCTTTCTTTCAAAAAGACATCAGTTGTTGTTTTTTGCCCCACATAACTTGCAATAATTTTGATGTTGGTACAGCACGGCACTGAAGTATTTTCCATTTCAAGAGCGCCTCAGATTGTCTCTCTGCGGAGAAGCGGGTGGAACAAGAGGGTGATCTTTTCATCCCCCGCACTCTACAAATGTTTGGCAGATTGACCGCAGAGGAAGGAAGTATGTGTGCGTGTATGTGCGTCTACTTAGCTAAAGCTGCTTTCTCTTGTTGGGGCTCTGCAGTGTGAATGTTTTTGTTAAGAAGATGAAGGTTCGTGACCTGGCCATACCACCAGTCACTTTAAATTTAAACACAGAGGCCCGCTGCTAAGCTTTGCTTAGGAGGAAAAGTTACGTAATTTGATCATAATTTGGTATACGTTTTATATCATATCAGCTTCACATTGTCTCCCATGTTGGTTTATTGTATTTTCTTCCCTACACAAACCTCTGCTATCACATAATTGTGTTGGAACAATACCGACCTAGTTTCTCGGCCTCCCCATGATTTCTGTTCTGGAAAGGGCGGACTGTCCCGCGTCCAAAAGCCCTTTAATCCTATTACTCACATTCCAGTTGTGTTTTACAAAGGATTGTGTGCAGGTTTGAGAAATGAAGATAATTGAGATCATCTTATCTGACAGACTAGATGATGCCAGTAACACTTTTGTTTGTCATCTTCTTCACAGATTGTGTGTACATAGAGAGCCGACGGCCAAACACGCCCTACTTCATCTGTAGCATTCAGGACTTCAAGCTGGTGAGTTGACTTGGCTTTTTCCTTCCCCTCATCCACCAGATCAAGCCTCCCTCTCCGCCAGACCTTATGTAACACTGTTGCCATTGTGTTTCGTTTGTTACCTTTTTCTATATGTCCAAAGCTGGATCAAATGCAAGGGTTTGATGTGGGTAATTGCCTTGATTCATTTCAGTGAAATGGCCGGTTGCAATCGATGTCTAAAAAGAAATAATGCCACGGTGTTGGAAATTGGTTTCATACCTTCAGATTTTCCTGTACGTTTGTTCAACCAGGCTTATGGGTGTTTTCTGGAAATGAAATGTGCTGACAGTTTTTCAGCTTTTAATGCCCGTGTTTCTACTCTATAGGAAAATGAGCCTGCAACACACTGAGATTTACAAGTTTAATTAGCTTGTGTGAAGCGAGCACCAGATATTCTCTACAAAGCCTCGGCTAGCTCACACATGTTTACGTTGTAGCGCCAGCTTGGTTTTGCGTGCCGTTAATTGATCAATTAAAAAAAGCGAGAGAAAGGGAAAGGAAAAACTCCTGTTGCGGATCGTAGTTCTTGCCACTTGATCTGCTCCTCGCCGACGCGTTTTATATAGATTATTAATCAGCTACTTAAAAAGCTTGAATCTTCAAAGGACACGTTGATCAGAGAGCAAAACCATCTCAGATTCAATCTACTTTATTAGGCCAATATATTTCCCTGATTTATTTCCTCCAGCAGCCGCAGACAGTTGAGTTTTTTTTTTTTTTTCCCCTTTCCATGGCTGCCACATTCGATGGTTGCTATGTAGAGATAACGTTATGTCACAAGCAAATAAGCACATTATGGCTTTTCTGATGGCTACTTCCCCACAGCAGGAGACAATTAGCCGAGAGGTCCTTCAGCCCCCCTCTGTAGAGTGCGTGGAGGAAGACCCATGAGGCTTTGTTAATGGTACTGAACAGTAAGGTGCTGATGGGAGGGGGTTGGGCACAGGGCAGGCTAGCTTATGACAGCCACAGGAGCTGAAGTGGGGGGGTTCAGGGCTGGCTGGATGAGTGAGAAGGACGGGAGGGTAGGTAGGGGAGTGCGTGCCAGAGCCCGGGCATCCAAGCAGCCTGTAATCGGATTGCTCTGAAGAGTGCTGAGGGCAGCAGAATCCTGCTCTTGCCAAGAATAACATATAGTATGTCTCGTGATCATCTTCATCTTGATTAAGTGCAGATCTAGGGATCTTTGTCTGATGGCTGTAAATGTCAGAGGAGAAGACAAGGCTTCAATGGCCTTCCTTTCTATCTTCTACCACCTGAATCCATCTAATTAGTCCGTTCTCATCCATGTTGTTGGCCATGAAGTGGATTGGATAGCGGCTTGGCGTGTAATTGCTAGGCATGGGTCACGATGGACAGCTAGTTAGCTGAGGTCAGCTAACATTTTGAGATGTTGCATTAGAAATAGATATATAAATATGGATAGCATGTGTATATATATCTATCATCTAAGAAAAAATCTACATTTAATAAAATATATAAAAATGTATATCATTATTAAATATAACTTTAAATGTATAAAACAAAAACCTATGTTATATAAAAACTGAATATCAAAAACTAAATATTTTTTTTTATCTATTTGTATTAATTTAGTATTTATATTTTATGTAATAGCAAATACTAAACTAAATATTAAACTACAATGTATAATAGTTTTATATAATATCAAATAAATAAACATTTTGAAGTTCCCTTTTTTTTTCTTTTTTTTTTTAAGACCAGTTGAGTCAACTAGTAGTTAAGTCCGTGCCAATAAACTAATTTTGCACATTCCTATCAAGGGCACTGCTTTTTTCCCCAACATGTGGAATATGTGTGTTTCATAGCTGTGGCATTGTTCAGCTCATTTGAAACAAGTGTAATGGACGTGCTGCTACAGCTTGGATGCTCACCTCTGAACGCCGGCTGTCACCCCGTCTTCTTAATTGGGGAGCGAGCATCTGTCCACTGAAATGGTAGAAAAACCTTGAGGTCAATTGCCCTGACCCCACTCACCCCCCTCATTGCATCCCTCCTCATGCATTCTCTTAGCTTTTAACGCTTGCTTGATTCATTCACTCGTATTGAGCAGGGCAGAACAGGATAGCTGGCCATAACGGTAAATGAGGATATCGGAAAGGTTCCAGCATTAGCAGATTTTCAGAGTGGTTCTACATAATAAAGTGAATTCATTACATGCGTAACGATCATGGCTCTCTGGAGGACAGGTTTCAGCCATATTTTTGCTAGCGTGCTTTTGAGAGCTTCAGTTTCATGCAGAGTCACGTGAGCCTCTCTCTCAGCGACCCTCTTCTGCCATGAGGTGAGGAAATTGCCTCGCTTCTGGCAAAATAACCTCATTAATATGGTTCTCCTCTAGTCTTAAGGGTTGAACAACGTCACCCTGTGTACTTTATCTAATGACCTGGGAATCCAGTTAGCACCGCAGAGAAAACCTGCATGCTGCAATCAATCCCTCCGCCCACTTTGAGCGATGAAATCTGTGTGTTTGTGTGCACACACACACTTGCACTCACAGATCTTCACACTGTCACAGAGATCTTTCCGCCCTTCACTCAGTTCAAATTAGACCGTTAATTGACACGCTTTTCACTCAACCTTTTCCTTTTCCCCCTCAATCATATTCCTATTCTGAATGAGCCTCCTGCTTAAACGAGCTTGAAGATGTACAAAGACAGGTGCGGTGCCTCCACCCTTGTTTGTGATTAATGCACAGTTGACTGAGCTCCCCTCAGCTTGTGTAAACATTAGTGTTGTAAAGACAGAATAAAAGAAATTAACGGAGGAAAAAGGGGTGGGAATATAGTGAGTTGCTGCCATATGCATCTCTTCTGTCTCACAGTCTCTTACACACACAAGCCTCGCCTTTCAGTTTAAAGAGCATTGCTCACTTGTTGACTCATATATGCGTGTGTGTGTTTGTGTGTGTATGTGCATACACATATCAATGTTTATTACAACATTAAGATTTGTTTAAAAAAGTGGTGTTATTCGATTTGTTCATCAAAGAAAATCAGTTTCCACAAAAGTATTAAGCAGGACAACTATTTTAGTATGCGTATTAGAATGATTTCTGAAGGCTCATGTGACACGTAAGAGTGGAGTAAAAACTTAAGTCAAGTAGCAGTAGTGGAGAAAATAAAATTTAGCCTTGCTGTCACAGAAATACATTTGTGTAACAAGACTTTGTTTCTTTATTTGCAAACCTTCATCAGATTGTAGTAAAGTCTTGTTTTATATTTCATGGTTTCTTATACCTTGAAATCCAAGTTTGTAATGTTTGAATTATTTCAGATCTGGTTGGTTTGGTTTATGCTCGACAATTTTCTTTATTGACGAGTCTTTTGAGATCCATATTGAGAAAATGAATGGGGAAAATACTACCAGATCTAACATTGCTGAAAAATAGTGTGGACACGGTTATAGCTGGACCAGAATAAATGTGTTTTTTGATTTTGATTTTTTTTAAGCTAAATTTATGATGCCAGTGTTAGATTTTATTGCATTTTATTTTATTGCTTTTAAAATGTATTTAAATGCAATCTGAAGTAGTTTTGAAGATGTATGTCCTTTTCTGCAGTAGAGGCTGTGCTTGTATCTCCTACAATTCAGGACTTCAGCTCAGGTGTGATAATAGGCCGCTGTTAACCCAGCACCATTTTGTGTGTCTAAAAGCCAGCAGTGCATACTGATTTCAAGGACATGAACAGCCTGTGTATTTATTTTACGGCCTCAGCCCATTAGTGCCGTGCATAAGACATACGCTGTATTAATGTGACGACAGTGACACATTCAGTTAAGTATCTGTTGCTAATAGGAAAAGCAGCTATGCAGCGAGTCCTGTTGACACACTATTGGCTGGAAACTGAGCCTTGAGATGTTGTTGGCTTTGAGGAGAAGAGGTGAGATAGGAAGAGAAAGATCTCTAAGGGGTTGCTCAGACACAAAGACCATTCAGCACCGAATCGATCATAAACAGCAGAAGCCTTTATCCTCGAGTCAATCACAGTCTCCAGCTCTACCCTCTTTGTCTTTGCCTGACTCCCTCACTTGTTCCTCCTGTTAATTCAGGCCGTCTGCATGTGCCCAATGACTGACACTGTTGTTGTTGGTGTGTGTTGCCGTCGCACCCTTCCCCCATCCCCGTGGCTAAACTAATTCACTGATATTGGCCAGCTCAGCTGCAGCACAGCACTGCCTCTAATGGAGTGATTGCTGCTTGCCTCGGGGGGCTCGGCCGCAGGCAGAAATGCCCCGCTCTTCTCACTGTATTGGTGCTTATGGACATTTAATTAGGGGTGATGTACAATACAATTATCAAAAAGAACTCCTGATTTCCAGTGATGAACAGCAGCAGGCAGAAAGGCTGTTCTTTGCTGGGTTTCCATCTGTTTTTTTTAATGCCGTTTTAGAATTTTTGCTTTTCATTCATTCTAAACCTGCATGATTTTCTTTTGTGGAACATAAGATATAAAAAAAGCTTTCTTGCTGTAAATATGTCTATACACAGTAAGAGTCAATGTTTTAGATTCCACCGACTGTCTTTGTATGAACAAACACTGTCAAAACATTCTTTCAATGATCTTTTTGTATAATGCAGGTGGTGAAAAAGTCACATGGAAGGACATGAGGGTTTCAAGGATAACGGTTTCATTTGTGGGTGATATTTAACACAAAAATTTCTATACAACCTGCATAAATGCATATGCATTATATTAATCATTTCAGGTTGAGGTAGATTTTCTCCCGAAAAAATAGTTTTGCCTCAATGAGAGTGTGCATTAAGGTGATGAAAACATCTTTCACACCTTTTGACTCTTTGGAGGTACGTTTCTGATATCTCCACATAATGCTTCAGTGTTTCATAATCGGTTTTATTAAATAATTGAAAGATTTTTTTTTTTTTATAGAAACCCAAGTATTAACACTTAACCAGCTTTTTATTCAAACATCTTGAGTTTGTATTCCTATATAGCTTATGAGACCCTGAAAATTTGAGGAAGTCTTGACATGACAGATTTCTACAGCATTAGAACCCCCGTCTTTTACAGTTCCATACATCACCTGTCTTTGCAAGTTCATTTTTAGCTCATTTGATTTATGTTCAATTATAGTAGTACTATCAGCTCTGTTTAACACATTGTACCATTTTAAAATCCATTTTACAGATTTTCCCCATCAAATCAGAAAATGTGGAAACTCCAGTTTGGACTGTCAGCCTGCTACAGCACCATTATTCCACAAACTGTTTGCTCGTTGAGCCGAGCTATACATAGACCCCTAATGATTCACTTGAAACAATAGCTCAGTGGATGGCAAGGGCGCCGCAGTCTGAACTGGCCCTGCATTGACCCACACTCCTGCACTCTAGCTGTGAAATGGCAATTAACACAGACTATTGATTATTGGCAATGCGGATATTTTTGATCAGGGTGTGCGGTTGGAGTGTTTAAGCCCACTGCCAACCATCACTAATGCACTGGGTCCTGCGTTCATGGGATGCAAATAAACTCCCAGTGTAATTCACTCCTGATGGTTTTTGTGCTTATCTCTGCGCCCTCAAAAGCTAATGATTCAATGCCTTAATTAAAAGGCTTTCATGAAGATGCAAATATATGTGCATACACGCATGAATGATCATAAAAGTGGGTTTATGAAGAGATGCGTGTGTGCAATGCCCTGGTGCATATTTCTCCAATCCTTAAGGATGCCTATGCACTCGAAAAAATAGCTTTACTGATTAGTCTGGTGAAATATAGGAATATGCATATAGGAAATAGATTGAACAAGCCTTATTAGAGGGATATTAATGGTATGGTTCACACAAAATGATAGTCATTATTTACTTACCCTTCAATTATACCAAATCTGACTATTGTTTTTGTAGTGAAGTCAGTGGTGTCCAGAAATGGGGTTCATTGTATGGACAAAAAAAATAAAAATCCTAAACACTGTTTTGGAATAACATAAAGGTGAGTAAATGATGACAGATGATAAATGATTTTTTTTTTGGTGATTTTATCTCTTTAAAAGTGCAATGATGGCCTGTGTCTCCATTAAATGCCCTCTGCAGCTCTGATTAAATCCTTATCCGGCCCGGAGGTGGGAGGTGCGTAGGTTGCCTCATCAGTCCGAGAGCCACTTCCGTGCACACATACTCCCCCATTAGGACCCCCCCCACACACACACACACAAGCTCCAGCATTTTGAAATGCAATTATGGATCAGTGAGCAGCGCCATCAGTCGCAGTGCTTGTTAATATTTATTGAGCGGAGCGGCAGCCGCTGCCATCTTTACATCAGGGAGCCTGCAGTCATTAAGAGACGCTGTGTGGACAGGGTTGTCTTTGCGTTTTTCTATCTCTCCCATCGTTACACTCGATGTGTTCAACCCTCCCCCTGCCCGTCACTCCTCTGCCTGCTCAGCCGCTGAAAATGAGCCGGTGCATTTGCATGTATAAATATGTAAAGGTGCATTTCTCACAAGTGGCCCCCAGGTTTTTGTTGTGCCGTTATTGTGTGCGTTTCTGAAAAAGCGCCTCTGGCAGCGGGCTCTGCCGGCAGCTAGAGAGCCGGCGCTGCACCTCTGCTCAGCAGCGTGTGATTGAAATATCCCTGTTTGCACTTTGTCTGCAGGGTAGCATGTTTAGAGAAGGGCAGGAATACAGAGCGGCTACAGGTTTAGCTGTGAGTGTCGGCACCGAGGGAACAGTGTAGGAGGGGGAGCTTTTTTTTTTTGTCAAGCAAGCAGGATGACATCACACACAATGTTAAAATCAGCAGCACTATTAGCAACATGCTAAAAATGGGTACGTGGGGGGGGGGGGGGGGGTTCTGTAATGGTAGTCAAATAGTCTTTATTTTCCCACCATTTTTTTTATTTTTTTTTTATAACAAATTATGTTTTTTCTGAATTGGCTTTTCATTGTTCTGATGTTGTAACCCCCCCCCCCCCCACCCTTGGGATTATTCATCGACGCGGTTTATTTCGGCAGTCCTGACTGTGAAGTCTTTTAAGCATCGGGCCTGTGTAAGTAAATCTGCTGTAAAATGCGGCAACTTAATGGCCATTTTGATTAATGTTCTTGAATGAAGTGGGGCTCTTTTTTTTTTCTCCCTCCCTCCTGTACACTTGAAACTCCACTAAAGAAAGCATTAATGCTGCTGGTGGTAATGACATCAGGTACTTAGCACGGTGCAAAATACACATAGCCCATGCTGCACTGCTTCCAAATGGGCATCTCTCCAAAACAATTGAAGCTCTGTTTGTATCTGTTTGTTTTTGGTGTCTTTTTAAAAAAACACATTTACCATTTAATTTCCAAAATGAAGCTATTTAGGCAAACCAATGAAATTCAAATCGATATGTAATTGATAGGGTTGTCACAATAATAATTTCAATACCACAGAAAAATACAAATTAATGTTATTCAGTGGAGCCTTTTTATTTATTTTTTTCTTGTTAATATTAATGTTAGATTCATATTAGTACTTCAAAGACAGAACTATTATGATGCATTAAATGCATAGAACTGGTAATTGGGCATTTTATATATTTTTGTTATTTTTCTATTTATACATGCACTTTTTTCGTATAAAAACACTGGTGTTTTTTTTTGTGTGTATGTGAGCTTTTTTACCCAAAATACCAGTGCTTTCTTTACCAATAGTAGCCAAATAAGTGTGAGAGAATAGTCAACTTGTGTTATACCATCCAATCTGAAAAAGATCAAAAATCTTTTTTTATTCCTAGATCACACCTCCCTCTTTCTTGCTCTCCCCCTTATACATTTAACAGCTCCGTGCTTTCAGTAAACACTACTATGGAAACCAGCTGTGTGGCCGGGAGAAAGAAAGAGGGATCGAGGGAGGAGGAAGAGCAAGAACAAGGGGTAAAATCAAAATGGAGGTGTGTGGGGTCAACAGTGGGCTATGGGGTGGTGATTACATTGCCAGATGGAGCCGAGAGAACTGCGAAGCTGGAGATAACATTTTCATAAGACACCTGAAAGCACAATCAATAGCAGATCCTTGACGGGCGAGGCTAAATTATTAAACAGAGCCTTTCTCGCCACATTTCATTATCGCGGCTTTCCCTTCCCGGACTACCGTGGCTGCTTTGCTGGTGGCGGGGCGGGTATTTGTCAAGTATTTTTATGCATTAGAAATCATTTGGGTCTCGAAGGAACGGCTATGTTAATTTTGCTCTCCTCATCTCGGATTGCTGGAATCTGCCGCAGAGACACAATGCCGTTTTTTGGCACATCACAGGCAAATTCCCTCTTCTGATGTCTTCACTAGCATCTGAAGCTGGGAACGCTGAGCCCTGGCATTCAACCCAACTGTTTCATCTTAAAAAAGGAAAGGCAGGCTTCTCTATCTCGTCCGCTTTGATGTCAAAGAGAAGAAAAATGACAAAGATACCAACACGAAGGGAATGTTTACACTTTCCCAATCACACTGTGATAAAACGACTATTGTGCAGATGTAATCCTCAGCATTTTAATTACAATTGAAAATGAAAAATGAAAATTGGGCTTGATGTTTTCACATTTGTTTGTTCCCCCCAAACCGTTATAGATGAAATTTTAATTGTATTTCCCCTCAAAATAAACAACACTATCATTTTTATTCCCCAGTTAGATTTCCTGTTCTCTTTAACTAAAACATTGTAATTGATATTTGCCTCCAAGTAATTTGCTTCATGTTGTGTATTAGCCAAGTGCGTTACGGAGTCTTTTCATGGCCAATATTTATTGCAACAATCCTGTTCTCCAAACACATGTGCTTGGCCTGGCTGCCGTGTAATTGGATCCTCCCTTCCCGACACGACTAGCGGTCTTCTCTCTCTCTCTCCGACCTGCAGCACCTTACGCCGCTTCCTTCTCATCTGTCTCTCTTCCTTTCCTTTTCTTCCCCGCCTTTCTAGAGTGTCTCTGCACTGCTTCTCAGTTCACCGAGTGTAATTTCCAGCTTGTCCAAAGTGTGACATGCCAATATAAAAAAGCTGTGGAAGTGCAGATTTACAGTGGTATCGAGTTCACATGCTTCCATCGGGTGGCTCTCTCCATTAAAGAACACATGTTGCAAATTAGCTCTCGCTGAGGAAGAAACTCTAGAGGGAGAGTGGGAGGGCGCTCTGGCCTGGGGAGGATGGGAAATATAAGGCGCTAGAAAATTCCACTGCCCTCCATCTTCACGCCCCTCATGTTATTCCTCCCCATTTTCTTTCTGTATGCATTCTTCCTCTTGCGTCGTCACAATCGCTTCAGAACTGGCAGTTTTGGGCTGTGTTTGCGTGAACGCTTGAAAGGTGATTTTAGTATCTTTTCATGTTGCCATTTTACCTGTAGGCTAATTTTCGTACGTCTCAGGCTTGTTCCAGAGCTTGTTTTGATACAGGGAGCTTGATGTGAAAGAGTGAGGTTGCTGAAGAGCCCTGTCAGAATGAATGGATAACAGCAATTTAGATGTGGTCGTTTGCATTGAGTGTTAACATACAGAAATAATTGAGCTTCAGCAAGTTTGAGTATGTCGTCTTTGTCGGTCTAAATATACGTGACATTCGTAATCAGTCCGATTAATTAAGTCTGTTAGATGGTTAAATTAACTGTACACAATACACATACTTTAGGCGTTAGTTTGTTGTAACTGCACATTTCCCAAAGGTCATGCCCCTTTGCTGACTCTTTGTCCCGCAGCTGAACCCACAAGGGCCACATTTTCCGAATCTGGTTATTTGTCAAAATTAATTCAAAAATCAATTGCGGCGGATTCCTACTGGAGCGAGATAGCAGAGGAGCCAGATATGAATTCCTCTCATGAACAGAATGTTTTATTAGCTTTTTTCTGGTTTTCTCTTCACCGTCTCCCTCATGCCAGTGCTTGATACTACAGCCGTGCACGGAGACCAGACTCATATGCGCTCTGGAAAGAACAATGCAGAGTGCAATGAAGCGCTCTGGCTCTCTCAGCCTCTAACCTTGGGCTATTGAACTTAACATCCCATTTATAGATGGCCGTTATGCCTTAACCATTTGTAGCAGAATAGCTCTTTATAGCTTTAAGAAAAAGTAATGAGATCGAAAGAGCACCAGATCATTTTCTGCACACTTACATGTTGAGAATGTTTGTTTTCTTTCTCCATTTCTATCTTTGAAAAGGGTCTGCCGCTGCCTGGTGCTACTGATAAATGTGCGCCTGTGGGCATGCTCCAAGACGAGGCCGTGCTCTCCATTTTTATTGTCTTCCCTGCACTGGACACACATGTCCGAGGCAGATCCATGCTGTCGAGGAGATGCTCACAACTCTTCCCTACCGCTAAAGATGAAATGGGCTGATTTAATGTATAGACCTGCCCGGAAGGTGATATGGAGTATGTGTGTGTGTGTGTGAGACTAGAAGAGACAGATTAAGAGCCCAGTCTGTCTGTGTGCGTTTTCCTGGTGTGACACATATGCTCTCCATCGTTCCCAGTGCCATATACGTCAATGCGTTAGCTGCACAGCCAAATGATGCTCTGACAGAATATCTGTCCTCTGTTTGGCTCTGACAGGTGTGTTTTTTCTGATGTATTGGGAGCCAGCAGTCTAATGTTGGTCACGTGTTAGGAAATGCCAAGCACTAGGGATGCACTGAAATGAAAATTCTGGGCCGAAACCGAAAATTCTGGATGCACTTGGCTGAAAACCGAAATCTAAAATGCTTTATAACTATTATTTATTATTTTATTAAACAATATAAAGTAATTTTGTAAGACTTTTTAATTAAACTTGATAATTTTAATGATACTGAATTTAAAAAACACAAGCCAATAAAATAACCAAACTTTTTCTGAAATTAACAATAATATTGGTAATAATTACTGTATTCTCATTAACATTTAAGAAAGATTAATAAATACTATAATGTATTGTTAATTCATGTTAGTTAATACATTTACGGACATAATGTAACCTTATTGTAGTGTTACCTTAATATTAAATATCAATATATTATTTTTATTCAGTTCCATGCAACAGAATTTTTTTTAACTAATTATCCAAATAATGTATAATAATCCTATAAAGCTATTATTGTCAGAGCATATGTGCAGAGCATAGTGTAATTTTACCAGGGTTGCCATGTTACAGAACAGTTCCGCTGCTGCAAACAAGAACAAATATACTACAAAGAAATGTCTTGTTGGCGCGTTATTTGAGCAGACTTTGCTTTTCCAGTGAGATGTGTATTGCCATGTCGTGTATTGCGTTAAGAAATATTTGGCATTTGAATTTCTATTATTTATATGCATCTTTTGCTAACGTGTAGTAAAAGATGCATATTTAGACCAGAGTTCTGTTGATAAAATGTTTTTCCTTATGATAGACAAAAATAGTGAAAATACTGAGATGAATCCCTTTTATTGAAGGCAATCGGTGTGTCCGCCTGAGACCGATATTAATTCATTCAGAGACATCTTTGTGAGTCGCCTACAGTGGTCGGCTGCTGTCGTTTTGATGCAACAGCTTTTAAATATTTTTGAAATCTTTTTAGTTTCCTTCCCAAGGTCGCTTCAGAGTGATAGTGGCTTTGTAACATCTGTGCAACACATCATCCAAGCAGGTTCAGAGCGCAGGGGAGGCCTCTATCTGTGTGTGTGTCACACTAAAGCAAAGTCAGAGCTCATGGTGCTGTATAAAGGCCAATTGATTATAGGCACCGCTGGGGCAGCAGGACAGGCTGATGGTGGAGTGTTTGAAGAACCGAGGCGCTGGCCAACATCTCAGGAGCTGGGATACCCTCGCTGAGATGTTCTGAGCAGCGGGCCAATTTACTATTTAAAAGGTGAGCTCTCTTTTAGCGGCATGGGAAGTTGAAAGGGCTGGAGCTGGCGGCCCAGCTTGCTTCGGTGTGGAAAGGCTGGCCGCTACAGCTGCCTGCCCACTGTAATTAAGTGTGAACTGTTTGCCGCCACAAATGGCATTTAAATGCCAAGTGGTAGCCAGAGCACACGTAATATCAGGGGTTTATGGCTTCAACCTTGCCTTTTCAAATTTTTTTTGTGTCTCTTTCCCACCACGGCTGGATGGATGGAAGGGATTTAGTGTTTATAAAGGTTTACAGAGGAGAAGGAGAATATAGAGAGGAGCGAGTGGAAGTGGTTTGCGCTCTGCAGTGTCTCGTGATTGGGGGCATCGACACACTGTTACGGTCTTAAACCGGCGCTGTCAGACCGCTCTCACCGACAGCCATTAGAGAACTGTGTGTGGGAGGTTGACATTTAAGCATGAAAATGTAAAGAATTACAGGCAAGACGTGAGAATTATATCATGCAGTAGCATATATTCTTGGTGAATATCAGCTTTATATTCTACAATGTGAGCGATTTATACTCTGTAGCATACAAATCATGCCAGTCACCATATTTAATATCACGTCATGCATGTCATGTGGTAAAAGCGGTCTTTGACAGCTCTCGACATATTTGATTTTTAAGAGATGTTGCTGTTCTTCTTGGCTGAGCGAGATCTCTTACATCAGAAGACATCTAAATACTTTTGCATTTTAAGTCAGAAACCATTTTAGTTCAGTATTTTGATGGATTGTAGAGTGAAAAATGATATTTCCTGAGGAAAAATGAAGGATAGAATTTGAATTTGTCTATTAGAAATTTATTGGATTGTGAAAAGTGGTTATGTGAAGTAGTCGAGGGACTTTATGCACTTTTGGCAAAACTATGAAGCTTTTGTAACATTATAAATGATGATTATTGTCAAAAGTATTGAGCATATTTAACCTATATTGTGCATGTTTATAAATATGGTAAAAAAGGATGTATTTGTACATTTTACACTTTAAAATGATGATGGTTTTTTCTTAATGCATGTGTCAACCACCTGTGTGCAGGAGACCGGGTGTGAGCACATACTTTTTCTGTTTTTCCATGGAAATGCTGGTGTAATTAGAGAGCAGCAGAGCTGTATTGTGGAATTATGGGTAATGGCAGTGCTGGTGCATTAGTGTAGAGTGTAAGCTGTTAGATCAGGCTCATTGTGGAGAGACTGTGAACTGGATTAGATGAGTGATCAGAATGAGAATTTCTAAATCTGGGTTCCTTTCTTGATGGCTCCCCCAGAATGCAGTCCTTTTAAAAAGGGTAAAATTGTTGCACAAGGTAATAAGAAAAACGGCAGAAACCCATGTCCACTGGCTGTCACTGGACCCAATGAGCACAAGAGAGCAGGAGCTCTGGGCTTTTACACTCTCCTTGTGGAGCGTTTCAACGTGGGGCTTGACAGCGTGTAATCACTCACACACACACTTTTGTGTGCATCATGTGTGTTTGTTTGCTTCTAGGAGAGCCGGCTGGTCAATACTTCAGGGCTGCAATCAGGGGAGGCACTGCAATCAATATCATCACAGTGGGCTGGAAAATGTCCTCCGTGCACACAGCACTCTACGCAGCCAGAGAGAGGGAGAGAAAGAGAGGACGGGGAAAATACAGCAAGAAAGAAAACAAATACAGGGAGGGGCAGTGCAAATGGTTGTAAATCTCAGCAGGCTTGCAAACAAACACTGCTTTTCAGTCATCATACACAAAACGGCTCTGATAGCGCTTTATCACCTCACGACACTCCCTGCTTCTCCGCCACTGGCTGCTCTGGGCTGTCAATCATCCAGCTGGAAGCTTGTTGGCTGGTGGGTGGGTGGGCGGACCTTGTGCAAAAGGTTTGAGGGATAATTTACCAACCGTTGCACTAATGATGCTGAGCCGGGTGCCATCAATAACCCCCCCACACCCCCACCCAACATCCACACACACACGCGCACGCTCATAGACTGAAGACCACATTTAGCTGTCAGTCTCACTTTGTGTCGTCCTTCATCTCAGCAGATGTTAACGCATGCAGACGTTTCTTTTCTTCCTTTCGTTCTAATCAAGTCCGGTGGCACGTCTTCTGCGGCAGCTCAATTTGACATTAGTTCGGCGGTGGAGGGCGATACCTCGCTTTGCCAATTGAGATATCAGTTTACTCCGAGGGTACTACGGTACTTAATGAAAATGTCAAATGGCTGATGTCTCTGCAGCCCTCCCCCGACCATATGCTCACATTTTAGTGCATGGGAAATCGTCTGCGTGGTTACATGCCTGTCCTGTGTGTGTGTGTGTGTGCGCGCTTGCGCCCGCTGCCGCCCATTACATCTAATTAGGTTGACCTCAGCTCTTATCTGGCAGGACTGTGTAGGCACCCTATAACAAAGAACCGACTTGGTGGCTGCTGGTGGAGGTGTGTGTGTGTAGTAAGGGTTGAAATACAGCTGAAAGATGGCATGCTGGGAGTGCAACCGTGGGCTGAGAGTCAGCCATGACCCTTGAACTCCAGCTGCCTGTGTCCTCCTCATCCCTGCGAGAGAGATTCATCTCCTTTCTCCTTGACGCAGAGTCAAAGCCTGTACGCCAGACTCAAATGAGATCCGCATTGTTTCCTGGAAGTTGTGCGCATGTGCAAACCCGCATATGTGTGTTTGTACGTGGAGCGAGTGTGTAATTAAAGAGGACGGAGGGATTGGAGGAGGCAGATGATCTCTCCTCATGCCTGTAGTGCAGGGCTCCTGTGGCAGATTGACAGTCTGGAGCACAGATAAGCAGCTTCCTGTGGAGCTCCTCTTTATTTCTCCCCCTCCGCCCCGTAGGGAGCTGTTTTGGCCGTGCACACATTCTCATTAAAATCTAAACGTATAGGGAATGAGGCTACGCCTGTGCCTGTCTGTCTACATGAGGATGTGTGTTGTCATTCAGATGTATATCCGGTATCTGTCATGTTTGTATGAATATTTGTCAGCGGTGATTTCTCTCGGCCACCGGGTACGGTGCCACCCGTCGAGTCAGAGGGCGGGGCTCCAGCTGGCATGTCGCAGGCCGGTTAGTTTACCGTCTGTCCACACACACACAAGCTCCCCGACTCATCCTAAGGACCTCATGCCACAGTCCTTCTAGATGGTTGAACGCTTGCCCACCTCTCAGGACGCATGAGCTGGATCAGTATGCAGATCCGTCCCTTTGCCAGCCTGTGTAATGCTTTGGCTCCTTTATGCGAGAGGTATTGGGAACTAAATATTTGCAGAGGTTGATTTTTTGAAAGGAAACCCAGAGCAGGGGGATGCTGGGTGAAAGGAGTGTGTGATGAATCACAAGTGAGGGTGGGAATTGTGCTCTTGTCCTGCCTTGATTTTTCTTCTACTGGAGGGTACTTGGTAAAGACTACTTCCTGCTGAGTATCATTGTCAGGCAGTCAGGATTTGTAAGAATCAGCTTTTTTTTCTTGTCTTCCTCTCTCCCTTTCTTTATATCTTCAGTTTAAAAAATGATAGCTTTGTTCCAGATCTAGTGAGCTGTATTGTTGTCTACTGTTTACATAGGCAGTTGCTTTTTAAGGTACCATCCAAACTAATTTTATTACTATACTTTCAATTTGTCCTTTCAGTTTTTATTTTTAGTCCATTAAAAAATGTTTAGTGTTTTTTTTTTTTTTTTTAGCACAGTCTAGTTTTGGTGTAACGTAGTCAATAGAATAAACAGTTTTTATAGATCATTGTTGCAATGCATTCTGGCAGTGAAAGTGTGACTGGGTCAAGCGAGCAAGGATTTGATCTCGGGATGCCCGAAGCGCAACAGTGCTAAATGTCTTTTTAATGTTGTTTTGGATCCCATTGACTTTAATTCTGTAGACAAAAAACTAAATTCATCTTTTGGGTGAATTGTTCCTTTTAAATGCAATCTAGGTAGACAGCACCCTAGGTTTTGGAACCGAGCTAGAGTTGTATAAATATTTCCGTCAGTTAGCCGAGTCAGCGGGGGAGAATCAGTCTCTCTCTCGCTTTCTCACATCAAACCAAACAGCTTCACTTATATACAAAACCTGCTCTTGTACTCAATCCACGAACGCTGAGCCACATGATCCCTGGCCAATGAAAGTTGAACGCTGTAATCAGCCCAATCAAATAATCAGAACCCAAGTGAGTCAGCGACGCAATTAGAGCCAGAGCAGAACAAAGAGCATTGTGTCAGAGTACAGCACTGAAGAGAACAGAGGAAGGGTTTGCAGAGCGTCTGTTACCTCAAGCCCCTTTCCCTGCATCAGCTTGGCTCGCTCCAGCCTGAACACACTGATCGATTAGCCGTGGCTCAACCAAGACTTCTCATTTCCTGCCTTCCATTACCGTGCTCCATCACACCCGGCACTGCTCAGCGGCCCATGCTGCAGCCTCAATGCTGGGATTAACCAGCCAGCCAGGCACGGTTCACATTTAAACACACACGGCGTGTTTTTCTCTCTCTAACATAAAGGCCCCACAGCTTGCGTTTTATTCATACGTCAGTCTCGTAAACACGCTATTTCTTCATTTAACTCGTGCTGCAGCCATTGCCTGTGGTTCAGCCCTTTTCACCCCACCATGATCCTGTCTGTGTTTATCTATGAATGCATGGCTGCTCCCCTCCCCGGCGAGTGAAACGACCCAGTCATTAGGCCACACTAACAAGGCAGCGCATTGTCTCTCTCTTCTCTGCTTTCATTCAGGAAGTGCAGAGACATGAGCAGGGACTCAAGGCTAAACCGAGCCCGCTGCTTGTGCGACTGATCCGCAGTGGCTCTATCTACAGATTTCGGGACTGGATAAGCTCACAGGCTCATGTGTTTTGCCTTTGTGCTCAAATGTTTTGAGATGTTTCACATTTCTGGGAGGCTGTACGCCAGGCCTGTGCTCTTGTAGTACATTATCTCACCGGCCGTGTGACAAGGTTGTGTCAGAGAGCTGAAGAATTATGGAGTAACTCTATACTACGACAGTGACCATTGAGGTCAGGAACACGGATCCGGCGTCCCCTGAGCTCGCAGGCATTCTCCTCTCTTAAGTCGCACTGCTTCAGTCCATAAATCTACACTGTCAGCAGTCATTTAGGGCTGGCACAGTCAGCTTTTAGATAGATGGAGGAAGAGGTCAAATCTAAAACTGCAAGAGAGAGGAATGGATATATATCTCCATAGATTAATAAGACTTGTTTTTGAAAGAAGTGTCTTTGTTCAAAAATACAGAAGAAAACGTTATCTTGCAAAGTGTTATTACAATATAAAATAATGGTTTTTATATTAATATATTTTAAAATATAGTTTATTTCTGTGATGCACAGCTGAATTTCCATCAGCCATTACTCAAGTACTGTATAAAGTGTCATATGATCCTTCAGAAATCATTCTAATATGCTGATTTATTATTAGAATGATCAGTGTTGGCAACAGTTGTGCTGCCAAATATTTTTTTGGAAAATGCAATACTTTTTTCAGGATTCTTTGAATAAAAAGTTAAAAAGAACAGCATTTATAAAATAAAACATATATATATATATATATATATATATATATATATATATATATATATATATATATATATATATATATATATATATATATATATTCTAACATTATAAAAAAAAAACTTTTTTTACTTCGTAATAATATTTCACAATATAAAATGTTTTATTTTATATTATTTAAATTATATTAAAACAGTAGTCAGTAAGCAGATCAAAAATTAATTCACTAAGCCAATTTGGCAAGTAATTGATTTAAAAGCCTGGGTTTTTGAGGCTGTTTGACCACTTCATTAAAAGAATCTGCCCATAAGAGTCATTTGTGAATCGGACAGTTTGCACTGTATGAGTTTGTGTGTGTGTGTGTGTGTGTGTGTGTGTACGGTCAATGCCGAATACACAATAGAAGGGCGTGATGTCTATTTATTGTGTTTGATGTGACTGGATACTGCAAAATAATACAATAACATTCAATTCAGGCTGCAAATTCATATGATTTATTTTGTCTGGCCGCTGTCAATTGAGCAGCGACATTGAAAGCTTGTGTGTGTGTGTGTATGTACAGCAAAGCTTTCTAATCTGGCCTGTTATCGATAGCTGTATTCAGAGCTCTTCATTTCCTGCTATTGTCTGGATCGCTCAAAAACAACCACAACTGAAGGAAAAGAAAGAGTAGTCTGTATTTAGCTATTTTAGAAACTATGCGGGAATCTTATCAGTCTACTCGCATGCTTTACAGATTGTTTCATACAGATAAAAGCATTCATTTTTATGATACACTGTTTTGTTTAACCATTTCGAAAGAATGTCTCTGGCTTGGTTTGCGTCTTTTAATCTCTCCCACAACAAAACGTTCCAAGAACAATAGACCTGTGCCATCAGTGCTGCCTCGTGAAGGAAAAAGTGTTTCTCCTTCATAGCAATAAAATAACAACCGTTTAAATATTAACGTTGTCTTTCCACCCATTGTTTGCCTGGAGACTGCTGTCAGTCATGTCTCAGGAAACACCCCCTTCTTTCATGTCCAGCCCCCAGCATTGAGGCAGTAACTGAAGTGTTTGAGGACCAGGTGGGGGGTTGAGTGAGGGGAAAAAACTGTTATGAAAGAGGAAAAGGGGGAAGGGATATGAGCAGCTCACACCTGCTGTGTGTAGCAACCCAACACACGCTGTGATACACATCACAGCCACTGCCTCTTCATATCAAACACACCTGACGTGATCTCGCCCAACGGCCAGCCACAGGAAATAGCCTTCGAGATCAAGAATCAGGGCGAGGAAATCGAGAGAGGGAGATTATGTGAAGGGCACAGAGTCAAGTGTTTAAAGTGTTGCTGTGTTTTTGAGGCTGATGTAATGGATGCAGCAGTAGCAGGGAGATCTTAATTAGCATTATTGGTACACCCAGCATGGCGCGAGTCGCCGCTAAATGGACAGGAACGTACGATAATGTCTGCAGATCTCTGGCTTCCAGCATGTGTACGTGCACAAGATGGATAAGGTGGTTTCGTTCCAAAACCTATTGTGCCGCTTAGCTTTGTACTGTCTACATATGGAGCTGCTTTCTAAGGTGAAAACCACAACTGATTCCAGTAGAGTTTTGCAAAGCTTTTTCCAATGAAGATAACATGAAAAGAAAAGACATTTAGGTGAAATACTACGTTTAATTGCTTTAAGAGTTTAACCATCATTTTCAGTACTTGATGAAAATAAATTTAGAGTTCACGTTTCACTTTACATTGCCACCATTTTAGGTACATTGCAATGCTTTCTGGGATTGTCTCATCCACAAGAATACACACAATCACGACAAAGGCAATCCTTAAGTGATTGTGTTATTCATAAAATGCAAATGTGTGGAAATGGTTTAAAAAGTTCAAAAACAGTGATTTATCCCAAATTTCAGAGTATTGTTTGTGTATGCATAAGTTTAGAATCCGTTATTTTTTTTATATATTTGATTTGTCGCAAGAATGCATCGAATTGGGGAAAACTGGCGAATATGGTTCAATAAAAATGTTAAGTGAAGAAGACTGTTCTCAACATTTGTAATGTTTGAGCATCAAATAAAGCATATTAGAATGATTTCTTAAGGTTTCAGCTTTTGCAAGTATAATGCCATTCCACTCGCATTGCCTGTATTCTCGTGCTCTTTGTTTGAGGAGCACTATTTCTATACATAGCTGCCCATGTAGATCATTCCAACACAGTCACTATTGAGGTTCCTTTAAAAGGCAGCTGTTTATGTAGGCCGTAGACAGTGAGGCAGCTCACTAGGTTCTGGCCAGAGCTGTACATTTTGGCTGACATTGTGTACTAGAAAGGTTGCATAATGTTGCCTTTGGGTTGGGAACGTGTTCATTTTACCTAGGCAGACAACTTCACTATGTTTTGGACCATAGCTCACATGAGAGGATTTGTGTCAAAAGGTTGGGGGTGTAGTTTTATCCTGGGTTTGTTACACTAAAAATCTCCCCCTTTGAACTGCCTACTGCTCATCAAATCCAATATAGAGAGCGGCTGACAGATGGGCAGACTTTGTTCAAAGCGAGTCGTGATTTAATATCTAAACAGCAGAGGGAGAGAGAGAGGCGCCCGGTGTTTAGCAGCATAAAGGTCCTGACTGTGCCGGCATCACAGCTGTGACTCTCTCTCTCTCTCCCTCCCTCCCTCTATTTGTTCTTGTAGACAGGCGGAGGAGTAATCTGTACACAGGCTTTTGCAGGGGAGAAACATGTCATCAACACTTGTTTACCATTATTAGTTTCAGTCTGACGGTGGTAGGGCAGCACAATTGCTCTCCTTCAACCGCCCGAGCCGAAAACCGTCTGCGTGTGACTCGCTGCTTATTCTTTATTTATTAAAAAAGGAAAAGCAGGCTACATGTCTATTCACATGGGACGTTTTTGTTCACAGGGCTTACAACGAGGTGTTTTTCCTCTCTTTGTCACTCAGGCACATACAGCTGTGAGCTGAGGTCCAGATGGAAGTGCTTGTGTGTGTGTGTGTGTGCGTGTGTGTGTGTGTGTGTGTGTGTGTGTGTGTATATGAAGAGAGCCGCGTCTGGTCTGTGTCTGAGAGGCAGTTAAAGAGCGAGCGAGCGTATGGGCGGAAACTGTCTCGGTGTGCACATCCATCATGCGTGAGAGAGCGAGCCCTTTCCTGTCTGCCTGCTCCTCGCTAATCATATTATGTTTTGTAGATCATAGATCTGTCCCTCTCGATGCCACCAACATGTAACCGCACTGGGCGGAACAAGCCGTTGGGATTCTTGCATATCTGCCAAAGCCTTCAAGAAACCATTTTCCACTACCACCACCTTCTTCGGGAACTGCGAAAACGCCTGCTTTTCTTCGGCTCCTCTGCACAAGCCCAGTTTGGTTAGGGGAAACTGGAGAGAGTTCTGGTGCCGGATGACAGAAAAGCACAACATTTGAAATTGAAAATAAACACACATTTCCTGTTAATGTGCTCTAGGTGGAGAGCTTCAGGGTCTGGCTTTGCTTAACTGTGGCTTGGTTATGTGAGAAGAGACCACGAGGGCCCAGGCTGCGGTTGTTTAACCGTCTCCTGTTAATGTGGGAGCCATGTGACCGCTTCGAGCTGCTTATGTTAACGGATGAGACCTGCCAGCGCAGCTGCAGCCATGTCTAATGATCACGCTAAACGGACATTGTCAAGCGGCGACACGCAGCGTCCGGTCACAGGGGGCGGGAGGTTCTGCCACGGCGGCCGTATCGGTGTTGGTCCCTTCAGCAATAGCGTGTAATAAAGCGTGACTAATTCAAACGGCGTGTACGCAGGCATTCGCTTCGTGTAATTTTCCTCTCATTACCACCTCGGCTCTGCGTCCGAGCTTCTGTGTGCAGCTCTTTAATTCTCACATCACTAATGAATAGTCCTCACACATCCTTTCTCTGTGATGTGTGCCACACATCAGGTTATTATTAGCCCAGTAGCTCCCTGTGGAAAGCCCAGCTGTTGGCGTGCCGCTGGAGTCTGCTTAACAGCCCTGGTAGACTCCACCCTGCTCTGTTCTCCCTCCGGCCAGACCTCGTAAAGTCCAGCTTCAGCCTCTTATAGCGCTCTCACTGGACTCTTACGCTGGCTGTGCTGTAATTAGTGCTGCCTGAGCTGCTCGTCTCGCCCTACCTCCCCTGTGCTTCTGACACTTCTCTCTTCTGCCCTCTTTAGGTCAGGCTTCTGTCGTCAGTTTAGCATCAGGCATCACAGTGTGCATGTATGGATTGGAGTGTGGAGAGTTAATTTGTGTTTTGGATTACCTTGTTATTAGGGTTGGGTGCCGCTCACATTTTAACCGGTACAGTACCAGTATCGCAATCAACCACCCCTTTAATATTCACAGACACTAGTTTATATTATGATTCAATATTAAGGTATGGACCTACTGGCATTCCACCCTATAGAGTAATTTAAGTTTTTACGATCCTGTCCACATTTTCGTGGAAACCTTACAGCCCTAGAAATGTTAAATTTTCTCTTGCTCTGTATTGTATGCAACCAGATGTATTCTCTGGTATCGAAATTTGGCACCGATTGATTTAATGTGATACGGTACTTCGGTAGTACCCAAGCAATTCAGTGGAACCATTAAAAGTACAGTAAGAGTAACCAAAACCCTACTTGTGACTCCTTGGTTTAGTGGTCAACTATCAGACAAAGAAAGCAGCAGGGTCATTTTAGATAGAAGAGAGCGGACCTCCGTTCTCCTCAGGAATGTCTCGCTGCTCTGACGGAGGGGAAATCGCTGCTGACTGAAACCAAGTTCATAAGTGCGCAGGCGGGCCTCTCGAGCAGTCTTAATTCAGTCATGTGTTTGGAGAGGTGGTTTAAGCTGTGCTGGGATCAGCCGGATGAGGAGCGGCTCGCGGAGGGGAGGGAATACTGTGTGGAATGCCACTAATCAATTCAGCATTGTAATTGTAATGGGCTCCTCGCCGCTGCCTCCATTCGACTGCCTCTCTCTGCCTCAGAGTGCTTATCGTGATAATTTGATTCTGCGCAGTGATCTGTTCAGTGTAACATGCAAACATAATTAGGCTCTGATAATGAAACAGTCATTTTCAGCTCTAGAGCAGCGACAGGAAAGGTCGCACAATTCGACCACAAATATCTTAAGCATTTGTTCTTAAGGTCTGGAGGCGTATGTTAATTTATTTTATGTTTTAAATTAAGACGGTAGTGCACTGCTCTTGGTATCCATCAGCCTCCATCCTCAGCTGAACCAAGCTCTGAAATCTCCCGGAGGAGCACAGGTTGTCTCCCCATCTGCGGTGTAATAAGCACTGACAACACCTCTGATGACACATACAAGTGGCCCAGTTACAGAGAGAGCGCCATCAGTCTAAATAGGGTTTTAACCATCTCAAACATAACAGAAACATTCTTATTCATGGTCTTTAACGCCATGGATTGTTCTCTTCGACCTTCATTTGTCAGTAATTTGAAAAGAGAGAACATTTTTGCAGTTCTTTAGCAGATATTCTACTTCATTTGCTCCCTCCTAGTGGTTTCCAGTGACCTCAGTAAAGGTAGCAGGAGTCTTGAAATATCTCAACAATGAGCTCAGTCCCCCATACACACCCCCCTTTGAGAAGCCAGAGCTGCATGAAGTCAATCAGGCTTTCAATAAAAATAAAAAAAAGACCCTTGGCTCTGTGATCCACCCTTGTTTTTTTTTCCACACTAGGCTGGGGCAGTGGCTCACACTCGGCCTTTTGTGGGGAATGTGGTAATCTGTAGTCATGTTAAAGATGACTGTGATTTCTGGCCACTGCTCCGGGGGTCTTGTTGCCAGAGTCTGCTGAGCTGTGGTTTCTTTTAATGTCCTTTTAAACCATTTGAATGGTCAGTTGGCTTCGTGTGAGAGGATAATAAATGTTTCATGTCAGGGAATAGAAACAGTGCTTTGCCCTTCTCGTCCCTCTCTCTGGCCCCTCTTGGAAGCGCCTCTGGGAGGTCTGGACACTCAGTGCTGCCACCTGCTGGTCATTCTGCGCTCCTGCAGTGAGGGGAGCTGTGTGCAGTCCCGTGGACGGACAGCGGGTGGCAGAGTTTAAAGTGCAGCTGTGGAAAAGAGGAGGGGAGCGGCAGCGGATGTGTTTGGCTAGACAAAGCCAGCCTCATTTTTTGTTCATTTTTAGTTGCCTGAATATGTACCATCCGTGTTTCTTCACCTCACTCCCACACATGGTCACAAAGCTGTTTACTCTATTAAAGAATTAAAGGCCTTCAATCCCTTTTTAATTGGCTTTTTTTCCTTCCACCCAGGGCTTTTGGCACAGGACGACTAGAACTATAAACCCAGTTGTGGCACCGACTTGTGTTTGCCAAGAGCTCAGTTTGTGACGCTGTTAACAAACAACTAATGTCTATTTATTTTAACTCCTGTTTGTTTTTCTCTTCCAGAGTAAACGGGACCATCTGTTAATGAATGTGAAATGGTACTACCGTCAGTCTGAGGTACCTGACTCTGTCTACCAGCACCTGGTGCAGGACCGCA